>NC_073727.1:1684583-2020000 GCF_023634155.1 Falco peregrinus
ATTAAACCCAGAACTGTTCTGAGACACACCTATAATAACCAAAATTACCGACAGGATTGGGATGTTCAGAGTGATTTACTGGTAGCTGACTTTCTAATCAGATTAAAAAATACGTCACTCTCCAGTTGAAGGTTTTGTGACTCTTATCACTTAGATTCAGGGTTGGGTATGTTTGATTTGAGATGGAAGAGATACCACTAGATCGCCACTATCTGTAAGTATTCTGTCAGGCAGGAATTTTGCATAAACTGGTTTTAATGAAGTTAAAAAAGTTTTTATTGTCCTTTGTAAAGGTAACCTGATGGGAACATTGTGGGTGTTGCTGCAATATTTCTAAGCAGCAATATGAAGTCAACAGAACTCTGGTTTCATAGATCTTACTTTAACTAGCGTACCTTAAAAGGTGACATTCTTAAACTTCTCTTTCCTACTAGAGGGGCTAGAGGGAGGGAAGCACCTGGAAAATTAGTTAGAATGGTGACAGGAAACATAGCAGTAGTGTAACTTACTCTGAAGATTTTGGGATTCTGATATTCAGAACTTATCATTCAGCAGTAAATGAAAGGACTATTCAGTCTTAATACCACAGTCAAATGCTGCTAGCAGTAGTCTCAGGACAGCAGTCAAGTAGGCTATTAGGGGCAGGGAATTTTGTTTCTTGTCACGCTTTTGCAAGCTTCAGCATAGCAGGGATTTTCCCACCTTTTTCTAGCAGCAGCAGCAGAGTTTCATCGTAACATAACTGTTTTGAGCAGTGCCTTTAAATGTTCTGTGTTATCTGATTGCTTTGAGAAGCAAGACTGCAGAGAATAAACCTGCTGACATTAGGTAGTAAGTACTCTGAGAAATGTAAATGTTTGTAGTGCTCACAGATCCCTTTGGATAGCTGCAGGGTCTGTCTGCGTGGCTCCTAAAGGAGTTGGCTTCAGTGATAATCTTTTTGTCTGCTGACAAGCTTGTAGGATGTGTTCTTACCTAATGAAGACTGATTCTTAATCCATGTGATTTGGAGTCTTGGTGAGACTTGGTGATGGAGCGTGGTCAAATCTGGCTTACACTGCAGAAGAACCTTGTTGGAACGTGTTCTCTTTACTTGGTTGTGGCTGTGTGGCTTGGAGGAAGTTTGAGAGAGGCTGCAAGTGTAGCTCTGCTTTGTTCTTTCGCTTCAGAATGATAGCATGTGTGGTGTGCACAACGACTTTATTGTCTTTGTGCCTTCCTTCTGTAGTAATTGCACAGGTTTTTTTTTTGGAAGCAGCTGCCTAGAGTATTTGGAAGTTGTCCTGTGGATCATAGGAAACAAATGAGATGGTATAACTAACATATTAAAGCCATTTTGTGTGTATTTACATGTGCCTGATGACAGTCACTATCTACCTGTGTGCAGAAAAATATTTACCTGTTCTGTAGTTACAATAGTAACTTCTATTCTGTAAGCTGACAGTGGTTCGCAAAACAAGGCTGTGAATTACAGTTCTAGATTGTATGTAGAGAAAATGCCATGTGTGTTATGTACTGCTGCACTTAGGATTCTATAAAGCATGAAGTTATGTTCTCTTGCGTTTGTCAGATTTGTGTGTTGTGTAATGAACATCTCATGAAGTTTTTACAAAATCATTTTAATTTACAAAGTAGTAAATGCATTGGTGATGTTAGTTCCCACTTTACGGGCTGTCTGAGGCTATTCTTTAATTGCTGCACTCAGTCCACCTTAGGAAACATAATCCACATAGGCTTCTTGGAACAGCACCTGCATAAAATGGTAGCTCCTGTAGGAATGAATGAGAAGGGAGGTGCTGAGATACGGATTATTGCTTTAGTGCTTGATAAAGTCAGTCAAATTTCAAAAAGACATTATTTGATTTTTCACTGTAGGTTTTCCTTGGCTGATGGCAGAAGTTTGGGTTGTTGAAAGTAGTTTGCAGGCCTCACTTTGTTAATTAAAACAATGGGCCTTGTGGTATACTACATGCCAATGTTTTAAAGATTTTTGTTCAAGCCAGTTAATTACCATTGGATTGAATAGTACATGCTCATTAGATCGTCTTGTCTTACCCAAGACTAAAGAAATTAATGACTAAAAAACAAAACCTGAAGAGTTTCTGTAGGATACTGGATTAAGTGCTGCATGGAGTGAGAAGTTTTCTGCCTGGGGAAGTTGCAACAGTTTGTATCTCTTCCTTTAACACCTTTCAGTTGGAAACCAGGGTTTTTCACCTGTCTCTGTGCAGACATATGTTTAGTCAACATATTTTTAGAAGCTTGGGTCTAAGCTCTTACCCTGTGAGTGCAAATGTGATGTGCCAAATGAGTTGAGAATGAACAGTGCAGTTATCTTCTGAAGTCTGTAGGTAGTAGCTCCAGTATTGCCACTGCTGCAGTTCTTGTTGTAATTGCCACACACACACCCTGGACTTTGAGGCGTGTCAGTGAAGCTGAGTCATTATTTCAAAGCAAGAACAAGAGCATATTTGAAAACCCTTTTGTAGGAATAGGGCTACAAATGGGCTGTCAGGGAAGGGGGGGACAGTGGAGAGCTTTGTCCCTATGCCTAGGTAACTCCAGGGCTTGAGGTTTGGAGGTTATTTTGCATAAGAGGCTTCAATTGTTGTGTGTCAGTTTCAGACTTGAAAAGATGGTGGTGAGTTTCTAACCCGTAAGATAAAGCGGGGTGAAGATGATGAGGAACCAAGTTTATTATCGCAGCTACTGTAAAGCTACTTTGTGAAGCAGCTGAGTGCATGGATGAGGGTTAGGTGGACTGGAAAATGGTGAGTAACAAGGAAGCAGGACCTTTAAGGCAAAGGTGAACTGAGCAGATGACCATAAAAATGCTTGTTTCATCAGAAGACTGGCACCTGTCTAACAATTTTCTTTCACACTGGCAGTTTCAGATTGATTTTATTTGAGAATTTTACTACTTGTTTTCATCAGCCCATCTCAAAAGAGAGGGGCAGAATCCGTTTGGGAAAAGAGTTACGGCATGGATAAGATGAGCAAAGTGACTTTTAAAGTGCAGTACAAAAATGATTAAATCATCTAAGATTCTGTGCACAGTATGCTTCATTCCCTTAAATTTTAAAGCGTGTTCTGGGAGTAAACAGATTAGTCAAGTGTCATATTGGGAACACTGAGGCTTTAGGGCCAGTTAATCTTTTTACCAGACAGCCAAAATAAGTGTTGATTAGTGATAATTTTAGTGGTGAAACTTGTGGATGCTGGAAACAGAGAAGATCCAGCTTCATACGAGTCACCTGACAGTGATGGCTTTCCTGAAAAATTAACTGGCAAAATCTCAGTATCATCCACCTGCCATGAGGGTCTTGGACAACCAGTTACACATGTGGATGTTCTAAATGAGAAAGCTTTCTAAGCTAATGGGAATACCCTGAGATGTGTGTGGGAAAGAGTTCTCTCAAATTTTGTGGTTATTTCAAAAGTAATTCTCTCTCCTTATTACATTTAGCAAGACTGAGTATACTGCCTGGCTTGTGCCTTATACCAGCTCCCGTTGATATACAGCTCTAAAATAGTCTGTACCAATTTGTATTTGTGAGCTTTAAGTACTGCGTGCTTTTTCTTCTTGTTGCCATATCAAAAATGACCTGGGGGCCGGGGGAGCAGAGACAAAGTTAGTCAGAAGTGCAGAATAGTTGCAGAAGTAAAATGACTAGGACTTCTTATTGCGGCAAAGATGGAACAGAGGACAGATAAAGGTTTGTTATATAGCTGGTATGGTAAATGTACATAAAGAAAATAACAGCATTTTTTTTATGTTGTATTTTCTGAGGGTTCCTCTCTTGTGTGGTTATAGAATAGCAAGTCATTCCAGTTTCTGTCTGTGTCAAAAACTGAGGAGTTCATCACCAGTAGAATTCAAGTTGAAAATATAAATGGGTTCAAAGAGGGATTAGACCAAGTGAAATTAGGTTCAATAACAGTAATTAAACATGGTTCAAATGAAATTCCTGGCCCTCTTAATACTTTATAACAGAAAACCAGGGGGTGTGTGGGTGTGTGGTTTTAATAGAGAAATGCTGTACTGTTGCTTTTTTGGGGGGTGAGGTTTTTTGTTTGTGTGTTGGGGTGGTTTGAGCAAAATGTGCAAGTGTGCTGAAGATAACTAGTGGGAAACAGAATAGATTGGCTTCTGTTCAAACTCTGTATAGCTCTTTATGCCTTGGCCAGTATTTTAGGAAAACACAAGCACGTCCTTCTCCAGTCTTGCAGTTTACTTGGATCTTGAAATTCCATGCCCAAGTTGCACTGGTTTCTTCTGGTATTAAAATATTGGACGAGCAGAATTCCTCCCAAGACTAAATAATATTCTGAAAGATGGCTCAAAGCAGGTATATGCAATTAATTAAAACTAATGTTAAAATAAACATCAGCTGCTCTGAATTTCATTGCACTTTTTGATGCTTTGTGTAGTGTGGTGGTGTTTTGGTAACTTTCCTCCAACTGGAACGCTGTTTCAAACTGTAGTGTTTGAAGAACACAGAAAACAGACTGCTATTCAGTGGAGTTGCAGTAATGTGCTTCTGCAGAAGCAGAGTGCTGGTATCTGTTGAGTATTTGCCAGTTCTTAAGATGTTCTTGATAACTATTGTGTAAAAGTGGACTTGTGTAAAGTTCTGAGGGGAAAAAGAGACACGATTGTAGTTGGAAGAAAAATAGTGTTGAAGTTTCTTCAAAGCTGGAAATGGCACAGACTTTTTGTAACAGCTTGGGGCTCTTATCTTCACCTTCTGAAACTATGTTGTTGCTCGATCCAGGAATCTCTTTTGACTCACTGAACAGAACTGAGGTATTAGGAGCACTGATACATCTCACAGGAGGTTAGAGGGACTGCAGATGGCTTGTGACATATTTAATTTTAAAATTATCTTCAGAACTGTAGTGTCACTATTGCATGCACTATTGCGAGTGCTGCCAGGAGTTGTGCTGCATGTACAACTGCTATAAGGATATCTGGCTTCAAAATGAATGAGATCCAAGTCTGCTATAGCCCCAGTTATAGCTGGTCTCTGCAAAGAGAGAGAGGTGGTAGTATCTGTTAGATACCTGAACTACAGCTTGGTTTTGCCAAGTCTGTGATAGTTTAGTCCTGAACCAGTAGAGTGGTAGGGGCAATACTTGCAGGTAATAAGGATTGTCTTATCTTTTGTCAGCCCCGGTAAGTAAATGGACTTTTAGTGCTTGGGTTTGGCAGTCAAATAATGTAGGCATGTTTCTCAGCCCACTTAAAAAATACAGCATAACTCCTGTCCTCAAGTAGAAGGTACAAGTATTTGCAGTTAAAGGTCATGGCTTCTGTCAGATTTTAAGGAGGTGGAAAAGTTAGATGGTTTACCTTGTGTCTGCACAATTTTTTCAAAGACTGGTGTTACATGACTGTTTACACCAGGGTGTAAGTATAACGTTGTCATGCTATCATGCTAGATAGCCTCTTGTTAGAGGGTGGAAGGGAGGATTATGGATCCACAACCACGAGTCAGTTCCTGGTGTGTTGTCATCCTTGCTGAAGAGGGGATGTCTGTCTGCTCCCCTTCTCTCTGCTGTGTGCTTTCACTGTAGCTGCTGTGGTGTTTATCTGGTGTGCATCTCTGGTCATTGTTAGTTTTTTTGCTGGGTTAGTGATGTGAACTGATGTATGGAGAGGCCTGGCAGAGCACCAGAGCCAGTGCAAGGGAGGGATTGGGCCTGAGTTCTTGGAGTCAGAAAGGGTGGAGAAAGCCTCCATCAAAAGGAGGGGTCAGGCGATTGGATCAGTTCAGCTGCTTGTGGCTCCACAGCCTGCAACTGCTGCAAGAGGTGAGGGCTGAGGCGGGTAGTCTGGCTGAATGAGTTGGTTTTCTTTCATTGTGGGGTTGTATGAGCGTGCCTAGGTTTGGTTTAGTGCCTTGAAGCACAGATTTGCTACTACGGCTGCATGTGCTGCGGAGCACTGTGCTGGTGCAGGAATGCTCGTGCGGCTGTATGCAGTGTGGGAAGGAACGCCACCTGAGGTAGTCCGCATCATGTTATCTGGTGTTCCTTTCCCAGGGGAACTGTTAATTGTCAGTGCTAAATATTCAGGCTGTTTTATGGGAGTTCTGCTTTGGGTGGTTTGCTTAGCTGCAGATCTGTATGATACGCTGCTGTTTAGACTGCTCACTGGTAGTCACAGCTTGTTTTTACTGCTATTGAGCTTTCATGTTGAGACTTGAAATTATGCTTTTACTGATGAATGATATTAAAGAAAGAATGTTTTAATAGGAAAGGACTGGTCTTGGAGTGAAGAAATTGATGCTTGGTACATCTAGAAATGCCATTTAAACTTATGTTTAAACAGAACTGTAACCTTGAAAATGGCTGTGGTCTTACCCGTCTCTTGCTCCCTGCAACTTTCCTCCTTTCCATGATGAACAGGAGTGCTGCATTTTCTCCATCTTGCTGGAAGCGTTGTGGGTAGGCCTGTGCTGCGCGTGGAGTGCGGCACGGTCACTGCGCTGCCTCCCGACCACAGCCCAATGCCTTGCGCTGCTGAGGGTTGTGCTGTAGGAACCTGCTCACTGACCTGAAACTGCTTTTAAGGGGTCCTTGCTGAGTAGTGTTGCGTTGCATCGTGCCTGGTGGTGGTAGGAAGTTACCCCTTTATTTGAAAGGGAAATGATAGAGCCCTCTGCAATAAGAAGTAATACCTTTTAAGGTGTTAAGTTTTAAATAGTCGCCAGCAATCTGTCTTGATTGCATGATTTATCGTGGGCCTCGGTACTTAAGACGAGGGAAGATGACTTTGCTGTTGGTATTAAGACACGTGCAGTAGCAGTTGATTTCCCTTTTGTAGCGGCACTCTGAGGGCTTGTTCTTCAATTCCATGCTATAGGAATACCCTTGCTGCATTGCAAGGGGGAGCTTGGGATAGATACTCATCTCTACAGAGGGTGAGATGGTGGGGAGAGTGCTGCAGAGAAGCTTCAATGTACAGCGACTGGGCATCTTAGTAAGAGGCTCTGCTGGTTAGGAACTTAAACATCAATAACATGTCAACAAATATGATCGGTATTTGTTGTATGACTATATGGTTCTGTGATACTTGGGTTACAAAATAGAAACCTGGAATAAAAGAAAGTTCTACCCGTTCAAGAGTGATGTTCCTGAAGTTGTCTTATGATACCTCAGTTAATGTGTAAGCAAGTAGTTAATCCTCTGGTATTTTAAACACTCGGTGGGTGTTTTGGTGAATATAAGCAGAATTATATAAATTAGCTACAAACTCGGTCTGACTTTTCAGGAAAGAGTTTGGGTTTGGTTTTTTTCCTGTTGCTTCATTGCTAAAATTGGTAGGATTTGCTGTCAAAGTTTATCTGTTTGCCCCTTACTTTCATGCTTATCAATACCCTCCTTTGTTTTGATGGTATTTCCAAAAGAGCACCTGTGTGTCATACCTTGAAGGTTTTTACCATCTATGGTAACATCTCCAACTCAAATGAAGTAGTGCCTTGCTTAAAAACTGTGGGAAAGGAAAACTACCTCATAGTTCAGGGCAGTGTCAAGTATCTGCCAAAATCTAAATGTTGAAGCAAGTTCCAAGTCTTTAGAATTCCTGTTTGGATCGATTATAGGCTGCACTCAAACTGCAAATCCAGGTGTGTTTGTCTTGACATCTTGCTGTAGAAGACTAGTTAGTGCACTGTCAAATCTGCTGTCTTCTGTTGCTCTATCCTAGGGAGGATTGCTTTTTCTGAACATCTATGTATACTTCAGTTTTTTCACCACTTTGCAACATCTCCCTCTTCCTTCTGCCTTTTTGTCTCCTACAGCTATACCTCAGTAGAGGTTTTAGGGTTGGTTTTGTGCGTAGCAATGTCTTAGTAGCATCAGCTTAAAAAAAATAAAATTGGGACTGGCATCACTTGTTTCACGTGCTAATTTTGTGAAGTCATTACAGGGAATGTGCTGTAACAGGGCTAATCAGAATTCTTCTGCAGGATCCAACTCCAATGTGAGAAATTCAAACTGATGTATCCCATGTGCCCTTAGTTAGGAGCTGGTGCACTTAGATGTACTTAGACTTGACCTTGAGCTTGGCCTCCTCCAGATGTAATCCTTCTGTCAGAAGGCATCATAGCCCCTGTTTGTGTGAATTCTTGCTGCCAGAAAAGACTGCCTCTTGTATAAATAATTCCTGGAACTGGATGGAGTGTGCATTTTTTATATTTAAGAAGCATTTGGATAGTGCTTTTACGGATATATGATTTAACTTCTGGGTTGCCCTGTGTGAAGTCAAGAGTTGGACTTGGTGATCCTCATGGGTCCCTTCCAGCTCAGGAGAGTGAATCTGTGTTTCTCATTTCACACCAAGTCTTCTAGACTTTGGAATAGGTTCCTTACAGGCTTTTGGAATACATTCACTCTTGAGATAAAGCATAAAACAGTACAGTTTAAAAACAAGTTGTGCCATTTTGCATTAACATTTTTTGGACTTCAGTGTTTTTGGGTGTTTGGAATCTTTTCTTGTAGCTCATGGCTTCTTTGTAATACCTGTTTTCTTCTTCTCTTGTGGTTCACCTTGTTTGCTGCTGCCAGTTCCCACCGTGAAGCTGTTTGGTTTTTTTTCCCAGGTTTTGCTGGCTTGCCTTTTCCATCCATCTCTTGACTCCAGTGCTGCTTTTGTGGCTCCATAAATCTGTTCCCTTCTGTGAATACCTTAGTTATGACTGCAGTGAAGTGCAAGAGTGGAGTGGAGCTGAAGAGGGCCACTCCTCCCTCTTCCCCTGTTGTTTCTTTCCAAATACTGTGTCTGTAGCAGAACATTGGTTTATCCAGCATATGATTAATGTTAACCTTTTTTTTTTTTTTCTAGCAACATGGATGTTTTCTAAAGGCTTTGAACAAATGGACTTCATGTATACAGTGATACTGACACATAACTAACTGCACAGCTGGAAGTTGCATAAGCAGAAATGTGATGATTTGTACAAACCTGAACTGGTTGCTAAAATGGTCTTCATATCAGCATAGCTGAGAAGTTGAAAACGGGCATTGAAAAACTGTGTGTCAGATCACCTTTGAGTGTAGGTAACACTCTTCACCTTACCTGCTGAAGCTGGAATAAATTTCTGCAGGATTTTCCATTCCTGAGGTTCTGTGTGTACTGTGATTTGCTTTACCCATATGTAGTGTTATTCTTCCATTCTGCTTTTTATGCTAGCTAGCTAGCTAAGTGTTCTGGCCTTTTCTTTTTTAACACTTAAAGCAGCAGGAATTTTTCAAATAAGAGTATTGCTTTCTACTGCTCATCTCGGTTCTTCAGCAAAACTAGTACAAGAACTTTTCCATTCTCAGCAGTCAAAGGAGGTAGCTGGGAATTGTTGTAATGTTACTGCTCATAGAAGAAGCCGTTCCTGGGATAGGAGAAAGTTCCTGTGATCTGTCTGGATTGCTGTAACTCTGCAATGCTGCTCCTTAGCAAGCCGCCCAGCACAAAAATCTCCGTCGTGCTGGCACTTTGGTTAGTTGCTGCAGTGTTAGCAAAGCAGATGAAATATTGAGATTTGCCTTGAGACATGGGCTGTGGGTGTTTACTTGGAGAGAAGAAAAAAAAAAACCAAACTCAAAAAACAAACCACCACCCCAAAACAAAAGAAAAAACCCAAAGTGCCTGCTAGCAACAGCATTACAACTGCAGTGCATACACCTCACGCCCCACCCCCATTGTGATGAGGGTGGTAATACTGCGTTTTGTGATAAATCCAGTTCACTTGATGTGAAATTGCCGTACTGGCATTCTTCTTTTTTCAATTGCTGTTCTCAAGTGTAATGGTTAAAGCTAAGACATATTAATTGCAAGGTGGAGTATCCTATTTCAGTTTATAGAAATAGCCTTTCTGGAGTCTGATTAGTTTTCTGTTTGCTTTTAGTTCAGTAACCTTGATCTAACGCTTTGAGCAAGTGTTTAATACAACCTGTGTTTGGTTTAGGAAAAGGACACTTCAACAAAGCAGGTTTTATACCTTTTTTACTTGGTAGCCCTTAGTGTTGGTTTTATACTCTTAATGAGTTATATTCTTAACAAATTGATAAAAAACACATGTTGATAGCTTTTGATTACAGAAGAATGCTTTCATGCAAAACTGGGGTGTGTTCATGTCTTAAAATTTTTTTTATAGATCCAATTTTTTATATTGGATGTCACTTCTTTCTTAACTTTCCTCAGAAATACTGATTTTTATCACCAATATTAGATAGCTTTTTAAAAAGGAGACTGAAAATTAGACTAGAACTAGTTACATGTGGGACTGACAGCATTTACTGTGCTTTATATGATGGAACTGCTGTTGTCTTGCCAGACTCGTACTTTTTCTGATGAAAAGTTCTACCAAGTCTCATGGTAAATGGAGCTTTTTCTGTGTAGAATCCCTGTCTCGTTTGCTGCAGGGGATTGCACGGCTACAAGCGAAAAACAGGAAGGGTTTGTAGTTACAGAATTTGAATGCTTACCCAGAAGATGGTGATTTGAAGGATTTTAAGTGATTCAAATAAAGTCTGTGCAAATGGTGTCTCGTGGTGTTCAGAACATTCTCGTGCCAACCATTCAGATGACTTACAGAGGTGTTGAATACTCATAACTTAATAGGTAGGCGCTGTAACAGATGAGCGGTGTAGTGATGTCCTGGAAAATCAGGCTCTGGCTGAGCTCTTGACAATCCTGAGTTTATTAGCTATTACTAGGAGGGAGCTTCTCACCCTGTTGTCTGGGGAGGGCTGGGATCACAGATCAAATACCATGTCATTTGTTGTTCTAGCCAGAAGTGGGATAAAGGACAGGGCAGGTAGGCACTGATGTACATGCTGAACTGTATGGAATAGTAGAAAAAACAGGATAGCTACTTCTCCAGGACTTTTGTGTGTCCTGAAAGGGAAATAAGGAAAAATAGTATATAGTGGTGTGTTTTTAGTGGAAGCTGCTGCGACAGTTGAAAAAAGGTAACGTTTCTTTGAACTCTGTGTGGCCAGCCAGTGCTTTGTAACAGTTCAGCTGTTCAGCTTAAATGATGACAGTGATTGCAAGTATGTTTCTGTCTGAGGCATGGAAGAAAACTAAAATTAGAACAGCAAACTCCATGGCTGGCTGAGAACAGGACATAAAATAAATCTGGCTTGAATGTATACAAAGATGCAGGTGGTATGTGAGGTCAAATGAAGGAAAGAGTAGGGATTTTACTGAGTAGTCCATTGTTTCTAGGAGTGGCTTTTTATTTAAATTCAAAAGTACTCCCTCCCCCCTCTTGGATTTAATGAGAATCCAGGGGTCGAATGAGGAAAAAAGATAACTGCTTATTTACCTGCTTTTTTTCCTATTAAACTTTGTGTTTAACTTGCTGAGGAGTAAAAGAATGTAACCAGAAAAGACCTAAGGGTCAGTGTAGCTGAGGTGTCCGGCAGTGGCTGGAGATAAGAAAAGAGCAGCGAGTACAAGGTGTCCTTCTGAAGTGTACCTTCCTGACTGCTGTCCTGTGACTTCAGGACCTCTTAAGGCAGCGTTTACAGCTGGGCTTTTAGCAGTGATTATGAATCTTTTATTTCACTAGGTTTTTCTGGTCTTTCAGTAAACATTTATACTCCTGGCAAATGAAAGCATCTTTGACAATGAGTTCTGTATCTGACTTAAAGTTAGTCAGACTATTATTCATTCGGAATTATTTTCTAGTCTGACTTCCTGATTTAGAAGGTCTTGTTGGAGTCTGTGTAGCTTGAACATAGATACACCCCTGGGCTAGTAAACAGTTTGCTGAGCACTACTTTAGAGGAACCCACTGTTTGCATGTTGCTTCTGGGGAAGAAAGAGAGGTTGATCCATTTTTGTGTCTCAGTAAAAACTGGAGATAGGTCACAGGATAACCTTTGCTACAACGGAGAGGTACGCTTCTATTCCTGGTCTTGCATGTATGGGAAACGGTTTTTTGGTTTCTTTTTAGTTTATCTTTCTTTTCTAGGAATAACTACACTTTCACTTTCTGCTGCCATTCATTTCCATTTGGAGAGGGGAAAAAAAAAAATAACGAACACTCGTGTTCTCTTTTGTCTGCAGAGATCTGAATACTAACAGTGCAGCTGGCTGGTTTTGTCAGTCTCTCTCCCAAGGAATAGCCAAGTGAAATGGACAGAAACTAATTGTACGCTTTAAAATTCAGCTCTGCCCATTATGTAGTTGGAAGGTATAAGAGTGCAAGTATAAAAGCTTGAAATTTAATTTTAAAATAACTGACCTTATCGTATAGCAATTTATTCTATACCCTTAAGCTCACCTTATTAGCAGGGAAAAAAGTTTCTCTGCCTGCCTTTGCCAAGCTGAGGGCTCAGATTCTAATTACTATACAGGCAAGTGTTTCAAGGAGACTTAAATGAGGAGCAAAAACTGCTGGCTAATTTAGACATGCTGTAAAATGCTGTGTAAAATTCCTCAATAGCAATTGGGAATTTTACATTCTTAACAGCCTCTTTGCTGATGAAATGCCAAACCACTACTGGCTGTAGGTGTGCATGTGTTATAGATAGATTAGTTTTTGCTTTTTGGGGATGTAACCTTTTTCTAGGCTACTAATTTGCACATTCTTCATCTGAAAATAGTTAGCATTTTTATGAGATCAAGAACGTGATAGGAAGAAGGCTAAATATCTTGTCAATTTTTTTTCTTCCAGATATGAGAAATGAGTGTTGGACGCAGAAGATTAAAGCTGCTGGGAATTCTGATGATGGTAAACATTTTTATTTATGTGATTGTGGAAGTCTCAAAAAGTGGCAGCCAAGAGAAGAATGCAAAAGGCCGTGTTATTATACCACACAGCAAATTCTGGAGAAAATACACTCCTCACAAAGCTTATTGGAACAAACAGCAACAGAAGCTTGAGCTGCTTTACAACCCTATTCTGACCTTGCTTTCCAATATGACTGTGGAAGAGAACTTGGTTTCTAACTCAAGTGTGCTCAGTTCCTGTGACCCTGACCCATGGGTACCTTCAGAGGTTAGTGACTTTGCAAGCTTGCCAGACAGGTTTAAAGATTTTCTGCTTTATTTGAGATGTAGAAATTATTCATTATTAATGGATCAGCCAAACAAGTGCAAACATAAACCTTTTCTGCTGCTGGCTATTAAGTCACTTACACCCCATTTTGATAGAAGGCAAGCAATTAGGGAATCCTGGGGCAAGGAAATAATATCCGGCGATGTGACAGTCAAAAGGGTCTTCTTACTTGGACAGACCCCACCAGAGGATAATTTCCCTGATCTTTCAGACATGATAAAATTTGAGAGTGAAACCCACCAAGACATTCTGCTGTGGAACTACAGAGACACTTTTTTCAATTTAACTCTGAAAGAGGTGCTGTTTCTTAAGTGGGTCAGCAGCAGTTGTGCAGATGTCCAGTTTATATTTAAGGGTGATGATGATGTTTTTGTGAATACCCATCAGATCCTGGATTACTTGAAGAGCTTATCAAAGGACAAAGCCAAAGACTTATTTATAGGCGATGTGATCAAAGATGCTGGACCTCACAGAGAAAAAAAATTGAAGTACTACATCCCAGAAAGTGTTTATGAAGGTTCATATCCTCCATATGCAGGAGGTGGTGGGTTTCTGTACTCTGGTGATCTGGCGTTAAGGCTGAATAACGCATCTGACCAGGTACTTCTTTACCCTATTGATGATGTTTATACTGGAATGTGCCTTCAGAAACTTGGGCTTGCTCCGGAAAAACACAAAGGCTTCAAAACATTTGATATTGAAGAGAAATACAGAAATAACATATGTTCCTACACAAACTTAATGTTAGTACATAGTAGAAAACCTCAAGAAATGATTAAGATTTGGACACGCTTGCAAGATCCACACTTAAATTGTTAAAGTAATGTGCATAAGTGTCTTGAGTCCAAATAACTTTCCAGGTTTGGGTCTGACTTTCTTGGTGGACCATTGAAGCTCTGTTTAATAGTTTAATTTTCTCTGGAAATTTTTTCCTGTACTTTTGAAAATGGGAAATATAGTAAAATTTGAGGGGATGGCTTGAAGACTTGGTCCTGATTTTTCCACTGTATCGGTAGTCGTTATGTTTCAATATTTGTCTTAATTTTAGAAAGGACTTCAAGGATGTAACTAGCTGTCAGTGACTGGTTAGCTGTATTTGAAACAGGGATTGCCTACTACAGTGCATCTTTCATTAAGTGTGATGGTGGAAGACAATTTTTCCTTGGGTAGTGCTTGTGGGTGTGTGGAAACCACTGTAAATTGAAAATTCAGAAATCGGAGGAACATAGTTTTACTTTTAAGTATGAAACGCTCTTATGAGACTTTAAATGCTGAATTTTTTTAATTTATGGTTTTCAGTCTTTTTTGCACCCCAGAACAGTATTTTCTCTTTTACTTGGTGATCTTTCATGCAAAGCGAGCCTGTGTCTGAAGGGACATACCCTTTTATTAGGTGATGCTTTTTTAATCAAAAACTGTTTGAATAATACTGTTTGAAACACCCATAAAAGCTGAATATGTAAGGAAAAGGAAGAACAGGTTTTGTTTGGGGCTGGGCAGTAGGTACAGTCAGGTCTGCCCCCTGCCCCAAGCATACATGAGGTAAAGCTGACTTGTTGCTCGTGTTACTTATGTGAAAAGCTACTCTGGTCAGTCCTTGTTTTCTGTTTTGGCACTAAATGTGGTCAGGTAGCTTGATTTGATGCAAGTAACTGAAATTGCACATTGCTTACGAGAGCATGGTTTGGATCTCTCCTGTAAAGCGGTAGCAAATCTAGAATTGTGCAGATCCTGAGTTTTGAATTTTGAAACAAACTTTGCAGTTGCATGATATCTCATGTAGAGTTAAACATGTTCTCAAAACTCTGATAATTTTCTCTATTTCCACATCTTGCTTGTAAGAGTTATTCTAAATAGTGGTTGCTTCTTTTGTATATGTAGAAGTGCCTGTCTATTTATTGTTCAGATGGAAGACCAAAACATTTTCTTAAATATATTTTGTGTAACATTTTATTTGTATAGTGTTGTCACTCAGATATTTAAATAGAGCATGATATTTTAAATATGTGAGATGTGTAACATGTTGAATAAAGCTAATTGTTATTTTTGAATTTGAAAAATAAAATGTGATTTAAATATTTTTTTGTAATGCTTCATTTGACTCGTAATATTGACTTGCAGAGCAGTTGCACTCTACTGCGTGGCATTTGGTAACAACACATTGGAGAAGTTCAGAAACAAAAGGCTTTATTTGGCAAATTTCTCTGATGCTTGTGTAGCAGACTATCCAGAAAATGTTGTCACAGTTGTACATGGGTTTGGTAGATGCTGTAATAGATGGACAACTCTGGCAAAAGCAAGGGAACAATAAGTGCCCTAGGAAAAATAGTATGTACAAAAATACTTGCTTGAACAATAACACTGCTGATACAACTGAAAGGGGTTAAGGAATGGATTGAATGGCTGGCACTGGTTTTTGTTTGAAATAACTTGGCAGCTAATACTCTTCTGGTGTCTTCACCTGCTTGCTTGTTCATTAGTTTACTTTGAAGAACAAATGTGCTTTTTTTTGTTTGTTTGGGAAAGTGAGGTGGTCTGGTCATACACCTCTGTTCTGTAGATGTTCATGTGAGCCCCAGGATAGATGATGGATTCCAGACGGGCTGTGCTCTGGTATTGTACCATGAGATTTGGCCTCTGTGCATTGCTCATGAGAAATCACACCTTTCAGAAAGAGCTGCAGGTTTTACTGGATGTGTGTTACTTCCTACTCTGTTCTTCCCAACCGTGCTAAGCACCCTCTTTCTGAGTATTAGTGGGACTTCTGTCAAGAGTTCGAGCCAAATGAAAGAAAAGGTGTGCTGTTGATAGGGAATGCAAGTAGAGATGTGGTGTTTAGAGTCCTCGTGGAGCAGAGAGAAAAAGGGTGGTTCTGTGGGTGAGCAGGGACATGGTGGGGCGAGGTAGACAAGAAGTAGGTGAGCACTAAACGTAGTGATGAGTTTCAGGGAAGGATCAAACACAGAGGAGCAGGTTGCAGAAACAAGGGGACAGGAAAAGAGCCCAAGCATTAAATTGTATGAGTAAGAGAGGGTGGAGTGCACATGTGATTAACCTGTTAGTGAAATGGGTGCGATTGGTAGAGTGCCAGTGTTAATTATTTACTGCATACCCTTTCTGTAAGCATGAGATTGAAAACGGGCTGAGTGGTACTTGCCGTGGAGAAATGCTTTGAGAAAGCATCTTGCTGCCTTCTGGAGTGACTAGAAAGAGAGGGGAGAGGAAGAGACTGAGTGGGTGACCCCAGTGGGCTGAACGGGTGAAAGGTTCTGGAGAAGTGGGACAGGCCACTTCTGTTTACTGTGGGTGTGGAGAAGCACCGGTGACTGTACTGTCTGATCGGGTCTCTGGTCCACTCCCATGGAGAAAGAATTGTCTTGACAAAGAACTGGGAGTGTGTGGAGTAGAGAGTAAGTGAAATAAATAAGAACAGAGATAAGGAAATGGAATGCAACCAAAAGAAACAATGTGTGGTGGGAATGGGATTTGGGGATGGTTGGGAAGTGGAAGATGAAGTCTTTAAAAAGCAGATATGGTAATAGGTTTCTTTATGTGGGTTGGTTTGGTTGTAGGTTGGTTTTGGGTTTTTTTTTGTTGCAACTGATAACCGCTATAAAATAAATCAATGATTTTTGTGGAATTACTTGGTGAAAAGTGATCTGAGAAATACAGGGAGCTAAAGATGGATTATTTTTCTTAAATATAAGGGAGAGGAAAGAGTCTGCTAAGATGAAAGCATGAGAAAAGTTGACTACAATGGGAATAATGGAATTTGAAAACTGAAATAACAGGTGTTTAGATGATGCAGTCTTTATGGGTTGTTTTTTTTCCTTCCGTGAATACAACAGGGAACACGAAATGCTGCTGTGATTAGATGACCCTGCATCAGGGTGAGCCATTAGACTCCATTAGCTTGTTTGTGTAAAGGCTCAGGCCTTTGCTTCTAAATCCAGCGGGGAGGGGGAAGTACAGGCCTTTGGATAAGGAAGGTAAATGAGCTGTAATTAATGCACAAATTATAATCTTTATCTTCTAGAGGATGGAGTCCCTTTTTTTCTAAATTTTCTGCGGGTCGGTTACTTGGACTGTATGGACGTACACTTGGATCCCTTCCCCCCATCCAGTTTTGTTTTGTTATGTAGGCTTGAGTGAAATGTAGCACTTGACAGGACTGGTGATAAGAGAATTCCTGACAATCCTTTCTGCTTTTCAGTGTTGGAAGCACTGAAAGCCAAACTTCAAAAGAGTTTTGGCTGGAGAAAACAAGAAAGACTGACTAGAATTTAGTAAAACTTTGTGTTTAAGAATGCAATTCAGCAGGGATCCATATGCAGGTAGTTCTTAATTTTGGGCTTTGTGATGTGGTGATGAGCAGTCTAGCTCTTATCTGGTGCTGCTGTTGTGCTGATCTAGCCTACTCTAAGCAGTTTGCTCCCTGAAATCTGGCCACCTTTCCCTTGGGGCTTATTACATCTCATATGCATATGGTTTCCACTGTAGTTGTGTTTGCCTGAGGGCACCCATCCAAATGAGTTCATGTCTACACTGAACGATTTCCTTCTCACAGAATAATCATGAAACCACCTTAGCAAGCAAACTGGGCTGGGAGAGCTGCTTAATGGATCCTTTTTACAGAGAATGATGCACGGAGGTGCTCTGAAAGGAGGAATGTCAATCGGCATCAGCACAAAACATCACCCTTCAAATTCTCTTCAGCTTCCTCCTCTTAGCTTTTTAAAGCTGTTGCCCTGTTCAGTGCTGGATGAAGATAAGAACAGGAGTGGGAGTGAAAACTTAGTAAAGCAAATGCAGTTCTGGAAGCCAAGTCATGGCCCACAAGCCCCATATTATGTAGAGACATCTGCTAGTGGCTCTCCCAAGAAGGAAAGTTGAAAAAAGGCAGGGTTGGAAAGAGCCAGTCCTGATCTTAACCTCTCAGGAGCACTCTGATGTCTTGTTTTCCTGTAGATCCACATCATACTAGAAACTATGCTGAGAGATTTAAGCAAATTTTCTAAATGTCGGGGTGGTGAAATACAGAGCAGGTCAGGTTTTCTTTTGTTGTGCTCAGATCAGGTCTTTGGTTGCTAATCACAGTTTGTATTTGTATTGGCCCAGTCTGCTCGAAGTAGTGTTTAAACAGCTCTGGCTAGACTCTGCTGAGGGATTGCCGGGCAGCGTCTTGTGGAGTTTGCACACCAGCCTTTTCAAAAGACTTACAGTCTGTTTTCATTTGTCAGTGAAAACATTTGTACCCTGTCTGACATCTGACAGAACAAGGTGAGCTGCACATAAACGGGTCTTGGTGTGTCAGCCTTCACTTCAGGGTCTGTTAACATCTATGTAAGTACAGAACAAATTTGTGTGATCTCATGTTGTGCTCCGTTTTCAGTATTTGTTTGCTACTGCAATCATCTTTTTTTTTTTTTTTTTTTTTTTTAAATTGCCCTCCAGCCGAAGGATTTCAGACCATGAGTTAATGTGCTTACAGCTTGGCACCCTTCCCTGCTGCAGGGGCTAGGGCACTTGGCAGCATGCAGCATCTTTGCTCTCTGAAGAACTGCGGAGGAGACCTCAGAACTTGCCCGTGTGAGTTTTTATAGCCCAGGTTTTCTTCTGTTCAGGTCAGCCAGCAGGAGCACGTCTGGCATGTGGTACAGTCTCGGAGGCCTGGCAAGTGTCCCTCTGTTCTGACCGCAGGTGTATTGGGATGTCAGTGTTGTGGTGGCTCGGAGGGAATTCAGTGAGCCTGGAAGGACAATGAAGAGATGAGATCTCTGCTTTTGGGGTCTCTCCTCTTGCTGTTGGTTGAGTTCTGTAAAGTTACTGATCTTGAGTCAGGCCCTTCTTTCCATGTTACCTTACTGTCTTTTGAGAGGGGGTGTTATATGGATACATACTGAATTTCCTGTCAAAGATTTCTCTCAAAATTTACAGAGAAAAAATTCCAAATCAGTCCTCCAATTTCTAGGCTACTTGAGTTCCCTCTGCTTGTTCAACTGGTGACTTGTGTCATTGCCAGTCTTTGTTGCTACGCCCCCATTGAAATGCAACCATCTTTCTCCCCATGTAGTTCGTCTTTGTCCCCTCTGTCCCCTGTTGGCTCAGCTGTCGGTGGAGGTGAAGTGTTTCCCTTTCCTGTAAGCCCCAAAGTTTAATGAGAGACAGAAATGCTGCCTAAGATTCACTGGAATAGATGGATTTTCCTCCCTCTAGCAGACAGATTTTGGCTTCCTCGGACAGAGTAGTCTTAAGGTACTTGATTTTGTGGCTTCATCTTCAGTGACAGACCCTTGGACTATGGAGGAAAGAGACAGTTTGGACAGTGTTCACTGGGAATGTAGCTTTTTTTTTTTTTTAGAAAGAAAAAATCACTGACCTCTTTCAGAGCCCGATTCATTCAAACAGTGGAGTGAGGGGGGGAGGGAAGTGCTGAGCTGCAAATCAAGCTGTAAACTTTCTGATTTTGAAGTTAGCTTTTCTGCTGTCCCTGCCATTGTCATTTCTTTAAACAAAACTGCTCTTGGGCAGATTCAGAGAGAGTTTCTACAAGAGTTAGAAATAATCCCTAAATATCCCCTGTTAGCATTTAAAGCCAAGAGCTGCAGCTTAATATTTGTTGCAGCTATATTTTTGTGTCCTTTTCCCCTCTTCTTCCAGCCCTCTGGCTAGATTTTGTCTGAATTCTGCTTTTTGTTGTTTCTGCTGTGCGAGGGGTTTTGTACATGATTCATTCGTTTCCTCAAGTGGCTGAAACGTGTCATCTGTGTTTTCCCCACTACTCCTACCACTGCCACTGAATATTCTTCCTCCTCCTCCAGAAAAGTCAATTATCTCACAACAGTCTGAATTTTGTCATCTTTGGGGGCACCACATTTGCATTATGCCAGCAGACCAGCAGGAATGCATGTGTGATGAGCATTTGAAAGCCCTCTGTAGAAACTGTGACTTCCTTTTAAGACCACAAACCTGCCATTTGTACAATAAATTTGAGCTGTAATTTCAGAAAACAGTGTCATCCTTCAAGTCACTTCTTTCCTGTTTTCCTACCTGTTAGGATCACTCAGTTTCTTAGTGTTTTTGTTACGTTTCATGCTCTTATTTTCCTGGTATCCTGTAATGTTAGATAGTTAGCTGTTGTGATAGAGCTGGAAACGGCTGTGGGATTTATGTTTGGTGTATATTAACTCCTCAGCCAAGTAGGGAGGCTAGAATCTGTCATCTCTTTACAGAAACTAAACCTGAAAGTTTACCTTGTGAGCAGAGGCAAGCTTAAAAATATCCAATTTTAGACCAGAATTGTACTGAGATTTGAAATACTTTTCAGTAACGTTATTGAAGAAAACAGAAACACGTTTGTGTACCTAGGGACCCCTTGTGTCTTTTCTTTTTGCATTTCTTATTGTCCCATATTCAAGCATATACAAGTGACTTGAAAAAGAAAAAAAGGTGTGTGTGCAAAAATGCCCACTGCAGACACTGCAGGAGCTTTCAGGTAAGTGGCAGCCAGGGTAGGAAATAACAGGCTGAGCTGACAGAACAAGTGACCCCGTGCTGGGATGGATACAGTGTTATGCATAGTGTGAAGTGAGGACTTTTTTTAAGATGTAAAACCGAAGGAATTTGCCTGTTTTCCTTTCCCCTCAATCTTTCTGCTATGTGGGGAAGCAGACTTCTGCTTTACACGTAGGTTTGGCAGTTGCCTAAGAGACCTGAGAGAAAATTTCATCATCTTGATTGCTTCACTTAGGCAAAAATAAATGCCAGAATGGCCAGTGAATTGTTACGTTTTCCTTCAATGTGTCCTACATAGTTTTGATGCAATCCCAGGTGCTCAGCAAAAATATTAGTGATGTTTAGATGAAGATAATGTTGAATATCATTATCAAAAAAAAAGTTGAAACAAGCTATGCTTTATGATACCTAGAAATTGGATGAGTTTCAAGAGAGGCAGGCTGCACAACCTAGTTTTGTTTGTGCCCTTCAGATTCCAGAGGTTCCTTGTTGGAACTAGTCTAAGAATTTATTCTTGGTAGAGCTGTTCTGTGTATAAATATAAGCTGTATTGTTCCGATTTATACTCGAGGAAGGGCTGTGTTGGACCAAACCAAGATTGGTCCTTCAGGCCCTTGAGAGGAAGCAGAAAATACTTCTGGTAGCTCAGGAGAGCCTTCAGTCATGATTAGAAGTAGCTTCTAGATCACAGTGGTTAGTGATGAGCAACAAAAATATTTTCCAAGAATGTGTCCTTTTTTTTTTGTTTGTTTTTTATCACTTCACTGCATGCTCTGGCAAAGAGCTCTGCAACATGATTGTGTGCTGTATGAGAATTCAGTGTCTGGCACTCCAAGAATGAGAAAACTATTAGTCAGCTCTCTTCTCCCTCCCTCGCCCTTTGGAGTGGACACAACTACTAACCTCACTTCCTCACGGAGCCAGTAATCTGGGCCTAAAAGTTTGAGGGATTGGCTCGGGTGCAGTAGCGGCTGGGTTGTGAGCAGGGCAGGGTGCTGTGCACGCCGCGCCGCAGCGGTGTGTGTTGTACAGCTGCTGTTCAAACCATCGGCGCAGGCTCGGTGGCACGCGGTGTCGAGCAAAGCCTGCGTCAGGGAGGGTGCTGCCCCCGAGAATCCGTGTCATCTAGCACAAAGGGTATCTTCGTGATCTTTCGGGAATAGACCATCCCCAGCGGGTGTTGGTGGTACAGCCATCGGTGATACAACTCGAACCTGATGTCCTTGTGATCTTCTTAGTAAAAAGTGTAACAGGAAAAAACCAGTGGGAGTGTTGGAGGGAGTCGGTTACCATTTGCGTGATGCATTGAACAGAGCTTTCTTCCCTCTCTTAAGTACATCTTCATGTCAGCAGTCCCTGTTCGATGCTGACTATCCATTTATTCTCCTCCGGCTTCCCAATTTTTTGATTCCTGTCCTGTCTTCCTCACCTGAAAACAAAATAAACCATTTTAGCTACAAGTGAAAGAATATTAAGGGCAAGAAACCGAGGTTCAGAGCTGCTGGTGAGAGATATCCACAGTGGGGGCATTGTGGAGGAGTTGTCTTTGGACCTCTGATTGAAGCATCTCAAACTTGTTTGGAATATTCATGTTTGATCTAACTTTGGAACTGATTTCCTGCTATTTGCTACACCAAAATTGCATTTGCATGTGCCAAAATTTGCCATATTTTCCAGCTTTCTTGCATGTTGCTTGAGCCATACTGCATGATGTAGCTGCGGCTGCCTGCTAGGAAGTTCCCTGCTCAAGAAGTGAAATATGTGCCTGTGCCTTGGGCGGTGGGGCAGGCATGGGCCAGGTTAGCAGCTCTCAGCTGATGTTTGCTCCTTTATTCCACTTCCCAGACAGTTCCAGCACGTGTGAGGGTCTTCTTGCACGTGCATGTGCTTTTCCTCTGCTCTGGGTGTGTTTTGGAGCAGGAGAGAACACGGACCTCCTGGCTCTCCTCCCTGTTGGGTGGTTAAGAGTGTAGTATCCCTTCCCGGGCTTATTTTTGCTTGTTCTTGGGCAGTCTGTTTTGGATTTTCCCTGTTTTAGGATGTTTGTCGTATGTAGCTAGCAGGGTAATTAATACTGACCTAATTACACAGATGAGTTTTGCACTGAAATTTTTAATGGTACTTAATAATTAGAAGAGTTCTTCGCTCCCCACCTTGTGACTCAGTGCTTTGCCTTTCATGCCTCCGAAAACTAAGGACACGTGATGAGTTGAATTCCCTGTTCGTTCGGTGTTGGGCAACTCCGAGGCTCCTGCCTGGAGAGGCGAGGGAGCCTGCTGCAGGTTAACCTCTCAGCCGGGAAAGCTGCGGCTGAGGTCAGTGTCACCGCGTTGTCCCTCACCTGACCCAGGAGAGGACATCACCCGGCCGATCCCCACAGGGGCTCGCGGAGCTCGGACGGGGGTGGGGGGCTCACAGGCTGCAGCTTTCGGTGCTGGGAAGGTGCTGGGAATCCTTCAGCCCCTTCGCTGAGCGGGAGGTGTGGTAGGGAGGGTGGGTCTTTGTATGCCGTCCTACCTACGCCCATCCCCGCTGTCCGGCGAGAGGGGAGGCTCCTACGTAACCTGGTGTTACTTTCAGAAGGTAGTTCACCTTCTTAACCGATGAGTGTGCAGGGCTGTGTCCCAGCGCGCTGCAGGAAGCAGGAGCCCCGATGATGGCGACGTTGCCTCTCCCAGTTTCACCAGGTGTGGGAAGGACGCGCTGGAGGCCAGCGTGGCCTCGGGCTTACCTCGTGCCCGTAGCAGAGCTTCAGGCAGCCAGGCCAGGACGGGGCTGCCGCCGGCCTCGCCTGGGCCAGCTGGATGGGGGGTCCCACAGCGCAGCCCCCTCGCGGCTTCCCACACCGCGGAGGGGGGCGGGTAAGCGCAGACGGAAAAGCTCGGCTGGGAGCGTGTGTGTAAGTGTGGCGTCTGCGGCCTGCAGGGCTGTCACAGCTGGAAGGATTTCACTGCCAACGGCAGACGGGGAGCCTTGGCCTGCTCCCGCGTCCCAGGAAAAACCCGATAGAAAACCTCGTGGAAACTGATGCACAGAAATATTGAAGTGACTTTTTCTATTATTTTTTTTTTTCCCCCGGGTCTGCATCTCTTCCATGATTCCAGGTGAAGCCCAGTGGTTCGAAGACACTGTGGGTAGCTTCTTCCTGTGTAGGGCACATGTTTACACCGTGCCTGTCTCCAGGGGCTAAACAACATCCCGGGTACCCGTGTGCTGCAGCTCTGTGAGGGTGAGCAGGTAACCGAGGTGCCCTGGGGCTGTTCTTGCCCCAGAAGCGCGAGCTGTGAACGGGCTCGAGTCGTGCAGAAGAAAACCGCTACAAGTGCCATTTCACCTCCTCACTCGGCGTTTGCTTAAATAAATACACGAATGCTGCTTTAAAGTTTACATTAAAAGTCCCTCACACCTACTTCTCTTCAAATTCCCTGTGTTTCTTCCTTTTATTTTGGGTCTGTTCTGAATAAAAACAAATTCCAGACACTGGGATATAATGATACATAGTGTGGCATGGCGCCAGCCTCTGCTCTGGGGAATTTTTGTTCATGTTAAGATTTGAAAAATCTTTATGAACACACACTTGAAGGAGAAATAGTCTGGCATGTAAGAAGCAGTTGGAAGAGCTCAGTGCTCTCTACCAGCTGTGTCATCTCCTTCTGGGCTGAGGTGAAGAAGGATAACGGCTGAAATTCTGTTCCAGGGTGTTTCCACACTGACTCATGGAGCTGCTGCGGAGGGAAAGAGCATCTGGGATGTGCCGTATAAATGTAGGTAAAAATTCAGCGAGCAGCTGTTGTCCCTAACCTCTTGGGCACGTGTGGGCCCTGCTCTAAAAGTAAAGATTTGAAACGTGTGTTTTTGAGAAGAGCTAAACAGTCGGTAACAGAAATCATACCTCTCACTTGGACTGTCCTTCTCACTGGCCATCTTTGGTCCTAGGCAGCTGAACATCGGGCAGTTTCTTACAGGACCCGAGATGATCTTCAGCGTGTTCCTGCTGCACGGGAGGCGAGCAGTGGGATGAGACAGCTGGCCTGCGAGGTGACGTTTCCGAGGGCGGCGGTGGTGGTGGTGATGGGGGCATGGGTGGCCTGGGGGAAGTTCAGAAGGGCCAAGTAAAATGGGAGGTAGGTGTGAAGGAAGATTGGTGGAAGATGACATGGTAAGGGGAGAAGGTGGTGTAACCTGGTGCTGCTCTGGAGCAGCATCTTGGGGTTGCTGTAAGTAGCGGTTGGAAGTGGTGAAAGGCAATTGCACAGCGATCGTGGCAGGGGAGAGGGTGGGTGCGTTGTTAGGGCGCTCTGCAAAGCCCTGCTGCCCCCATGTCCTCAGTAGTGCAGTTTGTCCCTTTTAGATGAGGAAACCCAGAGGAGAACTGCAGGAGGTGCAGAAGGAGACGAGGATCCACGCTGAGCAGCCTCAGCCTATGTGAGCTGTGACTCTTGGACTTAGGAATAGCTGGAAAGGGGCACGACAGGGGGCTGCAAAATCATGAGCAGCTTGGAAAAGCACGAAGTGGGGTTTTCCAAAGGGAGCCAGAAGCTCCCTTCTGCTCAGAGCCAGAAGCACAACAGAAACCGGTGGAGTTTTTACACACAGCAGGCAGCTGATCCGTGAGCTCCCTGCCTGAGGGTTTCTGGGTGCTGGACACTTACACACAGGCTCAAGGAGACAATGGGCAAGTACTTGGGGAAGGGAGGCTACTTCGGGAGCGCGGTATTCGTGTGGCGGTTGTCGCTGAGCTGAAAGCACCCCTGGCTCGGGGGACACCCGAGCTGAAACCAGCTGAAAGCAGGAGAGCGCTTTGGGGCAAATGCCTGATGTGGTCATCTTGTTAATGGTCATCTCATTAGCGTCCCTGGTCGCCTCTCGTGGCTGCTGTTGGGGGGGATGGTGGGGCTGGGCGGGCTGTTGGCCTGACCTGGTGCCGATTCCCGTGCTCGAGTTCAGCAGTGTTGTCAGGAGCTGGCCCCAAAAACCTTTGTTTTCTTAATATACAAAATTCCTAGCAATTACCAGCAGTGTAACATGCAAGAACACCAACTCTGTAATAACTACACAGAAGATAATTATTTTGCTCGTTTTCACAACAAGCCGTTGCACGTAGGCAGTGCTCATTTACTTTGTTGTCTTTGTTTTGAAGAAGCTCCCTGGACCGAGAGTCCTAAAGCTCAGGCTTTTGGAGCGAGAGTAACTCTGGTTCTGCAGACAAGTTGCCAACTTCTCGAGCGAGAAGAGGTGAGCAGAGAGAGGGAGGAAGCTGGTGTCACTCGGTGGTGGCCATGCTCGTTGCTCACGTGTCTGCTGGTAACCTAGCAAGCTGGGGTTTACGTCAGTAATGCTTTGGTTCTTGCTTCTTCCTTCCAGGAGACCATACCCTTGGGGAAAACAGTAAATGCCATGTCTCACCTGGGTTTTCTGGCTGTGTAACCACCTTGGGAAAGGAAGGGCCACTTGGAAACTGTAGGTGTTTTATCCCAGTGCCTGGAAAGATGGGATGGGATGGGCAAGCTGCCCTGCCCCACAGCAGCACTCCTCGCTTCTCACACAGGCTTCTGCTGCTCTGTCCATCCGTGTCTGCATCTGCCGACCGCTGGAGCACCTACCGTTGGTCTGGATGGAGATGGTTGGGCTTGGGCAGACACCGCGGCTCCAGCTGACGCTCGCTTTGCATCATGGACAAGTTGTCACTGGGACGAGTGCCTGCTCGGTGGGGAAGGTTAAGCTGGATTCCTCCATGGCTGTAGCAAACCCAGCTGGGGACGAGCCCAGCAGGTGGGAGCTGGGGCTGAGCCACCAGCCAGAGCTCGGGGATGGCCCGTGAGGATGGACCTAGCAGAGGTACCAGCCTGGGAGAGCGAGGGAGGGCTGGGAGCGAGTTGGTTTCTGTGATAGAGTGTGTCTCCCTTGCCAGAGGGATTTGCAGGGCAGCTGGAGGCAGGAGAAGATATCTAAGGCTGTCTGAGGCAACCTGGTGGCTCTGTGCTGAGCTTCTCTGCAGCTGCCAGGGAGGCCGGAGGCAGGCTCCTTCCCAGCAAGCGCTGCCCTGACCCTGGCCTGGGTGGGAAGGACGTTGTCCCCTAATGCTGCTGTGATGGTAGCGGGGGGTTTGCCTGGCAGCTCCCGGCCCAGTGGGGCTGGGGGACAGGAGCAAGCATGGTGCGCTCTGCCCCCCCGAAGCCGGGAGGTGTGGGCAGAGCAAAGCTGTGGGTGGGCTTCAAGCCTCGGTGAACGCATTTTAACAAATGATTGTCCTTAACCTCACCCCCTCCAACTGCTGGTGGTGGTGTGTCAGTAAAGTTTAGATTTGAGACTGCAAATCCTTTTTTTTATATATATATATATATATATATATATATATATATAAAAATTCCTGTCTCCTGATTTTACTCTATTAGGGCAAAATGCTGTGCAGAGAATCCTCGTTATACAGGCGTGAGGCAGCTGCTTTTCACTAGGACCATTTGCCACAAGCCTGGCTGTGGAAATAGCTCCGCTTTTACAGAACGTGGTCGGCTCTGCTGGCACGTGCCCCGCGCGAGCTGCCGGAGGGTGAGCCACCGCCGGCCACGCTGGGGCTGCCATCCTCGGAGCCCTGAAGCTGCGCAAGCGTCGTGACACTCCGCTGAGCACAAATGCCCCGGCTGGGGGATCTCCGATGGGTGCTGGTAGCTAACAGGCACCGGCCAGTCTCCTGCCAGTCTCACCAGCCATCCTGCTTACCGGGGGATGTAAGATCCTGCTCCACTGCAAACAGATCTATTTGTTAAAAATACATATATATATATATATATATATAATATATATATACACAGTATCAGAGGAGTTGTGTCCTGCAGAGTTCTCTCTCCTACAGGATTTTCCCCAGCTGATGGGCACAGCGCAGGGACTCGCAGCCCAGTTGCTTTGGACAGAGACCCAGAGAAGTGGGGGTCGAGTTTCCATTTTACCAATTCCCTTCCCAAGCATACCTCTCCTGGGCTTCAGTGTGAACTTTTGAAACCATGGAGGGCTGTGATGTTTCCTCGGTCTATTATTATTATTTTTTTTTTTTTTTTTTACCCAACCATCACCCATGGTTTACTCCAGGTAGGATTTTTCCTTTTGGCCGGGGAGCTGCAGTGGCTGCCGGCGGTCGCTCAGCTAACGCCAGCTGCACACAGCTGGGTCCATGCTCCTGAGCTCCTGCGTAGCCCAGCTGGCCGGGGGGTGTGTGTGGGGTGTCACACCCCGGGCACGGGCCAGCTCTTGGCATGGTTGCCATTCCTCACATCTGGGTTCCTTCACGTGAGCTCATTAGCAGAAGTGAAAGAGAGTTCAGGCTGAAAGGAGGGGGGATTCCCCTTCCGTAGCTCCTCCAGCCTGTGGTTGGGGGATGTTCGCTTTGCTGGAGCTGTCACTTGGACACTGCTGGAAGAGCTGGATGGGGTTTGGATTTTTTCTGATGTTGAGGGTGGTGGCCGCTACCAGCACAGACTCCATCATTGCGCACTGATCATCTGGGATTCAGACCTTTCAGGTTGAGCTCGTGTCTGCCTTGAAATCAGCCAGGGTTTTGCCACCGGCTTCACTGAACACTCTCAGTGTGTGCAACAGGTTCCTTCTGAGCAGCCCGTTTCCGAAGGGGTTTCCACCAAAATACCCGACTTTTGGCTGAAGCTGGAGGCATCATGGCTCATACGTGGACGGTTTCCAAAGAGATGCTGCCAGTCACAATATTTGGGAACCGCTTGCTCCCTGTGCGGAGCAGTCGGAGGGATCCATCTCCCTTATTGCCTTTGCTGCTGGGTCCCTCGGCGTCTCTGCCACGTGGGCGTACAGAGCAGCGCTTCCTGCAGCCTTCCAGAGCCAGACTTTGGCCCTCATTTTTATGATTCGTTTATTGGATTTGCAGTGTTTCCCATCCGTTCCCCTCCATGTGAAAGTCTTTAGCAAGAGCAGGAAGCGGTAGCTCTGTACCAGGAATAACATCGCTCTCCAGCATCACGCACAGTTAGAGGCATTAAAGGAAGAAGCGAGCTTTTGTTCTTGGTCTGAACTTTTGCACCGTTTCCTAAACTGCTTCCTGACTGCAACTTCATCCTCAACGTGCCGGCTTCTTTGCTAGCGTCACGGGGGAGTTTCACACCCCCGCGATCCCTGCTGCCTTCCTCCAGCACCTTCCAGTCACACGTTGCTGTGTGCCCAGCAGAGCCAGCGGCAGCGTGTTGGCAGGGGAGCCCTTCCCCGGGAGCGGTGCAGGGCGGCGCGTGGCTCCCCGAGTAGCTGCTGCCTGCAGCAGGGCCGGGGGAGATGGGCTGGGAGGGGGTTCCCAGCCCGGATAAAGCACGTTTGGGTGCATTGGGTGTGGGCAAGCGCCGCGCCTTGGCCCGCTGCCTTCACAGCCCTTTGGCCACACATCTCTGCATGCAGGGTAACGCGTGTTCCCCGCAGAGCCTGTCGCCAGCCCTTGGTCACTGCTGCCAGCTTGGTGCAAGTGTCGGGCCAAGGTTTCAGCGGTGTGACCCCATCCCCACCCGCGCACCATGAGCACCAGCAGCCAGCGTGCCTGTAACGGGCCGTGCTGCGCGGCTGGGGTGAGCGTTGCCCAGGCTGCGCGGGCAGCTTGTTCAAGCAGGGCTGTGCGGATCTGCCCAGGGCTTCAGGAACCCCGTCCTGCAGCGCCGGACCTTCGCGGGGCGCTTTGCTGCGGCCCCAGGCGGGATCGGCCACGCTGCCTGGAAATGGGGGTGACCTGCTGCAAAGAGCATCCGTCTGCGCGGAGCCTGCGCCAGGGTCAGGATGGGACCCACGCTGCCCCTTGGCACCCCATTCCTGAGCAGGCAGGGAGCAAATCACATCGGTCTGGCCACAGCCTTCGTAAGCCTCTATTTACCCCCCTTCTCCCCCCTCCCCTATTTTCCCTGCCCTTTTTTGTCTCACTCTCCCGCTTTGTTTCCCCTTTGTTTTCCCTCGTATTTGAGCTTTTTATTTTTAACGGAGAGGTCAGGACTTCTTTCTCCCAGCTTTGTAATAACGAACCAACACAGAGCAGAACAGCGCAGGGCTGCGGCTACCTCACACCCACGGCTGCTGCTGCGGGAGCTCGGCAGGGAAGGAAATGCGATGGGGAGAGGGGATCCGGCCCCCCAAACAGCGCGTTCTCAGCCCGTGGATCTGGGTACAGTCATTCTGAAAGTGCGGGCGGGAGCTGACACATCGGTCTGGTACGCGCCACCGGGCTGGCATTGTGCCACCACCTCTCCAAGGCCAGGCGGTTTCGGGGCAGAAAGGAGCCATACTTTTTTTTTTTTTTTTTTTTTTTGCCAAGCTGGGGAACTCCCCAAGGCTCTGGGCTTTTCCCACGTCGTAAAGGCCAACACAGAGACACGAGGCTGCACCTTTCCCTCCGTGGCAAGCTCCCCGGGGTGGCTGGGAGCCCGCGGGGCACCGAGCCAGGTGGGAATCACCAGTTTTTGTTACCGGCTCATGCAACGTGGTCGCCGCAGAGGAAAGGTGTGCTGCTTGGGCTCTTGTCAGCATCTCCTTTGGTGCTGCTGTTCCTGGAGGCAAAACGGCTGCACGCAGGTGTGCCCCAGTGAGGATGGACCCACCTGAGTGGGTGCTGCCCTGGGAGGAGGGTGGCCCCCTTGGGATGGGGGTCGGATGGAAGAGCCTCTGGCACCGTTTCCACCCCGGGAAACCCAGGAGAAGTCCCTTCTGCTGCCGATGGCGGCTGAAAACAGCAATTACCAGCAGAACAACAACCACGGCTGCCTCGCCGGGGCTCACGGCTCCCGGGCGGTCCAATTAGCCCTTGCTTGCATAAACTAGGGGGGATAATGCCGCTCTCAACCTAGCTGCATCGTTTCTATTTTCATTTCTCCCCAGCAGAGCACCACGGTGAGAGCACAGCAAGAGGAGGGGATGCAGGAGCTCATGCTGACAGTGGTGGCCCCTCCATCCGCGTCCCTGCCTGTTCGGAGGTGATTTTCCAACACAACTGCTGAGAAATGCAGCCCTGTGGGGTTTTTTGTGCCCAGCCAGCGTGTGAGTGAAAATATGAGTCATGATCCTGCAGCCTGTAAAAATTGCTTTGGTCTCCCTGTTTCGGGCAGTCGTTATTGATTATTTTTAGCTTTAAAAGGAATGAGCCAGGACACGGCTCCCTGCTGCTATTCCAGGGGATTTGTTAGGTTTGCAGCTGACTGTTGAGAGATTAATAGACAAACCCCAACCACTTTGGTTTTGTGTGCTCTCTATTTTTAATATAAATCAGTTTTGCAGTGGTTTGCAGGACACAAAGCTGCCTGCAGCCCGGGTTTCCTCCCACCAGAATGAACGGCCTGGCCGGGCGCACGGGTCAGCAGCCGGGGTGGCATCGCTGGGGGGATTTTGTTCTGCTTTCCTTCCTCCTGCTGCTCAGGATGTGCCGAAGGTGGGAACCGCTCCGGGAACGGGCTGAGCCTGCCCATGCCTGGCTGGATGCGAGCCCTCCCGGGTCCTCCAGAGCTGGCCCTCTCCAGCAAGCCGTGGCTCCGGAGCCTCCTGGGCTGGGAGAGATGGCCACCAGCCCCCTCGCCTGCCACCCTCCCTCTGCTCTGGGGCAGAAGGACAATGTCTGCTCCTGCCAGATGCTGCTTCTTGCATCTGTCTTGTCTCAGCCCTGGGTCCCCTCTCCACCATCACCGAGCAGAAATTACTGTTGGTGGGGACGTGCCGAGGGTGACTTTCTCTGATACCCTCCACCACAGCCACAGGAGAGGAAACCCCCACGGGGGATCCACCCTGAGCACGGGCTGGGATCTGGGCTTGAACGAGACAGTTGAAAGAGAGCTGTGAGACCATGGAACAGAGACATTGCATCATGGCTTGATGTGACCTGGTGTCTGAAAATAGTTGCGGTGGCTTACAGGGCTAAGAAACAAGATGTGCACGGAGAGGGTGACTTCCCCCCTGCCTGGCAGGAGCACGTCCTGTAGCACAGCCTCCAGAGCATGAAGCATTTGTGTGGAGCATCAGCTGGGCCTGGCAGGCTCTCTGGGGGATGCTCTCATAGCTCACTGCACATTGCAGACGCCTGTCCCCCCACCAGTGCCCTGGCCTTCTCCCTGGGGACTCCCAGTCAAGCAATCCCAGTCCGTGATACCTGAAAACAGGGAGAGGGACCCACTCCAAATATCTTTTGAACCAAGGACTACCACCCGCACCCAGGCATCCATCCCCAGACCCTTCCTGGGAAGTCTTCAGCCCCCTGGGGAGCCTCGTCTTCCTCACTGCCTCAGCCACATGTCCTCTCGGCCCCCCCTCCCCATTGCCCTCTCCTCGGCCACCCGGCTCGGTGGCACCTCCTGTCCCCTCCCCATTTGGGCAGGGGGGTTTGGTTTGTTTGCTTTCCTGCTGAGGAGGACAAGCCCCCAGGGGTCATCCACGGCTGTAGCGGGGGTCCCGTAGCAGTTCAGTGATGCTGAACTCCTCACTCCCGGCTCCTCTGTGCTCGCAGCCTCCTCGGTGGCTCCTGGCAGGGACCCTGGGGTTTTTGGTACCCACCAGGTCAGCAGGTCCACTGAAAGCCTGGGCTAAGGCTGGGGGAGAAACGAAGGACTTCACCGATTTGAGGTGTGAATCTCTTGTGATGCCTTTTAAAACAGGTGATGGGGAAACACCAGAGCAAAGCGCCAGCCCCCCTCACTGCCAGCGGAGGAAAGGCTGGCAGGTGGAGTTGGGTAGGCCTCACAACCGAAATAAGGAACCCTCAAAGAGGAGGGGAGGTGGCCTCAGACGGCCGAAGCAGTGTGAGGGCTCCATGTTCTCCACCTTCTGGGATTCCCTGTGGAGTCCGATTCCCCGTGTACTGCTGTGGACGTGTGGTCTCACTTATAAACCAGCTTTCCCAATGGAAAACGGGCATTGGGAGCTACTAGCAGGGAAATACTTCCTTTGTTTTTTCAAGAGTTCCTCAGAGTGATGCTGAATTAAAATGAGTGAAAAAAATCGGGCTGAGCGCGACAAAGCAGTGGCTCGCATGTTGTATGTACAGGACGCATAAGCTTCTCAATTTTAAAAATACTTTGTTGAAAAAAGTTTCTGCAGGTATTTATTTCCATTATCTCTTTTAAAGTGTGTTTGACATGTTCTGGCGAGCAGCTGCCTTGCCATCATGTTGCCATGCTTAGAGCTGAAAATGCTGGAAACCTCTTTTCTTTTTTTGCTGCTATCAGGGCGGAGCGATGGCTAGGAGCCACCGCGGCCACCAGCCTGAGCCACCCCAGCGGGTGGGCAACACGCGGCCAGGCTGGGCATCACCTGAACCGGCCACGGGCACAGAAACAGCTACCCAGGGGGATTCCAATGCTTCTGAACAGCAGGATGAGGACGGGCGAGGACATTTCCCGAGCGTGGGAGACCCAGGCACGGCCGGGAAAGCCCCTCCGGTGCGAGGCGAGAGCAGCGCAGGGTGCGTGGTGGCCGGCCACCGGGGTGGCAAGGTGCCCGGGCTGCTCCTTAGCCGGGCACCGGTGCCCGCGGGGAGAGGGGCCTGGGGCAGCCACCTGCGGCCCCCCGGGCTGCCCGGGGAGCAAAGCCAGGCAGGAGGGGCCTCACCCGCCTGCCCGCTGCCCCTGGGAGCGTGGGCAGGTAGGAAACCAGTGTATTCATTCCTCCCAGCACAAACTGAAAAGCTCACCGCTTTTTCTCTTTGCCTTGTCCTTTTTACTTTCCCCCCCTTCCCTCCTTGCTTTTCCTTTTCCCGCTCTTTTTCCCCTATTTTATCCTTTCCTCCTCTTTTCCTATTTTCTTTTTTCCTTTCTTCCTGGTTTTTTCCTTTTCCCCCTCCTTTCCTTTTTCCTCTTATCCTTTTTTCTTTTTTCCTTTGTTCCTTTTATCTTTTTTTCCTTTTCCTTTTTTTCTTCCTCTTCTTTTCCTCCTATTTTTCCTCCTTCTCCCTTTTACCCTTTCCCCCTTTTGACCTTTGCTCCCCTTTACTTTTTTCCTTTATTTCCCTTTACTTCTTTTTTCTTTTGCTCCCTTATTCCCCTTTCCCCACCCCCCACCCCCCTTTATTCCCCTTGACTTCTGTTTTCCCCTTTTCCAGACCACGGGGGAAGAGGGCACCGTTTCCCCCGCAGGGAAGATGCTGGTCGGAAAGGGCCCCCCGCTGCCCCCCACCATCTCGGGGCGGTTTGGGGGGGAATCGCCTGGTTTGCTCGGGGTCATCTCCGAGGTGGAGGGGGGGGACCCAGCCCTCGGCCAGCCCGTGGCCCCGCACAGGGCTTTGCTCTTGCCATGGGGGTGCAGGAGCTGAGCCCCTCTGACAGCTGAGCTCCTCCTCGGTGGGTAATGGGGCTAAACCACACTTTTTTGCTAATTAATCAGCTGAAAAAATAATCAGCATCGACACAAGAGGCTAGTCGATGGGGCTTTAGTTCAGGCTTGCATCCTCCTCGCAGATTATTGCAACTGGAAGCAGGGGGGATTTTCCGCGGGGGGAAGTGACACCCACCGAGGGTCTGGGGGTGTCTGAGGGGCAGCGGCAGCATCACCTCGCTTGTGGGTCCCCCCTGCGCTGCCCCGGCGTCCTACTGATGTTGTGTCTCCCGCAAAGGCTGGGCCAGCTAAAAAAAAAGTTAAATGAATGTAGTTGGAAAATATTAAAAGCTGTTTTAAAAAAATGAATTTTAAAATAATGCTGTAGAGCCCTGACTTGATTTCTAGCCGCAGCCCATAGAAGTTTCCTTGCTCGGGATTCTTGAGCTGGCAGCACGCTGCGGGCTGGCTGGGGTGAGCGCCGCTCTGTCCCTCATCACCAGGAGAACCCCGTCTGAAGCACCACGCACCCCACTTTTCAGCTGCTTTTTCGGTTGCCAGAAGCTTTTCCACCTGCACACAGCCCTACCGGGCAGCACTACCGTGAGCCTTACGGCGAAGCAGCACACAGAGCTGCCCTGCAAGGGAAAACAGAAAAAGCAGGAATATTTTCCTGCCTTGCTAATGGGCTGAAGTGCGATAGCAAGGTGTCGGGGAGATGCTCAGCCCAGCAGTGGGATGCACCCGATGAACCCCTCTCTACCCCGCGGGATAATCCACAGGGAAAAAATTAGCGCCAACATCTGAGGATGCCCTCATGGGCTGAGCGAGATGTTAAACTTCTTGGTGGTTTTTATTTTATCTCACCTGAGCAATACTGGTTTTCAGCTGGATTTGTCCTTTCCAGCTGCGGTGGGAGCCAGCTGCAGGTGTGGGTGCAAGCTGCTGTGCTTCCTGGGGTCAGGAGCATCCTCCCAGGGCAGGTGGGGAGTTAGGAGGGGGTTGGACCAGCAGCTCCTGTCCTGCGGGTGCAGCAGTGGGTCTAACCCAGCCTCCCGTGGCTCGCCTGTGCGAACGGGGACACTGTTCTGGCTTTAACTGGTAACTGCCATGCACACCTGCCTGGGATAAACTGTGCCATAAATGTGGCAAGGCAGTGATCACGGCGGGCAGAGATGGGGCTGCCGAGTGGGGTTGGACCCCGAGGGAAGGCTTTGCTGCCCCAGCAAGGTGGGCACAGGGGCTGTGGGAGCCCTGGGCCAGCCCAGCTTTGGGTCGGGCTGAGCTGACCGGCGGTACTGGAGGCACATCTCCCACCACTGGGGCCTGTCTGCTGGGAAATGCCCGCTGGCACTTCCCGGCATGCAGCAGCACTCGTTTCCACCTCATCTCACAACCAGGTAAAGCTCAGAAGTTCGTGGTCTTTCAGACCAGGACAGGCTTTGAGTGTCCCCCCCGGGCCCGGTACCATCCACGGGTCAAAGCTGCCCTGCTGAGGTAGTGCCACCTGCTTACCCCGTACATGGAGAAAGCCAGGGAGCTGCTCGCCTCGTACAGTTCATTGCCATCTTCAGGACCTGTTATACCATTCTACAGAGGGAAGGACATGAGCATATCTGGATTGTACATCTGGACATAGCCACAAACATCTGGGCTCTAAGGGCTATGGGGATGGGCTCCATGCAGACATGAGATGCTCTGCAATCAATGGCAGGAATCTTTAAGTCAAGATCTACATTCCATATGGATCTTTCATCTTTCTCCTACTGAGGTTAAATACTGGTAGTCACAGACTCCCAGGTCAGGGTGAAGAAGGAAGAGGTGCCTTGAAGGCATCAGAAAGCTCAGAGAAAGATCACTTTAGCCCTCCCATGCTACCCATCTTCTCACACAAATCTTGCAGATGTGCGATTTATGCTGTTAGCCTGTAGAAATCCCACAAAACATGAAGTCCAAACTATATATTTGCTTTATTAATGGTGTTACAGTTCACCATCAACATGGGGAAAACACTCAACATGATACACTGGAGTGTGATGGCATCACTCATTTTAAAACATCCCTGAGCACAGTCCAGAGGATTAGCAACCAAATCAATGAAAAGCAGCTGGTGATCAAGGAAAGCCAGCTCTGTATTTAAGGAAAACGTCAGCTCCTGAGAAATCCCTTACTTTTAATTGTATCTAAGAGCGTAATTGCATCTTTGACCCCAACAGACCTAAAATCAATCTGGCTAACAAGTGACACAAAGAAATGGGAATTAAACTGATCCTTATCACCAGTAACTAAATAACAGGGATCTCGTTCTACATAATGTATGTATAAATAATAAAGTAGCCCGTGCAAGCACGGCACTGGCAGCTCACTCAGAGGGCTGGAGCCATTAAGATGGGCATCCAGGATGCGTCCCCTGGCATTTAGCTGGGTGCCTTGCTGTGCTCTACAAAATAACAATACTTTTGAAACCTGTTAAAAAAAGAGCTTATCGGTGACATTACCATTTTTCCTAAAAAATATTCTCAACTTTGATAAAAAATGTTGGTTATGCAGCAGCATTTCCTGCCATCCACGTTACCCTTTGTTTTGGACCTCAGTTATTTCTAGTTAGCAAGGTGATGAGTGAAATCTGAATTTATCGGCCTCCTTTAGCTCTTCCCGTTTGGTGTGTAAGAGAATCATGAATAAGCAGCAGAAAAATGGGAAGTGTTCAGTTACTTCGATTTTCTAAGAAAGAAAATAAAGATAACTGTTGCCCAGCGTGATTTTCCCTCTCTTTTCATGCAGCAGTGTAATCACTAGAGGGAGGCAGACGGTAAATTTATCTATCCTAAGCTCTCAGCCAGTTTATGCTGCCTTAGAAATGACAGCAGAACGGTTGTAAGTGGCAGCTCCTGGTACCTCATGCTGCCTGGGGGGGAATTTGGGCGCTTGCTGGAATTGCCTTAATTTTGATGACCATCCCTGTGTGGACCTGCCCGAATCAGTGGTCCCCTAGGCGGCTGTGTCCCCTCCTGGTAGCTGCAGCCAACCCCGGCTGCCAAGGGTCGGGTCCGGTCCATCGGCTCATCCCGGGAGAGATTCAGCCCTGTCCGAGAAACAGACCCCGGGAGCTGCAGAGGCTGAAACCGCGATTTGAGGATTTGGCCCCGTGGTGCAGCCTGCGCAGCTCGGCACGGGCCAGTGGGGACGTGCCCACCAGCTCCCACCGACAGATGCTCTTGGGCCAGGCGGCTCCAAGATAAGTAAGAAAATCAGCAACTGCTGAGCACGAGGATTTAGTCAGAAGGGCCAAACATCCTAATGGACAATTTATATTTTTGTGAAAATACTCACCATAAAACTCAAAAAAGTAGCTACCAAACAAACAACAAAACCCTACATGTTAAAATACCTCACTCAAATACTTACATGTCAATAAATTAAAAAGAAACTTGGCCTTATGATTTATTTCACCATCTCCACTCTACCATCTACTAAGCTAAAACGAAGCAAATGCTCCTGTTGTCCTCACAAAACAGACGGTACCTCGGGGACCTCCCTGCTTTGCAGCAGGGCATCCAGCCTGGATGCTTATCCTCCAGGGTTTGCATGGCCCTGTTTGATGTTCATGAGGCCAAAGCCCGTTTACACCACTTGGACACGCACAGGTCTATGGGGCCAGATGGGATTCGCCGAGGGCACTGAGGGAGCTGGCGGAGGAGCTCACCAAGCCACTCTCCATCACTTACCAGCAGCCCTAGCTAACTGGGGAGGTCCCAGCAGACTGGGGGGCAGCCAGTGGGACGCCCATCTACAGGAAGGGCTGGAAGGAGGAGCCGGGGAACTACAGGCCTGTCAGCCTGAGCTGGGTGCCAGGGAAGCTGACGGAGCAGATGGTCCCACGTCCATCACGTGGCACGTGCAGGGCAGCCGGGGGGTCAGGCCCAGCCAGCGCGGGTTTGTGAATGGCAGGTCCTGCCTGAGGAACCCGATCTCCTGCCAGGACACGGTGACCTGCCGAGTGGCTGAGGGAAAGGCAGTGGCTGGTGTCTGCCCGGAGCGCAGCAAAGCCTTTGGCCCGTCCCCCACGGCATCTCCTGGAGACACCGCGGTGCTGCCCGTGGCCGGGCCGGGGGTGCGCTGCGCTGGGTTCAAAGCTGGCTGGGCGGCCGGGCCCCGAGCGCGGTGGGGAACGGAGTCACCTCCCGCTGGCGCCGGGCTCACGGGGTGTCCCCAGGGCTCCGGGCTGGGGCCCGTCCTCTGCAACGTCCGTCGCTGATCCGGGCCAGGGGATCGAGTGTGCCCCCCGCACGTGTGCAGGCCACACCAAGCTGGGGGGAGCGTTGATCCGCTCGAGGGCAGGGGGCTCTGCGGGGGGGGGCTGGGCAGGCTGGGCCCGTGGGCCGAGGCCACTTGTACGAGGTTCAGCCAGGAGAAGGGCCGGGTCCTGCCCTGGGGTCACAGCGGCCCCAGGCAGCGCTGCGGGCTGGGGGCAGGGGGCTGGGGAGCTGCCCGGGGGAAAGGGCCTGGGGGGGCTGGCTGACGGCCGGCCGTGTGCCCAGGTGGCCAGAAGGCCAACACATCCTGGCTGGTACCCGGAACAGCGTGGCCAGCAGGGCCGGGGCAGTGCCCGTCCCCTGCGCTCGGTGCTGGTGCGGCCGCCCCTCGAACCCTGGGCTCAGCTCTGGGCCCCTCACTGCCAGGGGGACGTGGAGGGGCTGGAGCGTGTCCAGAGCCGGGCAGGGGCTGGGGAAGGGGCTGGGGGGGGGCGGCGGGGGGGTTTATTCTGGAGAGGAGGGGGCTCAGGGGGACCTTCCCACTCCCTACAGCTGCCTGACAGGGGGCTGTAGGCAGGGGGGTCGGGCTCTTCTCCCGGGTAACAGGCACTAGGGATGAGGGGAACCGGCCTCCGGTTGCACCGGGGGAGGCTTAGGTTGGATATCAGGAAAAGTTTCCTGACTGGAAGGGTGGTCAAGCACTGGAACAGGCTGCACAGGGAGGCGGTTGAGTCACCGTCCCAGGGGTGTTTGAAAACCACGTAGGTGCGGTGCTTGGGGACATGGGTTAGTGGTGGCCTTGGCAGTGCTGGGCGAACGGTTGGACTCGATGATCGCAAAGGTCTTTTCCACCCTTGATGAGCGTATGATTCCATGGGAAGCACGGAGCGGGACTGCAGGTCTGCCCGCACCTACCATAGGGCAGCGAGAAGGAATTGGGGGTCGTTTTAGACACACGTAGCTACAGACAGGTGGCCGTGGGAGGAGGAGGTTTGCGCTGCTACAAGGATTACAGCTTCTCACTGGCCTTTTGGCCATCAGGGTAGGTGAAAAAGCTTAACATTTGGGATCTGGGATGCAGTCACTCACACTAGTGCCGCTGCAAAGCCCAGGCGGCTGGGACTCTCTGATGCGCTGCCTGTTTCAGCCCACAGAAGAAATGAGTGTATTTGTCCCTGAACATCCGTCAGCCTGTCAAGCTGTGATGACTTAGAAGAAAAAAAGGATTTTTTTTATTTTATTTTGCTGCATGATGATTGACATTTAAAAAGGAATATTGTCAAAGCTGCATGTCAAACAGCCTAATTGCCTTATCTGCCTGTCCCCTAATGACAAGTTAGACTATTGCAGCTGAAAGAATTTTAAGCATCTATTAATTTATACATCATCACCTGGGCTATTTGCTTTCCATACTTCACCAAGGAGCTGCTTCTGTTTCAAGGCAGTTTCACCTGTTTCACTCAGTCCTGTGTCAGGATGGTGCAGCCCCAGGGGGAATCACAGCCTTCAGCAGGAGCCACTTAAAATGTTGTGATGAAAACACTCGCTTTTACTTTAGGGTGGGGTTTTGTCCCTTTCAGGAATTAATTATTTTTTTTTTCTTAAGATAACAAGAAACGTGGGCTCTGCTTCTGGGTCAGGTTGGGGTATCAGCACCATTTAATTCCAGTTTATAGCATTATACGTTGTAAATGGATAATGCCTTCTCATTGAAACACCCAGGAAAGGAGGAATCCTGGACAGCAGATTGAAAGAGCAGGTCTGTCCCTAACGAGTGGCAGCTGGCCCTGTTTCCTTGATTAGCTAATTGCTGTCACAGGGGTAGCAGGGCAGTATATGAGTGAGTGGGCTCCTGAGTCAGGCTATTTGCTGCAGGGATGTGTTTTGGAAAGGAGCTGGGAGAGGTTGTGATTCCACATTTGCTCTGCCTGGGAAATTGTTTTGGGGAGGGAGAGGTTTTTCTTTTTGTTTTTTTGGTCTCATTTTAATGTTGTGCCTCTGATAAACCTCCACTATGAAGCCTTCACTCTCCTTGATGTTTCTGGCCCTGCTCCTGCTGCTGTGGGCACAGGAGCTGGCCACTGGCAGGAGGGCTCCTGGGGTGATGCTGAGGTCCCGCTGTGATGCTGCTGGCTGTGATGCTGCTGGTGCTGCCCTGGGGGTGAGTGATGGGAAGCAGGACTTTGTTCCCTATCGGAAACTCTCTTCCCTGGCACAGCAGCCTGCGTGCTTACAAATCTCTCCTCTGCATGGCCCTTATGGATTAAAGCACATCTGGGCTTTGCTTGCTGGGGTTTGGGGGTGTTTTTGTACTGGTTGTGGTCTAACAGCATAAATCAGGCAATGCTTTTCAGGTAGGGAGGGGTGAATATTTGCTATTGCATAGAAAAAAAAATGAGGTGGCCTAGGGGCTTGGTCCAGGTGCAGGCAAAACCCCAGGCCACCAGGACATGGTGGATTTGGTGCTGCCTCACCATCAGGATTGGGTTGGGATCACGTTGAGTGGTGTTACAGGCATGGGCAGTGGTACTCTGCTCTGCAATAACTTTTCTTTATAGGCATGTGGATCCTCTGAGGAATATCAGAAGGTTAAACCAGGTAAGAATTGATTCTCAGACCAGCCTCCTTGTTTTAGCCTGAATAAGTTCTCCCTGGAATTTGGTTGCTCAAGCTATGGTGTGGAAAGCCAGGAGCACCAGCCTGGCCCTGGGGTGGCACGGGGAAGGAAGGGGATGTGGCTGACACCCAGTGCTGGGGGGTATCGGCACTAGCGTGGGCGATGACACGTACCGCTGTCTGGTGGCTGCCAAACCCCTGCTGCCCAGCAGGACCCTGGAGGCAGGAGCAATGTGCTGCAGCAAATCACTGTCAGGTGGCAATTAAAACAAGTAGCAAAAGTTCAATCCAAACTTTAACTGTGCTCCTGTAGGGTAAACCTATGGCTGGCTTGTGGCTTTTCTAGCTTTGCGATAGCATTTCTGGAAAACACAGGTTTCCTCCTGCCCAAGGAAAGGTGTTTCCTGCTGTGAGGGCTGAATTGGCTCGGGTGCGATGCTAGTGCCGCTCATCCTGCCGAGGCTCGGAGGGCTTCTTGCTTGGCTGAGCCCTTTAAAGCCAAGGAGTTGAAAACTCCTTCACGAGAGCTCTACCTCCCTGCTCTGCAGGCGTATAAACAACAAATACTGCCCACGTGCCAAAACCAGCGTAGCAGCGTGCTCGCTGCTGCTGTAACTTGTCCGGATGCGGCAGTTCCCTGGCCTTTAGCTCTGGTCCTGGACAGCCTGTCCCTGCCAGTGGGTACCTGCGCCCCGGGGCCAGGGACACTGTGCTGCTGCGTGGCTGGGTTGAGGGGGGCTTAAAGCAGGGGTGTGCCTGACTTTGGGGTGGTAGCTGTGGGGTACAGCCCGGCTCCCTGTGGGACAGGGGGTGGTGGTGGTGGCCAGGGCTCCTCCAGCTTTCCGAGCCTTCCGAAGTGGCATGGGGGGAGGTTTGGGGTAGGTCGCTAGCAGGCTGGGATGGAAGTTCCAGGCTCGCCCCAGGCTAGTGGGTGGGTGCATGTTCAGGTGGCCCCCTCCCCTTGACTCCAGGACCTGATGTGGGGTCACTTGCATGTTCTCCTACTGATGGATTTGCAGGTTTCTTGGCAAATGGGAGCGGGAGGCAGCAAAGCGAGGAGATGAGTGACCTGGGAAATAATTGCTGGAAATAAGGACTACAACTCTTTCCGGGAAGTGGGGGTGGAAGAAAACTTGGTTATTGTTGCTTGTCTTGCAGAGCCAGAGTCCCCTTGGATATTGGCATATGTGCCTATAAGAAGATGCCACAGGGTCCTGAAAGACAAGTCTGGGGAGTTTTCTCCTCCAGTGTACCATGGTGATACTCCCCTAAACTTTTGGTGCAACTGGACAATCTGGGCGGGCTCCAGAAAGCATATAATAATTTATATTCAGGGCTTTATCACTGAGGAGGGCTGCAACAAAAATGACGACAAAATCCTGTTTGAAGGTGTTTCTTCGCTGGCGGAAAACAGTGTGGTTTATGCTTGCTGGAAAAAGGAGACGCATGTTTTTGCCACCTTTGCGCAGGCTGTCCACGTTGTGTTGCTGAAGAGGTACCTGCCAAACTGCAGAGATGTGCAATTTAAAGGGAAGTACTACATCTTTCAAGACCAGGAAAGTGAATCTTCCTCCAAAGATGATGTGATTTCTGAAACTCCTGCTCCAAAACTTCCAAAGCAAGATAGTATTTTTCAGTCTGGATGCACTGAAAAGCTTAGAGACATGCTGGGCTTGGCAAGCACACGTAGCACCATGAGCCCTGGCAAGACCACAGTGCAAAGCAGTGAGTTAGTGCGGGGAAGAGAGATCACGCTGGGCGCTATGGCTGTGGGAAGTTCTGTGGAGCTTGTCCCAGGAGAATGTGCAAGAACACCGCTCCTGGAAACAAAAGCTGCTTGTGTGCTGGGGGCTGAGGTGCCAAGAGGTCTGAGCTGCTGCGAGGAAGCTCGAGGCAGAGGAATGCCTGAGGGCACTCTCCCCCCTGCGGCAGAGGGTACCTGGGGGCAGAGTCTCTCTGTGAGTGGGCACATCACCGTGGGTTTTGGTTATACCTCCAGGCTTTCAAGTGTGCTTTTGGAAACTGCTTTGCTCAGTGCCTTGCAGGTAGCAGAGCCTTTTTTGCAGCCAGCAAGCATGGTTCTGGAGATCGGCCAGTCTGCCCTGCACCATACCCCGAGGCTGAAAGATGTGAGTGACCTACAGTTTGCTATTAAACCAACACGTTCATGTTGCCTGGACTTGGCTGCACACTTGCAGTCTTTGTCTCCCAGCAGAAGAGAAAGCAAAGAGAGCGCAGACACTATCACGTACCAAGGGCTTGGCATAGTCAGCTTGGAGAAGGATGAAAGCCATCCCCAGTCGAGTGTCCCAGCTGATGGCACAGCAAGTGGTGATGCTGATGGCCTTGCAGAGGGCCTGGTGCCAAGCCTGAGCAGCCCATATGAAGTGGTAAACAGGGACCACTCACATCTGCTACCCGAGAGAAGCCAGAGGTGCAAAAGCAGTTTTAGGGATTTGTCCATGACTCAACCTAAGCTGGGAACAAATGGCCTCCAATATACAAAGCTCGTGGATGTTCCCCCCCTGGAAAGTTTTAGAGTTGTCAGGGGGAAAGCAGCGCTGCATCCCACAGCACCATGGGACTTCCTCCAAAAGCATCCTCACTTGCACAGCCAGAGCAGCCACGTCTTGCAGTCAGCCCCTATAGACCTGGGGACCCTTCCCCAAAATGCCCAAGCACACAAGTGTCCCTTTGCTGAGAAAGTTCACGTGTCTTCCCTGGCTGTAGAAACCTGCCACCACCCCAGTGACGGAGCTGTGCAGCCAGGGCTGGCTGCATCCCCTTCGCCAACAGGGCCGGAGCATCCTCCTGCAGCCATGTCCCCTCCAGGGACAGAGGCAATCCCTGCACTGGTGGTCTCCTGCACAGCACCTGTCCCTGCAGCCTTTGGCTCTGCTGGTCTCATCCCTGAAGCACCTCTTTATCCAGAAGTGGAGCCTGTGTCCAAGGGGGTCTCCTCTCTGCCAGCTGCTTTGGATCCTGTCAGTCTCGGGCAAAGGGCAGGCATCTCACCAGCTAGCCCAGGAGGGCAGGAGATGGTCCCCCCTGCACCACCTGGCCATCCCTTGGCAGCCTCTGAGCTGGGCACAGATGGGTCCCCCAGGTGCCCTGGTCCTGGGGTGGAAAAGCTGGTGCTGGGGGAGGCGGGTGGCTGGCAAGGAGAAACCTCACCCCCTGTGGGTTTGAAGACCAGGGGTCCCTCCCCAACCTCCATCACTGTCCCAAAGCTTGGTGTGGGGCTTCCTTGGCCCGAGGACTGGGTGAGCAGTGGCTTGGGGGTGGCAACAGCTTTGCTGCCTTCAAGGAGAGGGGAGCAGGTGGTGCCTGTGCAGCATCAGGGCACAGCTGTGAGCAACAAACTGGCTTCAGACTCCAATCTCAGGGGATTTAAAATGCAGAAAACCACAGAAGCTCTCTGCTTGGGTGGAGGAGAGCAGAGAAATGCCTCCTCCAGCACCACTCCTGTGCAGCCAGGTCCTCCCACAGCCCTGTGGGGAGAAGCACCGACAAGAGTACGAAAGCCTCAGGAACCTGCTGATGTATCCAGAAACACCCTGCCGGGAGGGCAGCAGCAGGAACATGCTGGTAGGTCTCGCAGCACTTTGTATTTGGTGTAAGCCACCTTCAGAGGGCAGGAGCATTGGTGGGGCCAGGCTGAGGCTGCATCTTCCACCTGTCCCCACCTGGCAGTAGCCACCTGCCCTCTGGGGAGGGGACCTGCGGTGGGTTGGTGCTGGTGGGGTGGCGGGTGCCCCCCAAGCCCCATCGCTCCCTCCTGAGCCGGGCAGGGGAGCAAACGCAGCGACAGGCTGGTGGGTCCGGGGGGGGCAGGGGGGGCGCTCAGCGATCACCGGCACGGGCACAGCGGGCTCGCCCCGGGGAAATCAGTTTAATTTATTGATATTACTATCGGTTTGATTTATTCCCATCGGAGTCAGAGGAGGGGGATGGGAACGGAACGTGGGAACCTGAAGCCGCCGTCCCCCGGCGCTCCCCGCCCCCCGGCCCGGCTGCGCTCCCGGTTCCTCCCCCCGGAATGGGGCTGGGGTCGGTCCCTCGCAGCGGTCCCTGCCGCTCCTGCCCCTGCCGGGGGTCCTGCCCGGGCTGGGGGGGGCTGCTCCGGCACGAACCCCCCCGGGCTGGGGGCACAGCCTGCCTCCCCGTGGTCTTCATCCCGGGCTGCTGGGGAATCTCCTCCGGCGCCTGGATCCCCCTGCCCTGCCCTGGGGGCTGCAGGGCTGTTGCGCTCGCACGTTCTTACCCCTCTCTGGCGGCTGCTGCTGTACATCCCCGCGCTGCCCCCGTAGCTGCCGGGCTGGGCTGTGGCCAGCACTGGCCCCGGCTGGGAGCCGCTGGCCTGGGCTCCACCGGGCACTGGAGGGCTTCTGGCAGCTCCTGGCAGAAGCCCCCCCCGTAGCCCCCTGCTACCAACCCCTGGCCACGCATGCCCACTGCAGAAGACTTCCAAGTGGCATCGTTGGCCAAACCTCTGCTGGAAGCAAGGACGAGTTGTTCAGGCTGCTGAAGGTGGGGGGCTGCGGCAGCCGGACCCTCGCCGACCAGCTGCGGGGGCCCAGGCTCAGCTCCTGCTGCAGAGCTGGGACGCGGCCCCAGGGGCTGGAGCAACCTTGTAGGGGGAGAGGGTCTGAAATGGGGCCGCCTCGGTGGCAATCTGCGCCCCTGGAAGCGCGATGTCCGTGTCCTGGTGCACACAGTAACCGCTGGCCATGTTTCTGTTCTGTGCTCCTGCTGTGTCAGAGCTGGGACCCCCTTGGGCAGTGGAATACCTCCCCGTCAGGAGCTGCCACCGTGTCCTTCAGGAGGGCTCTGGGCTGTTCTACCTGCCGCTGCATGCTGACATCCAAACCAACATCTGGTGCAACTGGACCATCTGGGCAGGCCCCCAGAAGCACATTGTCATCTATGTCCAGGGATTCCAGGGGAGCGATGGCTGCAGCAAGAACCAGGACAAGATCATCTTCCAGGGGGTCTCATCAAGTGTGGAAACCAAGGTGGTGTACGCCTGTCACAACCAAGGCACTCTGATCTTTGCTACACAAGCTACCGCCGTCCACGTGTTGTTTCTGTCAGGGAGCGGTTCCCTAAGCCATCGATACAGACATTTTAGAGGACAGTATTATGTATTCAGAGCCTCTGAAACTGTGGGCTTTTCAAACGGTACCATAGCTCCTCAAGAGCCCGTCCAGGAGACCTCTAAAGAAGCAGGCTGGAGGACAGCAGGAACAAAAGGCTTGGTGTCTGTGCCAAGAGCCTCTCCGGGCCCTTCAGCTGCACCTGCTGAGCTTGTGAGCCCAGGCGAAGGGGCCCAGCACCCTCCCCATCCCAGGGAGGATGCTCTGTCTAGTGCTAACCCGAGCGAGCACGGTCAGCTGCAGGATGAGACCAAGCTGGAAAGGAGCCTTAAGGGTGGCTGCACTGAGGGCAGAGACACCAGAGATGATGTGTTGGTGGAGCCAGCTCCAGCCAGGCAAGATGCTGGGCGTAAAGCTGGGCCATCTGCTTTGGAGATTGCAAAGGGCGCTGCAGAGCCGGTGCCTGCTCTGGTGACCATAGCGCCGAGATGCTCGGTGGGTGCCTCTTCCTCAGAAGTGGCCAGCAGCAGTGTAGGTGTCTCTGCCAGACCACCCAGCCTGGACCAGGCCAGCAGCAGCCTGTCTGAAGTGGTTGCTGCTGCATGTAGCACGCAGGTACTGGTGCTGGAAGAGCCACCACTAAACATGAGTACAAAACCTTCTCCATACTCCTCTCCTGGGGTGACAGCTGGAGATCCAGTGTCTGGGGGAGAAAGGACTGCCGAGCTCTTTGGTAAGGTGGTTTTTGGGTTATTTGTGGCTGAACTGATGCCTGACTCTCTGCACTATCCACCTCTAATATTGCAGCGCTCTCGAGAGGTTTTATTTATAGACACGGCTGTCACCTTCAGTCAGTCCATGTGGTAGCACTCTTGACTCCTCCTGTATCCAAGGAAGGTGGTAGCTGAGCAAGTATAGGATTATCTGTTGTAACACAGGCATCTGTGGGATGATATCCCTCTTAACAGGGACAGGCTGGTTTCTAATCCAAGTGCTTTGAATTACCCATGGAGGAGCCAGCCTCTCAGCTAAGATTTTATATGCAGACTGCAAATGTTCACCTTTGCTTTAAACAGCTCTGGCTTGCATTGATTCCTATGGCTGCAGCCTGGCATGGTGCTCCTACCCAGGACAACTGAGTCTGAGCTCCAGAAGTTAGAGGGAGGAGGGGAAAAACCAGGTTTTCTTCTACTAAGAAAGAATAGGAGTTGATGGTAGACTTCTTTCACAGAAATATTTAACCACTGACACACATCAATTTCTGTGTGAAGGTAGCAGATGTTCTCAATTGGTCTTTCCTCCCTTGCAAATTGTTCTTGGCCCCTTCGTTGTAGATGTGGGCAAGAGTTTATTTAGCCCTTTTGCTGGCATCTGATAGTCAAACTGCTTTGCTCTGTCGGGGTCCGAGGCAGCTCTGCTGGTTGTAGGAGCTCTGGTGGCTTCACAGGGGTCATATTTCATCCATTCCAGAAATGGATCAGAGGTTTATTGGGGTGCTCTATTTCTAAAGAGCACTTCCCCCTGTAGAGAACGGTAGGCTGTATTTAGAGCCTGACATTTAATTTCAGCATAAGAAATATGGGAAGGAGCTGGCACATGGCACTCTTCTCTCCAAGTGACATGGACCTAACGTACTTTTTCCCCCTTACTGGCATGCTGAGGGTTACAGCCTGGTTCTTTCCCTTGCTCTGACAGATCTGGTTTCTGTCCTGGCATCTCTGGAGAATGACACTGTGCTGCCATCCCAGCACCATCCCGGAGGTGAGTGATGCATAGAGTGAAGTGTGTCTTGTAACACTGACCTAAGTCCAGTGTGCTGGTAGTGAGCTGTGCATGGGCATCACCTGCTCGTTAAATTTAGAAAGCGGTGGAGGGTGCTTCTGAACAGAAACCACTTTGAAGGTTTTTATTTGTAAGATATTGCTGCAATCCCACAGTTGTACTTTGGCCAATTGGTACTTACCCTGGAGAAACTCCAGTTCACATGCTAAACCTGGCGTAAATCCTGGCTTGTTTGAGTTCAAGCATTACTTGTCTGTTTAAAGAGTTTTCTAATGTGAATGAGCCTCAACTCCTCCAACATATGTCAGTAGGTCTCGTGACTACCTGGATCAGAAACCTGGAGGAGTGCTGTTCCTCAGACGTTGGGGGAGGGGGAGGGGAGCGGAGCAAACCCCCCTTGTGGGAGCATTAGCAAGTAAGCAGCACAATACCTGGCTTATGTGGGAGTGCAAGCTGCAGAAACAGCTTGCAAAAAGGAGTCAATACAGAAGGAGCCTGAGCTTTGAACAGGAGAAATATTGCTGAGTAAATAGGCTTTAAACAGCAGACTGGCAAATCTGTGCCAGCCTGGATTCAGCCAGACCACAGCAGTTTTTCTAGGCTGATCTAGAGACGTGTGAGAAATGGGCTTTTAGACTCCATCACAAATTATGATACCTTTGGGAAAGGTAATGGCTGAAGAAATGTGAATGTGATCGGATACACATTAGCGCTTTGGATGCTCTTTTGCTGAAAGATCAATTCTGGTATTTGGCACAGAGCATATTAGCTAAGGTTTGTTTTCACCTGTTACTCAACAACTTGCTCTACCTGATGCGCACCCTCTGGCAATTCCCACGTGGCACTGGCTTACACGAGCGTGTCCCTGTGGAGCTGCTGTGTTGGTGTTGAAGGACCAAGTCATTTAAGGAGCCTGTTTGTGTTATGTGGACTTAAACATGCTAGGATCTTGTGTTTTCTGGTAGATGTGCTGTTTGAAGTAACTATTGAAATCAAACCCAAGGACTGGATTCCTCGTGGTGGAAGTGAGCTCCAAAAGAGTCATCTTGAATTTATGAAGAACCATGTAAGTCCGGGCATGGGGAGGGGGAGAAAAACAAACGTGATGTCCTAAATCTGCAACTAGAAGAGGCTGCGCCCTTCATTCCAGGCATTTTCTGTTAAAGCCACATGATGAACCAGCATCTGAGTTGCTTGTGCTGACCATCATCTGAGGCGAGTGCTGATGCCCTGGCAGGGTGCCTGGCTGCAGTGGCTGGCATTTAGCTGCTGCAGCCCTTCATAGCACCGGGTCATTGCAAGGCAGCAGAAAAGCACTGCAACCAACCAAGGGCTGTAACCCGCCTCTAGAAATGGGGCAGCTTGTAGCTGAAGCCTGAAAGAGGGCAAGCGTGTGAGCACGTGCTTTCAGGGCTGCACCTAAACTGCTTTCTAGGACACAAACTGGAGCAGGTACAGGGTCCGGCCTGCTGCCTAGCCTGGAAAGCAGCTGTCCACCCATCCACCCACTGCTGCTCTGCGATGCTTCAGCACCCAGACACTTAACCTGGGGCTACTATTGCCTTTCCTTTTCCCAAATTACCTTGTGTGGTTGTAGGGGTTGAGCTGAAGCTAAGCAGGCAGGAACAATTAGTATTCTCCTAGGGAAAAGGCTCAGGGTGGTGGGCTATGGGGCATCTAATGCATCCCAAGTGGCTTGTGATGGGGAAGAGCAAGGTGGGGATGTAGGCTTGAGGGAAAAAAAACCTGTTCCCTGTCATACTCCTGCCCATCAAACATCAAATTGGCACTGGTCATTCCATTCCTTTGCAGATCCACGAGAACCTGAAACTTTCAGCCAACAGAGTCAATGAAATAAAGTTCAAGGAAATCAAAAGGTAGGGTTACTGCTGCGCTGCTGGCTTGGAAGGTGATTATTATAACCTGTAGTGTTTCTTGGATAGCAGTGGCTTGGCTCCTCATTCCTCTTCCCCAGGCAGAGACCCAGCTTTGCTCCTCTCCTGTAATCTGTAACTTGTCCTGGAAGTAAAAACAAAGTAATAATAAAAATATTTCTAGAGGAAAGGTGGTGAAATTTGATTAGTGCTAGCTAGGGCCTTTATAGATCTAAGATGGATTTAAACTCTGGAGAAAATGAGAATCCTCATGCCTGCCATGGTGTCTGCTGGAGAAAGCTAGGAGCCGTCAGCAAGGTCCCTGCCGCAGCATGCTGAGGCTGACCTGGGGCTGCAGCCTGCCCCTACGGTTAGCTTTACACCAACATCTGGTCACTTCAGCCCAGCTCCAAGTGAGGAGCCATTACCAGGCTTTCCTTTTTCCCTCGCTCCAAGTGCAGAGCTGCCTTTTGTCCCAAACAATCTCTGCGAGAGCGTGTGGCACGGCGGTGCAAGGTGGGTGGGTGGAAGTTCTAAATGGGCTTTCAGAGCCGGGCTGGTGGGGATGCTTCCCCCACCTCACCCTGGGCTCTCCCTGCCTGCAGGACAAGCGAAGCCAACCTGCTGCTCACCTTCTGGCTGCACCTGAAGCCAGAGGAGAGGAACATGTCCCTGCTCCTGCACTCCCAGCTGGAGGAGATGCTTGGCACCTTGGTAGGAGCGGAGAAGCTGCAGCTTGTTTCGCTGTTTGTTGAAGGTGGGAACTTCACGTTTCTCTGGGCTATAAAGCCTTTTATGCCAAGCCTGGCTCGGCTCAGGGTGTCTATTCTCGTTACAGATGTGAACGAGTGCAGCGTTGGGGCTGGCCTCTGCGGGGAGGGGGCGGAGTGCTTCAACGGCGTGGGCACGTACCTCTGCCGCTGCAAAAAGGACTACGAAGATCGTTCTCCCACCAAGTCTGGCACCCTCTGCGTCCTCTCTCCCCGATCAGGTAAAGGATGAAGTAGCAGCTCTGCTTTCTCCTGTGGCTGGGTGTTTTTCTCGTGTTCATGGGCGAGTAATTTGTGCAGCATCACTCTTGCCATGTGCAACCCAGAGTGAGCGCATCAGGGTAAGGGGCTCTCCCCTTGAGGGGGGTCCCACCAGCTGTGCCTTTGCCAGCGCGTGCTGCATGTGATACTTAAAAATGGCACTGCTGCTGGCATGGTGGCTTTAGATGCCTGGCCTGGTGTGGGGAGGATGCACAATATCTTTGCAAGGCAATTCCCAGCTGGTTGTCCCCTTAGGCTTCCTCCTTTGGCATTAGGAACTCTTCTCTGGGAGTTGTGCTTGGATATGAGCAGACTTGGAGGCAAATGTGATCCTTTTGGAAACTGAGGGGAGGGAGGAAGAGTGAGGTTTAGGCAGTGTAGGCATCTAACGAGAGCCTCGTACTCGAAGGAGTAACAGCCTTTCCCAGACTCCAACAGCATCGGCTTTCAGAGGGCAGCCTCGATGGGCAGCCGAGGGGTAGCCTGCATCGCTCAATGGTGTCAGGGTCAAGTGGAGCTGCTCCTTGGGTGCAGCTCGGGGTGACATCTGTGCTCCCAAGGGCTCTCCTGAGCGGTGCCTGAAGCTGTAGGGACTGCTGCTGCTCCTGGGCTCTGCAGAATGAGAGAGACGTGGACAAGCTGGAGAGAGTCCAGTGAAGGGCCACAAAGATGAGGAAGGGACTGGAGCATCTCTCTGAGGAAGGCTGAGAGGGCTGGGACTGTTTAGCCTGGAGAAGAGAAAGCTCTGGGGGGATCTTAGCAATATATGTAAATACCTGAAGGGAGGGAGGACAGAAGACAGAGCCAGGCTTTTCTCAGTGGTGCCCTGGGACAGGACCAGAGGCAGTGGGCACAAAGTGAAACACAGGAGGTTCCCTCTGAACATCAGGGAACATGCTTTCCCCCCCCTTTTTTTTTTTACTGTGAATGTGACTGGGCACTGGCACGGGTTGCCCAGGGAGGTTGTGGAGTCTCCATCCTTGGAGATATTAAAAACTGTCTAGCTATGGTCCTGGGCAACTGGCTGTAGGTGGCCCTGCTTGAGCAGGGGTTGGCCCAGATGACCCCCAGGAGTCCCTTCCCACCTCAACCCCTCCGTGTTTCCCTCTCCCTGCTTGAGGGAGGCTGTGAATGGAAACTCTTGGTAAAGCTCACATTTCCTTGGAGTGGTGAGTCAACGTGACAGCCAGGATCTGGATCTACAGCTTAGCCTGGAGTATTTAACAGGTGTTTAAATACTGGTAACAGCCTGTGGTGGGTGCTGCCATGCTCTGCTTGCTGGCTGCATTGGCACTTCCAAGTATAGCCTCCCCGCGAGGCTTAGCCTCCCTTTCCCCACTCTGCTGCCTTTGCATCAGGGTTACAGCTTGGCACACGTGAGCCTTTATTCCTCCAGACCTTCTGCGTCTTCTGGCCTTGGCTGCTGGCAGCTCGTTGCTGTAAGCAGAGTGTGGCCGAGGGCGATTTATGAGTTCCCTCTGCTGTAGCCGATGTGATCAGCAGACATGGTCACACCTCGGAGCGCCCTGTGGTCTCCTGTCACGCTGCAGGTCTTGGTGAGAAAGACATTGCTGTTCCTGGTGTTTACCCCAGTGCTCCCCTGATGTATTTGCCATGAGGCTAAAGCAGATAGTGTGCGGTGCTTGGCTATAACCAGGGCTGGCTAATCCAGTCTTGCAGAGTAGCGGGGCCTCCCAGCCTGGAAAACAGCAATATTCTGCAATATGTACTCAAAACACTGCTGCCACTTTACCAAAATGACTTCTCATCCCCACAGCACTGGAAGTGGCTTAAACCTGAATGTGAGCTTGCAGCCAAGTCATATTTCTTGTCCATCCTCCCACCTCCAAATTCATTACCCAGTTCTGCAGTCTAAGCCTCTCCAGGTTCAGCTGGATATATCCAGATACATATAATGCATATTTGTCCCTTGGGGCAAGGAGAAGGTCCCTTCAGGTCTGCATGGGAATGGTGGTAGGTCTTCTAGTTTCTGTGTAGCTGCACATAGCTTGGCGATGGCTTTGCTCTGCTGGAGTAGCACCAGCCCTGTGCTGCCCCTTCAGGCTGGCTCCTGGTCTAAATATTTCTTCAGGATGGAGCTTTGGGAGGGATGCTCTGCCCTGGAGATGACAGTAAGGGTTTCTGGAGGGCAGCAGGGGGGATGTTGCTCCTCCTGGAGGATTACTCACAGCTCCAGGTCTTGCCCCCAAGCACTGTGGTCATGATGTGGAGGACCTGAAGCACAGTGAGGGCCACTGGAGCAAGCAGGATGAGGCCATGGCCCTTCTTTTGCAGGGATCAGCTTCTTCCTTCGGCATGCTGACATCCTGGTGGGAGCAGCCATTGCGGCCGCCCTGGCAATGCTGGTGGCTGCTGGTGCCCTGTGCAGGATGCCCAGGTGGGGGTGGTGCCCCAGGAGGACCCCCAGCCCCGAGGAGCCACCGGTGGGGGCTGCGGAGGAGCCAGCGATGGAGCTGCACAACCTGGGGGAGTGCCTGCGCCTCGACCCCTTCCAGCTGAAGCTGCGGGCCAGGCCCCCTGAGTGGCTGTGGGCTGCCCGGGCCCACCCTGGCCAGGCCTACCGGGTTTTCCTGGAGCAGTCCCCCCCCGCTCTGAGGGGTCCTGGGCTCCCCCAACCCCCTGTGGCCCCAGTGGCCTGCACAGCTGCTCCTGCCTTCCCTGGCTCACACGAGCCACTGGCTGTGCAAACCCTTCTGGTGTCTTTTACAGACTATGAACACCCCACCGCAGTCTTCCTCATTTTGTAATGGTTTTTTTTTTTAAATACTTGCTCAGCTTGGGAAACAAAGCGCTTGCTCCACACCACTGTACATCTGTGGGCTTGCCCTGCTCAAGAGCTGTGCAGAACTGTCACACGTGGAAATTAAACACTGTTTTTAAGGAAAAAAGGAAATAAGATATTTTGGTGCTTAATTTAAGAAATTAAAAATTATTCTGCATCTGTGCTCAGTGCTGCCTCCTTTTCCCTGCCCCTAAGGCAGAGGTCTAGGGGAAGCCCAGGCATGACCTGAGGATCTGAGGTGGGGGTGTGTGTGTGTGCTTCTTCCAGCCTGGCTGAGAAACAGCCCTGGAGCTTGACTTAAGGTTTTGGGGAGACTCCTAACCAGGTTATGGTGCATGCGTCCTCTGTCCCTGAATGATGGGGACACCAGTTTTGGCGCTTGCGTGAATTCTGGTTGCTGAGATGCTGGCTGTGACTGCCACCGAGCCAATCCTCCCGCTGGCAGGGAAGCCCACCTGTGTCTCCGGCTGGTCACCTCTGTTTGTGTCGTTCAGGGCTTTTAAAATCTGAATTACCTTTTCCCCCTCCGCCGGGGAAGGTGCGTGGGTGGCGTGGCGCCGATGCCCCGCTGGAGGGCGCTGTCTGCCGCCTAAAGCTCAGCAAGGGCGGCTGCTGCTGCAGAGCTGTGCCCCATGGCTGCCAGATGTGGGGCACAGCTGGAGCTGGGGGTCGCCGGCTGAAACGGGGCCAGTTAGAGCAGCTTGCGGCTGGTCCCTTTGCACTCGCTGGCCAGCTATGGCCAAGATGTGCTGCGGGGGCTGCGCGGAGCAGCTGGTGCGACCGTGTGCCCGGCTCAGCCTTTGATCTCTGGGGTGAGCTTAAAAGGGGCTGGCACAGTCCTTGAGCATGTCCTTGGGGGTAGGTGGCAAGGATGCTGGTGGAGGAAAGAGATCTCGGCGATTTCCCTAAAGTAACTCTTTTTCCATCCTTTCCCCCCCAAAGCAAGCAATTTCTGTATCTCAGCTGTTGACTCATGGGAGAAGCAACATTTGCAGCATGGAGGGGGATGTGCTAAGGGAAGGGGCTGCAGTACAAATCTGGGCATTATAAATGCCACTTTTGTGCAAAACCAGGTGAGAGCATGTTACTGGCACTGCCACGATACAGGAGTGAGCATCCCCAGTGCTTGGCTGGCAGCAGCGGTGCCCCTCTGGCGAGGGGTGACTGTGGCTCTCCAATAACAGGCTCATCCAAATTAATTGATGCTGCAGGGGCCCTCCTGCCTGTGGAGATGTGCAAAGTGGAACAAACACCTCCCTGCGCCCACTCCCCCAACAGCAACTCACTTCAGTGCTGTTTAGTGCCATCCAGGTTTGGGTACCCATAAGGTCAGGTAAAAATAGGTCTCCCAAAGACATCCTGGTTGCTGCTTCCTTTGACACACATGGAACAATCAGCTCTTACCGACCGTTTTCTGTGTGTGGTTTTCAAAGTATTTTGCAAATAGCAGAGAATTAAATGCAAACGTCTCCCTAGGAGGCAGATAAGTGTGTGTAATTTTCCATTGTAAAGAGAAGGAAACCATTAATGGGTTTGTGCAGAGTGTGCTTGTTTCCCTACTGAGGTCAAAGAAAAGCAGCAGGGGCTAAAATAATACTGTCCTTGCCTTGGCCTTGGATTTGGCCGGCCACGATCTCCTCCCTTCCCTCCTTGGCTCTATGAGGGGGGCTAAGGGCCTCTCCAGGTTGCAAACTGCATTCTCCCAGTAAAGTAAGGTTTATGTCCAAAGCCAAGCAACTAATGAGTACGTTGATGCCTCAGCTGACTTTTCAGTGTTTCCAGGAGCCAGCCGAGCCCCACACTGTGCTCCTGCGTGGGAAGCCAGCTCCTGTGACGCTCAGCAGCTCAGCAAAGGCTGCGGTATCTCCCCGAGCCCGCAGTGCCATCCGGGAGCGAGCTAAAGGCACCAACTCGCCTTCCGTAAGCCTCCTGAGCTGCCATCCCCTGGCTCATTGTGAAACCAGTGCATCCCACTCCTTTCCACAGCCTCAGCGCGTTTTGTCCCATTTTAAGAGGTTTCCTCAAGTCTGATCACGTCCTTTGTGTAGCTGCTGGAAAGCGTCAGGAGCTGGATGCTTAGCTCCTCTCCTTCGCAACGTACTGAAGGAAGGGGTGACACGCTTTGGAAATGCAGCTGGGGATTGCAAGAGCTCGTGGCACCTCCAGTGCTTTGCTGCTCCTGTAACTCACAGTGCTTCAGACAAGGGACTGCTTATACATAAAAAAAAATAAACAAAAAAATGAATTCTCCATCTGTGCCACAAGTACATGCGACGGGTACTACTGAAATTGTGAGTGAAATCATCCCTTCCCAGGCCATTCCCAGCAGCTTGATCTGGAAATTGCTCTCAGGCTGACCCAGAGCCGCCGCAGCCCAAGGGGTCTTTGGGGTGATACCGCCGTTCTGGCTCGCTGGCGGTGATGTGCCCTTCCCTGGCTCGGCCGGGTTAAGACGCAGAGCTGCTCTGGGGCTGAGCCTGGCCTGGGGCCTGTTACCCACCCAGGGGCTACATCGGTGCGTGGGTGGTGGGCTGCCCCAGCAGCGTGGGGGCTGGGACAGGTGCTGGACTTCAATTCTGAAAAAGGTGATGTTTTGCCGTCTTTAGGGGTTTTCCTTTCTATTTTTGAGTGTGCTGCTCTGGGAGGAGGCGGAGGTGACCTGTGTCAGAGGGGGGCTGCTGCAAGTCCCAGGCCATCGGGGTTTCCAGTTCTAGTTTGCACTGTGGTTTCCTCTGTGATTTTGGAGCAGATGTGGAGGTCAGGGACAGGCTTTGGGGGAAAAATTCAGACTCAGAGATGAGCTTTGTGCTTGGCCTTGAGGCAGCCAGGTTTGTCCTGCCCCGTGGACCCCGGCAAGGCAAGGGTCTCCTCCCCAGCCCCGAGACCACTCCAGGATGAGCAGCGGTGCCCTAAGGGGGCAGATGAAGACCCACATTTGGGGGTGTGCCCCACCTGCAAAGCGGGGAGACAGCCCGCAGCATCCCCTGCTGTGCAAGGGCGGGTGGGACGACTGCCTGGCAGCTTTCGGTCAAGGCATCAAAACTTCGAGGTATAGTTATGTATGGTCTTGTATGTACATGGGCACATAGACATGAAGGTGACGGGGCTGGATGCTTCCTGCTCTTCACGGTGTGATTTGCTTGGGTTTTTTAACCAATGCCTTAGAGAAGAGACTGAGGGAAAGGTCGCATGTGTGTGCCCTGCCTTTGGTTTTTTTGCTGTTGTTGTCATGAAGTATCTATGATACACTGGGCATGAGGTGTTTTAAGTGCTTAAATAATCTGATCCGTGCTGTGCTGATCCCGGGCCCTGCCTGCATCATTAATAAGCCGATCATCTTCCACATGTGGCGTTGCGCTGCTGCAGAGCGCAGCTGGGACTTCTGGCAGCACCGTGGAATTATCTCCCTGCTAACGGCCCATCCCTGCTCTGGCGTTACAGCTGGGAGGTGTATCCTCAGCGATACGATGATGTACCACAGGGATAAAAGCTGAGGATGGAGCCAGTGCTCCCCCCCGGAGCTGGCACTTCCCGCACCCGGACCGGTGCGCGGTTAGCCGAGAAAAGGAGGAGATGCAGGGATGGAAAGGGGTTGCTTGGTGTGCATGCTGCAAGAGTGAGGGAGACGATGCCATTCTCAAAAAAGACCATCAGCTGAGCTGTCACTTACCGAGGATGGGTTTGGGGCTGATTATGTGTGGCACAGGTGGCAGCAGAGGGAGCAGACCGCAGGGTCTCTGTTCCCGGGGAGGATGCCAGCCAGCTGCTGCTTTTCTGGCTTTCCCCCGTCTGTAGAACTGATGTAACCCCTGCCCAAAGGGATGCCCTGCTCGTGAGTGTTCCTGTGCTTGCGTGCAAGGCGCTGCGGAACTGCAAACTGTTTATCCCCTCCCGCACGAGAAGGTCAGTCAGACAACACCTTTCCTGATGTACAGCTCACTTTTGGGGACAGGTTGGCGGGTTTCTCTGAGATTTTGGGTGCTTGCAGTTGTTTCTGGCCAGAAGAGGATGGCCGGGTGATCTTGTGCTGGCCCCTGATGTGGGTGTCTCAGAAAAGGAAGCTCAGCCAGGCTTGGGCTGGATCCCTGTGGGACATCGCCCCGAGCAAGCAGCCACCGGCTTTGGAGGCTGCGGTTTCTCAGGCAATGAGGACAACGGGCAAAGCTCTGCCTGCCTCCGCTTTGCCCAGCACGTGGCTTGCTCTTAAACCCGGGAGCAGGGAATAACTAACGCTGTGAGGAAAGTCCCAAACATTTAATCTACCTACTCCAGCCTATTCCCACGCACTAAGGTTGCCCAGGGCAGCTGAGGGTGCCCCATCCCTGGCAGTGGCCAAGGCCAGGCTGGACGGGGCTGGGAGCAGCCTGGGCTGGGGGGAGGTGACCCTGCCCCTGGCAGGGGGCTGGAACTGGGGGGTCTTTGGGGTCCCTTCCAACCCAAACCATTCTGTGATTCTATGACTTCTTAAATTTGTGCTGTAGCCACTGAGGGAAAGCTGGTGGCTTCCACTGCAGCACAGCCAGCTGCCCGGCGAGGAGATGTCTGTGTGGAGCTGGTGGTCCAAGGCAAGGATGGGAGCTGGTTTCAGCTCATCATTTTTTATTTCTATCACATAGAGCCTTCCAGGCGCAAGGCTCCCAGACCACCCTTCCCTGCAGCCCCTCATCCAGACCAAGCATCCCACCGATGCCCACGCAGCAGCCCCGGGGCGGGAAGGAAGCCCTGTGCAGCCACATGCCCAGGCAGGGCTTGCTGCAGCAGGTCTCCCCGTGCCCGGTGTGAAAGCAGGAGGTGGAGATGGCCACTGCCCTTCTCCTTAGGGGTGGGAAGCGACAGCACCTGCTCCTCATGGCTTGGAGAAACATCAGGCTTTTCTTGGAAGCACCTAAGGCGCAAGTGTGACCTGCGTGCAAAACACAGCAGGGCTTCGATCCGGACATCAAGCCCATCACAGCAATAGGTGTTACGGTTTCCATGTTACACGCACTCATCCTTTCAGTCCTGAGTGCTGTTGCTTTGTATTTTCTGCTGCAGCCACAGACGCTGCATGCAGCCCTGCTTTGTGAGGGCCCGGCTGGCGTTAGGAGCAGCCCACTCGCCATCCTGCTCCCCCAGCCGGACCCAGAGGGGCTGGCTTTCTTCCCTCGGGGTATCGGCACCTGCTCTTCTTGCTCATTTGCGGTGGGATGAGTTAACAGACAGCAAAGTGAAACAAATCTGCTGGATCTGTAGATCTGAATGTGGGCACTGTGGTCTGAGGCTGGAAGTTCTGCTGCCTCTGACACCCAAAATGAGCATGTCGCCTCGCTGTGCAACGCTCTGCTCGCTTGCAGCCCTTGGCCATACGGAACGACACGCTGCTGCTCTAGGGGCCAGCAGGTACCATTTGTTTTCATGGCAGGAATTGCTCTCTCATGCGTTATCGCCGAGCGACTGCGGTGTGTGCCAATGTCTCAAAGGGTCTGTGATCTACTTGGAGACTGGGAGATGTCCTAGGAGCTGCAGGGGAGGAACAGTATTTGCACGTCAGCTGATTTTTTTTTTTTTTTAAGACATTTACTGAGCTCTCGTTGAGCCCATTCTTCCCAAGTGTTTAGAGTTCATCTGATTGTTTTTCCCCTGGGCCTTGAGGCAGGCAGGGCAACCTTGTCTAGCTGCAGAGCACTGTCCTTGGACACAAATCATCAGGCTTGAGGAGATGTGGAGGTAGCTCCTTGTGGGAGATCCTTCATCTTATCCATCTGCCTCATCAGAAAAGCCATGAAGGATGGAGACACCTCATGCGACATGTGGTGGTTGTGGCTGGTGCCTCAGTCTGGGTAGTGAAAGCTAAAAGTAATGTGTGGGGAGAACTGTTGTGAAGGCAGATGCTGGAAAGGAGTTTGATTTCCTTTCCCACAGCCAGGAGGGAGCTGGGAAATGGGATGTGGGCGCTTGCAGCCTGCTGGGACATCACTTGTATGTCTTCCGCTGCTCGGGAACATCTGACCATCGGCAAAGGGTAGGGCACAGCTGAGGTTATTGTCCTGCTGAGGGAGATCTCCGGAGGCTCAAACATCCTCCTGTGCTCCGGTGGATTTAGGACACCCCTCCTCTTGTTGACTCCCCCTGCTCGCGCTCCTTCTCCATTGCATCTACACGCTGGGGAGGAACCTCGGGCTTGTTCAAAGCTCTACGTGCTCAAGCAGTAAGTGGGCTGTAAAGGGAGCAAAGGGGGATTTTTTTCCTGGACAGGTGATGAGATGTTTATAGGAATGGGGATGAGATCAAAGACCAGAAGGGGAGGCTTCAGCCTTTGCTGCGATTGCTCCGTGCTGCAGCAGCAGTGGGAAGGGCAGGCGGCACCCAGGCAAATGGGCACCCATGGGCTCCCTTTGCTCCCGGGACAAGCCCCCCACCCCAAGGGGACCCAGGCTGCACAGGTGTGGGACATGCTCTGTTGCTTCTCTCCTGCTGAAACAAGGATCCTTGCAGGGCACCAAGCAAGGAGGTAACAAACCTCGAGACAAATGTCTATGGAAATGTTCATCATCAGAGGTGTTGGCTTGCTTTGCCTTGTAATTACTGAGTAATACAGGTAGTAAATTTCTGATGGCATGTGGATGATTGTGCAGCCTGTGCTGCACTGGGCAGGGGCTACCAGGGACTCTCCAGGGAGACTTTCACTGGATAAGAGTTTTGGAAAAATACTCGAGAGTGTAATTGTATGCAGTGCATCTAAAAAGGAGGAGAGGGAGGAAAAAAGCTTCCTTCTTCCTATAGATGCTTTTGAGCAGTATTAATGCTCTGACTTTGGCAGGATGAGTTTAGCCATGCCCAGAGATGGGTACACTCTGCTCAACTCTCTTTTCTCCACCTCCTCAGAGCAACATGAGTGCATCACTGTGCTTGTTCTACCCAGACAGCAGATAAAAATACTACTGGCCTTGCACGAAGCTTTGTGCTTTACTGAATTGGCCAGTCGTGTGTCGTAGCACGGCCGTGCAAGAGGGACTCTCCACCAAACAGAGCCTTTCCTGGCCATGACCTTTACACGCAAGGTACGTATGGGGTGTCCCGAGCAATCCCTTGCAGTCGAGGCAAGTGTGGATGCTCCAGTGAGCCCCACGCCCCTGCGGGAGGGCAGGAATAAGCCCTCCCACAGGCAGGCAAGGCTCATAGCAAGTTGCCTCTGCTTGTGTTGCAGAAGACTGGAATGAAACCAAAGGCTGCAAAGCCCAAGGAAAATGACAAAATGTTTTCAGCTTATTGCTGCTGTTCAAAAATGCAGGTAGCTGTGGGACTGGGTGGGTGATGAAAATGCTTACAGTTTGGAGGGGCCCCTGGATGAAAAGCCTAGGGATTGGTGCAGCCTAGCTTAAAGGGGAAAGAAATAAAAGGCTCTGGTAGTGATATGTATGTCTTGTCTCATGGTAGAGGAATGAGGGGACGCTCCCTGAAAGCAATCTGAAAAGGCAAACTTTAAACTCATAAAGGAAATATTATTTTTTAATCACATGAAGCAGGGCAGTGGAGTTCACTGACAGCAGATACAGCCTGGAGCAAGCGCTGCAGTGCCCGCATGGGAGTTAGGTGGGGGGGGCGAGGGCTGAGGGCAACCCACGGGTAAGTGAAAATATATGATGAAGAAATTGAAAGTTCCCTGCTTCAGGCCGTAACTGGCGGTAGCAAGGACGAGGTTTCTTTGCACAGAGGACAAAACCGCATGGGGCTGATTTTCTGGCAGCTGGGACTGAGCTGTGTAGGGTGACACCAGCCAAGGATGAGGACCTTCCTCTGCTCAGTGCCCTGGCCAGAACACGCCTCTTTGCAAGGGCTGGTGTGCTGCTCTGCAGTGGGGACAGCTCCTTGCCCCCCACTGAGCACTGGCACCTGCTTCTAGAGCTTTGCTGCCAGCAGGGAAAAGTGGAAATGTAGCTTTATGCTGCGCTTTGAATGGCATTCAGCTGGTGAGGCTGTAATATAACCACAAACCGGGGACAATCCCTCCTGGAGAAAGTTTTTTGCCATCATCAGCTCAAGCACAGAAACCTTTAGCAGTATTTTGTTGACTGGCTGGGTGATGCCCACCCCAGTGAGTGACTGTGATGTGGAAAAACACAGTAAACACAGCTAAGAAATTACTTGGGAATGCTGGGGAGAGCCCTGTCTCCTGGAAAGCTCAGGCTGCTTCTGACAATGAACCCCACTGAGCTTCCCCCGGGACAGCCCTTCGAGGGCCGGTGATGGTTTGAAAGCCCCGGTGCTGAAGCTCGGCCTGTGGGGTGCCCCCCCCCCCCCCCCCCCCCCCCCGGATGCACGGAGGCTTCGCGTGACCCCAGATCCCAGCTCCAGCCAGAGCTGGGCTGGGGGGAGGGGGCTGGGGGGTTCATACAGGCTGCGTGCCGCAAGGCAGCAGGTGGGCATGGCATGGGGAGGACAGGCTGGCACTGCCCCCGGTGCTGCCTCTCAGCGGCTTTTGGGCCCAGAGCTTTACGTTAAGCCATCCTGTGATGTAGGTTTGACAATAGACAGTGACCATACAGGGAGGCTGAAGCAGTTTCCAGTTAGGTGCCGCGCTGGGAGGTGTGGTGGATGTATGAAGTGTACTATGACCAGGCAGAGCAGAGAAATAAAGCCTGTCCATTGTAAAAAAGACAGTGTTTTATTTCTAGCCTGGTCTAAAAGCCTGTCCTCCCATTCCCTACGTCTTCAGAGGCAGCAGCAGTGGTCCCTGCCGCCGCGCGGGTACCACGCGAGCTCGGTGTGTGCGGGCACGGGATGGAGCTGAGCGCCTGGCGGGGTGAGGGGCTGCCCAAACAGCCAGCTCGCCTGGCAGGAGGCAGCACGCACCGCCAACTGGGTCTGTTCCCAGAGCATCTTAACTCGCAAGTGAATAGCTGCTAATTATTATGCTATAAATTACTTAATAAATGAGTATTCTTCACAGCACCTATTGTACCACATGACATCTGCTAAGCTGTGCGAAATACACATAATTACTGTCACAGAAATGTAATTATAGCTCTTCCCCCCTCAAACACTTGCCGCGGGCCGGGGCTCGGTGCAGGCAGTGCCACCGTGCACCAGCCACCCCGTCCGCCCTCCAGGCTCGCGCTCAGCTTCCCACCGACACGGGCTCAGCGCACAGAAGGCAAAAAGCTGTGCCCGACTGTGTGCCACCGTGCCTCAGCCTCGGCGTCAGGCTTAAAAGCACCCTGAGGACAGCATTAAGCCTTCTGTAGTTCGCTTTAAAAAAAAAAATAATTAAAAATCCTAATAAATGTACTGATTTTATCCCAGGTTTTTTTAACAGATGTTTTTTGCTGTATAAGGCTCTGACAGTTGAAACTCCAAGGAAAAGTGCGTTCTCCTGCTGGGGTGCTTCAGTTCAAAATGTTTTTCCAGTGACCTAACTTTGTTTATGGCCCTGAAGAGGGAGAGGTGGAGTCTCTTAACTGAGATCATCAAAATATTTGTGCTGGTATGTGCATTTTAGACCTGCCCTTGAAATTATTCAGCTTAGTTGTGGCTTGACTTGTTTTGGGCATTTGAGCTTTATTTTTTTCACTCCTAGCTCTTGTTGGCCTGACTTGTGGTAATTGGCCCTGGGACTGTGTAATTGTGGGTTTGGGTGTTTTCAGCTGGTTTTGGGGGACACGCCGTGGTCTGGACTTGCTCAAAGGTGGAAGGGGAAATAGGGATGGAGAGCGCAGGAGAAAAACATCTGCATGTGGCTGAATAAATGCAACAATTGAAACTTATTCAAGAGGTTTTCTAACATATTGAGCCAAACTGACTCTCTTTAGGGTGGGTTGCAAATGTGGAAGAGATATTGCAGTAAAGATGTGCTTGATGATACTAACTGTAGTAGGATTTTGGTCTTAGCTGCTACAATTTAGCTACGTGGTCACAGTGATGATGGGAAATTTTATTCTCGGATTTCCATAGAATTATAAGAATCACAGAATGGTCTGAGTCGGAAGGGACCCCAAAGACCCCCCAGTTCCAGCCCCCTGCCACGAGCAGGGTCACCTCCCCCCAGCCCAGGCTGCTCCCAGCCCCGTCCAGCCTGGCCTTGGCCACTGCCAGGGATGGGGCACCCTCAGCTGCCCTGGGCAGCCTGGGCCAGCGCCTCGCCGCCCTCCGTGTTCCTCTGTATGCCCCTCAGACCTTGTCACGCTCTCCTCATTTCCACTCTAGAGATAGGTAATGGCAAAGACCTGACACGGTTTCAAAGGTACAACCTGGGAGCTTTTAAAGATCTAGGGTTTATATTTATATTTTTTATATTTATATTTATATTTTTTTAAGAAGATGACAGGCATTTTCTAGAAATGAAACCTCTTCAAGCAGCTGGCTGAAGTCGGGGTGTCCTGGAGCAGATGTGTGCTGCGCCTCAGCCTGAGGCTGCCATCCCACTGCGCACCGGGAACTTTTGCAAGGAGCTTTTTGTTGCTAGTTCGGTTTGCTATGCGATTCACCACTTTAAAATCTGGGTCTGTTTGCTCTTTATTCCCCCCAACCATAGACGCCAAGGAAAATAATCTGTTTTCTATCGTAACCAGCGGGTGGAAAGCTACAGTCACCCCCCCTGCTGCCTCTCCCCGTGCCGGTTCCACAGCACCCACTGCATCTCCCCAGTGACAGGCTCTGGTGCAGGCAGCTCAGACTTTTTTCCCATTTCAAGGAGAATGATGGCACCTGAGATAGAGGGTTTAGATGACTTGGAAAGGTTTCAGCAGTGAATAAAACCCAATCCACTGCAAGACTGTGCTTGTTCTCCTGCCGCAGCTGCTTCATAGGTTGCAGGGGAGCTGGAAGCTATCAACAAGGATAATAAGCGCTAGATATTACAGCGGGGATTTCTTACATTGCTAGCAAGAGAAAAAGCTGCCCTGCCCCTCTGCTGGCTGAAAACAGCATAGAAGATATTTCAATAATTTTTTTCCCCCCTAAAAGGTTCCAGGCAACAGCATCCCTGTAAGCGCATGCTGCTGACGGTGGATGCCTCCATTTTTATTAGCTTCCAAATCACACCGACGCAGCGGCAGAGCAAACAAGACTGTAAACATTGCTCTGAACACAGCCCTGAAAAGCACCGTTCACGTCTAACGCATCAAAACCATACAGAAGTGAGAGCAGGAACAAGCGGCACGTTAGAAAGCCTACAGGGTATTAATGATGTGTAGTAAATGGGTGCTAAATAATAGGGCTGTCACCGCAAGGCTGCTGAAGCACTGAGCCAGCTGCGTGTGCCTGTTCTGCATACAAACAGCGCCGGGATTTCTGCTGGGTGAATCACGTGTGCCTGGAAAAGTGCCTCATCCCCATAAAAGTCTGGGAAGAGCTGTGTTCTGAATATCCTTCGTTGGGGAGGGTGATCTCCTGGTATAAAAGGGGCAGTACGGTGTTACAGATGTGGCAAGCAGGACTGGCTGAAGCCTTTCAGCTTTGGGGGAGAGGGTCCATCAGCCCTCGCACCCAGAACATCGCTTGTTTGCTGCCTGGTTTCAGAAATACTAACAAAAAAGCAGTAAAGTGGCTCAAAGCACTAAAATGGCTCAAAGCACTGTGCAATTTCTCTGAACATCCCAACACTCTGAGTATAAAGAAGAATAAGAAAATACTTATTTATTTTTACAAGCTCAAACTGTTTGTTCAGTGGGACGATGGGCAGAGGTCTTACCTGAAAGAGATACTTTTGCCCACAAAAGTTTAGCTTTAATTCTTTAGGTTTTTATGCTTGAAATAGGGCAGTATGGATTTTTGGGTGCCTGGTCCTCTGAAAAAGACCAGAAGAGTGCAGATACCTTTTGAGGATGAAAAGGTACCAGGTGACATTGCTGGAAGTCCCTGGTTTTCTGCAGATCTCATGGGTGACGGGTTGTATTTACCCAGGGCGCTGGGGTGGGGGGAATGCAGCTGGTTTCCCACTCAAGCAGGATGATGTACATCCTCAGCAGCACTTTTACAGCCCATGTGCTTGCTCTGGTTTGCATTCTGATGGATGCAGCAGTATCATGAAGTCAGGCTGGACACCAAGGTCCTGCTCCAGCTCTTTCACAGCTGGTGACCACACCGGGCTGCAATACTAGCAACTGGCTGCCAGCCTCTGGCTGCCTGATTAACTACCAGCCGTACAGCCTGAAACAATGGCAGCTGGCCATATGGTGAAATTAAAAACACAAACTCGGCCTGGGATCCCCACTGAGGGTTCATTTTTTTCCTCAGAGTTAAAATCCCCACTGGCAGGGGCCAGATTTCAGGGCAGCAGCATCACTGTTTGCATTTGTGCGGTGCTGGTGCATCCCTCACCTGGGAGCACCCCAAAGCTGTCCCGTGCCCAGGGACTGGCTTTGCTGGAGGAAGGGTCCCTCCTCACACATGCGGTGGGGACATGCTGGCCGGGGAGCAGGGGGAGCGTGGGGGGCTGTGCTGCTGCTCCCTGCCTTCCCAGGCCAGTCCGGGCCTTCAGCAACATGCAAGTGAAAGCTGCGTAACGGGCAAACGTGTCCCATCCCACTCATGGCTGTCAGTCTGCTTTGCTGCAGGTGAAGTTTAGGACTGAACCAAATTATTCTTTCAGTGCATCCTAAATAAACCCTTAAAGAATTTTCCTTGTTTGGGGTTGTTTCTCCCCGCACCCCCCACCCCGCCACCCCCACCTTCTTTTCCAATCTGTTATCACTGCAATATTTCATGCTTCATGCTTCTGGGAAAAAAAAATTCAATATTCAAGAACAAAGCAATCCACAGCTTTCCTTCATTTCAGTCTTTTGTATCCTAGGGCTGTCCTAACTCAATAACGGAGTTTTTATTGTGTCACATTTCACCGTCGCTGACTGCAACCAGCCTGGCTAATCCTTTTGCTGCTGCCTTATCGGTATTTTTTGACATTCATTGTTTGTCCATTCTACTTTCACAGTTTTTAGGGTTTTTTCTTGTTCCCCCCACCCCCAATTCTAGGGCATTTGTGGCTGCCCTCTGCGATTGCTCAGTCTGGTAAGTGGTCACATACAAAGCCAAATGCGCAGTTAATACCGAGAGCCTGATTTTGGCAGCTGCCATCACATTTTCTCCAGTTGAGAAAGAGGTAGAATTCAATATTCTCCAAAGCTGCTGACATGGGAAGATTTCCATTACAGATGGAAGTGCTGAAAGAGCAGAGAACCGCTATATGATCCCACCTCCCTGCGCGTGGGGTACAGATACACGTGCACTTGCACATACGGAGAACGCCAGCCTCCGTGATCTAAGCGGCATTTACCTGCCCAACACGGCATGCAAACCCCGGTGACAAGATCCCACCTTTCCTAGGGCACAGGCTGAAGCTGCTTCTTGTTCCTAAGCAAAACTGCATAAAAGAACAGTTTTAAATGCTCAAGCCCTGCTGTGCACTCAGGAGTGGGGGGGCAAGGTGCCTGTAAAGGGACATTGTCTCTTTGTTTAGAGAAATACAGATCACGGTGCTGATGCTCTGCTGCCAGGGTGCTGTCACATGAGAGCAAGTGCCATCATGGCAGGAGGAGCATGGTGTTTCTGCTATCCATCAGTCAGAGCAGCTCTACCAAATAACTGGACAAGATGTAATTTTTTTTTTTTTTGGCAGATGAGAACACTTTCTATTTTGACAAAATGACTATCTAATGATCCCTCTCACTGGCTAAAAGTTTGTCTGTCTCTGTAGCACACAGTGCTTCATTTGCTCGCTTCTTATTCTTAGGACAGGACTGTAGATATCGCACGGAGGTGGAGGGGATTGTTTTTCTCTCTGGAGATTATACACACATATGTTTGCAGGTACAGGATACTGGTGTTCTGGTGCCTACCAGCACGAGACCAATCCTTATTTCTTTCGGTGTGATTGTTTTTTTTTAAAAAAAAGAAAATAAAAAGGAAAGAAAATGACTGCAAAATACCAAACCTGAGTGCTGTTTGGTTTTGGTGGGACACGTCAGCTGAGCATACTTGCTCTCATCACATGCCCTTCAATGTGGCATACCTGAGTGGTTCACCAGGGTGGTCCTGCATCACCTGCTGCTGCTCACCAAGTGCCCCCGTACCTCCTGGGCATGAGGAGACACCTGCTACTTGACACCCAGGACATCCCAAACAGCTGTCCCCATTCAACTCCTTCATTCTCCAGTTCTTGTAGTCAGGGCTGTGAGATACTCCCAAAGTTTGTTCCCAGCTGGGGTGCAGCCGGAGTTTATTTAATCCCTCCCCACTCTGCAGCAAAGTTTACGCTCTTCTGGAGGCAACTTCTCGGGGTGGTGGTGGTCTTTCTGAACAGCTGTGGCATTCAGTGGAAGCCTGAGATAAGCAATCGCCGGTTAGCCTTTCCTAGGAGTAGAGCTTTGTTTCAGTTAAAAGATGCTGATAGCTTTTGGGGGTGTATTTCTGACAGCGTGATAACCTTGAAACTGTTCCATCATCACAGCCTCCGTTCAGGCTGCTCAGCCATGCTGCACGGCTGGTGCTGCACTTGAGGCACTCCGAGCGTTGGGGATGCCTGCAGAAAGCCTCTGCCACCTGCTGTGGGTTTTCCACTCCTACCAGCTCTGGTATTTCTTCATGGGCTGCTGGAATAGTTTGTGTGACTATAGGAAGATGGCAAAACACTTCCCTGCCTCATGTTATTACATGGTTATATAAATGGTTTTATGTTTATATATATGTGTATATGTGTGTATACATATATGTGGTTAGCTCTGCTAACCATGCTGAATCGTTTGGGGGGTGGGGGGGAGCAGGGAAAAAGGAAGGAAGTGAGCTTTAGATTTCTCCAGGATTTTCAAAGTGAAGGGATTGTTCCAAACCTTGTTGTTCAGCTCCCAGCTGCTTTACAAAGGGAGGATTTATAGCATTTCTGGTTGTGGTAAGATTTCACCTCACACTGAGGTGTTTTAAAAACAGCCACAAGAAAATCCAATACGGAATCCTTTAGCTATATATTTTAGTTGTTGACTTTTACATGAATATCCTGCAGTCACAAGCCTACTCGAGTACATTCTGATGTGCTTTTGCAATTTCTAATGTTGTGATAAATTCTGTGTTTCCTGTGCAAAAGGCCATGGGGTGAAGGGCAAAACAAAGAACAGATGTCCATGCTAAAATCCTGTCTGTAATCCAGACAAAGCCATTGACCCTGGACGGACACAAGCAGTAGGTTCCTCTCTAAGCAGCTGGGGACCAGTAGCTGTATGGGTCAAGATGCCCAAAGCTCCAGCCTGCCAGAAGCTTTCTCTATGTAAAGTAGTAAGAAATGAATTTCCCCTGGTACTAGCAGTACAAGTGATTAGCAATAGGTACATCTGATGTTCTTCTCACCTGGATGAATTCAGTTTATGGCACGTTTTTGATACATTGAGAATGTGGTAACAAGTGTGCAAACATTTTTGCTTGGGTTTTTTTACTTGGGAACAGTATGGGTCTACCAGCGTGAATAAAGAAAGGTCTTTTCTACCCCTTAAAGAACAACAGTTCTTTCATGGGCTGCAGTAGCTCCTTCCCTAACACTGGATGCTCAAGGCAGCTCTCGAGGAAGTCACTAATGCTTCCGAACTCACCAGGGAAGCCAGCTCTTAGCACAGCTGCGCTTGCAGCTGCCTGCCAGATTTGCTCGTTCCTTTCGAGGGTTTCTCTGTTGTGCTCATGTCCCTCAGCCACTATATGCTGGGACTGTATTTTTATTACTTTCAACCCTTGGATCGCCTGAAGAAGAAAGTGCTTTTTCATAACATGCGGCGAAAGTTGCATGTGCTTAATGAATGTGGAACTGTGTCCCGTAGGCTGCTGCACAGCCGAGGCAGGCATGTCTCAGGCTAGTAACTTTGCACATTTATTTCCTTTCAATAAATCCTCTGCTCCATGTACCTAGGGGCTCCTTCAGTGGTATTAATCATCAATATACTCATTTTCTCTCTGTGTTACGCTTCTTGAACCTATTTATTCTGTTATAGTTTAAATTCTTCCTGGTCTTATCAGCTGACCCTTAGACACCACTTTGCCTGCCTCCTACAGAACACCTCTTTATTATCTTTGCTTTATTTGATGCACGGAACAAAGTCCTTTTTAATTGCTGCCATCTGATCTTTGTCCTGAAGAAACAAAATTTGTTTTCAAAATAAATGATCTCTGCAGCCTTACCCAGCTATCAAATATTACTATTGACTATCTTATCAGACTGCGTCATGGTGCCAATTCCACCTGCTTCATTAACTATTTAAAGATTAACACCAAGTCTAATCCAGCTTTTAAGAGACAAAGGCAAGAGTCAAATGTACAATCTCATTCCTCTGGGTGCAATTCTTCCAGCAATCTGAAAGAGTGAATTGTTGATATAGAAAGGTTAATGCTGTACCCCCTTTTTTTATCATCTGTTTTTTATCAAATCTGTGCCTTATCTCATGTCTGCTTTATCAGATCTGCTTGAGTAAGGTACACAATTGAAGCCTCTTCCAAATTTAATTTCTCCTTCTCGGAAGTCCTCCAACTATTAATAAATAAATAAATGAATGCTTTTACGAAGTCTGTTTCAGACAAGGAACACATACTGAGCTCAGGTATTAACAACTCTGCAACTATGCCCTTGAACATAAAATACGCATCTCCAAATTGATCAGTAACATAAAAAAACATATTAAGATAATATGCCTATTCCTCATTTCTTTTCTTCAGTTAAAGGAAATGTGTTAATGCAAATTTCCTTTAAAAATGGCTGTTGACCTTTCCTAACAGTAAACTTGGTGAAATAAAATGACAGAGTTCTGCATGTAGATTTTTGCCATTCAAAGATCTTACTCGTGAATGGAGGAGAGCTATTGGGACCTGTCTGGGTCATCACGAAATATTTTCTCTGCGCAAACCCTTATGTGGCAAAAAGCTGCTATCATACAGCTCGCATTCAAAACTGTCTAGACGCTGCTCAATGAATTTCCACCGGTTTTCAACATTCTTGAGTTCCCTCTGTTCACCTTTGTTTCCATCTATTCTGCGTGGTGTGTAACACCAACTCCCCTCACTCCCCAAACGTGCTTTGCTGGATCTTAAATTCTCATGTTCCACTCGTGAATACTTCGCACTGCAAGATGAGAATATTCTTCCTGTTACAGGACAACAGCCCGGCTCACAGCTATCCTGAGTAACAGGAGAGGATTCATGGAGGACTGTTAGCTCTCCTGCTGCGCTCCTTCAAAGTTCTCGCCTTTCACTGCTTCCAGTCTGTTCTGGCAATTATTCCTGAATTTCTCTGCTACAAACAAACCAAGCTTTATGTTTTCCTTTAAAATATTAATGCCATTATTGCTGCTTTGCTCTTGATGCTAAGAAGTTCCTCCATTTATTTTCTAATTTGTACTTATTGTGCAAGTACCTCCTGTAGTATTTTTCCCTTTTCTTCTCATGTATTTCACTTGATTCTTCCCCCCCTCACCCCCCCTGAAATTTCCTGCCCTGAAGTTTGCTTTTATGTGTCTGAAACTTGACTGTTACAAGTGACTACTGAATTTTCTGCTTGTTTGACATGTCGCCAGTTCTTGTGAAATTTGGAAAGTGAAGGAAAGTTTTGGTGTGATTCTCCATTTACTGTTGTTTCCTTGAGTGCTACTGTAGTTTCCTTCTCTTGCCTCTGGATATATGAGGGGTGGAAAACTCACAGAAAAACTCACAGCTGTAGGCACCGAACTGAGTTCTAGGTGCTTGCAGGGTTTCTTCATAGTTAAATGTTTAAGATGGTAATGAGGAAATTAAAAATAGGCTAGCATGTCTGCTAGGAAGCCTGAGCAGAGAATGCAGAGAGCTTCAGTTTATCAAATATGTCGCTGAAGCTGTACGTCACAGGCTGGTTTCTACCTTAAGCATTTCCAGGCAACTATTTCTAACAGTGTTTCTCTGAATTGTTTCCTGTATTGCCTCGTGGATGTGTTCACTCCACCCCCCCAGAGAGCTGTGTGTCCCTGTATCTTTGGCTCCTGATGACTGTCTTGGGTAGCAATCTGATCTTCCAAGTGCGTGACCTCCTTATCACTAAAAGCAAGGATTTAGAATCCTATCTCATGGCCTTAGCCTGGAGGCCAGTTCCTTGTTGCCAGCATTGGTGTATGATGATTTGACTTTTTTCAGCTTTACGTTGTATTTGATGTGTTTGGTGTTTAAAAACCTTCCCACCCATTACCCTCTTAATCTCGCAAAAGAGTTTAAGTTTTAAACTTTTTAAGGTGATACAGGAAAGAAAACCAAAGGATATCCCACTTCCTAGTTAAGGCAAGAGACTGGATTACTACAGGTGATCCACCTCCTCAGCTTGGCTTACAGTACCATTTCAGTGTGCTTTCCTACCACAGCAGGCTTTTAATAAGAACAGGCAAGCTGCACCAGAGCAGGAGGGATGGCCACTGCCCCAGTGTCTCTTCTAAGCTGCCCCAGTGCCTGTCCTGCCACTGATACCAAAGGTAGACCCAGAGAGCTGGCGTACCTATGGAAAAGATCCCGCCTTCCCTTAACTTGTATGTTCTCTCAGACAAACTATTGGAAGGCACTGAACACTAGCAGCGCCCAGCTTCCATACTACGTCGTTAGCCTGTGTTTCTCCAAGTTTTCTCAGCGGTGGATGCGAGCTCCTTGGAGGCCTAGCCTACACCTGCGGCCAGGAAGGGCAGCCTGTGGGCAGCAAGAGGCAGCGCTGTACGGCTACTGAGGCACTAAGGCATCCGAGTTACAGTTCACAGTCACCAGAGAACGTTTGCTCCAAGGTATCTGACGTTCCTGTCTGGCCTGTCAGGACCCATTATGCTGTTATTCGTTATTGCAATGGATCCTACCAAGCTCATCAGCCCTGACCTTGGCACCCTCCAGTAGTGTAATCGTGGTTGACACAAAAATGTGCAATGTTCCCATCGCATCAGTTAAGAATGTTTTTACAAGGAGTTTCTAATGCTGTAAGCATTCTTGAAGTTATGTAACTTCTGTTTAAACCTCACTGTCTCTCTCATCAGCTCTGAGTACCAGGCTCTAAATGTTTTACATTAACTGTTAAAGATGCTCTAAGGACTCTTACAGAAATCCTCTTTTTCTGTGCAAAAGCCAATCCAAGCCAGTAGTTTGTTTAAAAACAAAGGGGTATGTGCTCTGATAATATATGCTTTATAAAAAAAAAAAGAAGGAAATTTAGTAGAATTAATTTTAGCATTCACTCATGACTTAAAAAGAAAACAAGCCATTTTGGCACAAAACAAAGCTAATGCCATCTTTTCACTGGAGGTCCTATAAGCTTTAACGACACAGCAGCTCGAAGCATACTGTGCCTTTTTCGTATTAGATCCATCTTCTTTACATTCCTTTGAGCAGTTTGGATGTTTGTGCCAGCTCTCAAAACTGATGACTCTTGCCCTGCTGAAGACTCAAAGGATTCAGATGAAAAATGTATCTTAACTTTTGATCCTCATCCCTCCTTGACAGAAAAAGTGAACTTTTAGCCATTACCAAAACTGGAGAAGATAGTCAGGACACTAATGCAGGTAACAGGAATGAGAGAACCTTGGTATATGCCCTGGCTTGTGAGAACGGGCTCTGCCTTTCAGTGACATAAACCAATTTTTTTAATGGCTGTAATTTTGTTACTGCTGACTTATTGAATCCTCTGTTTGAGAAAATTGCACCACTCTGTTTAAATGGCTTGATAGTTAAAACTCTAGCTAAGCCAAAGAAGATTAACGCAGGAGTTTTGAGGAAGGAATACTTCTAAAGTTCCATTCCTACTTTATTAGTAAGGAATTCCTAGCGCTGCAACTATCTGGAAGACCATCTCAGAAACTGTAGTCTTTGTTCACTGTCTTACCATTGTTCTTTCTGGGCCCCTAGATTTTTTTGGGTTCTTTGTTGTTTTGGGTTGATTTTGGAGGGGGGTGTGGTGTTGGGGGGGGCGGTGTGCTTTGGCTTAACTGGGGTACCAGACATTAAATATGTGCAACATATCTGGAAGAATAGAGAGAAAACACAAACAAAAATGTGTATCGAAGATCTATTGTAAACAAAATTTTGTGCAAACAGTGAGAAAAAAGAAGACTTCTCTTTGTGGTTTGTTTTTTGTTTTTCCCAAATGCCAGATTTTGTAAAAAAAACAAAAACCAAAACACAAAAACAAAAACAAAAACAAAAAAACCAACCCAACAACCACCACCAAATCTACTCTGGTACTCTGTGCAGTAACAGTCCACAAACAGTCCACTCAAGCCAGTTATGGAATTGGCTTTGAGTTTTTTTTCTCGCAGAGTGGAGCTCCAGTCTCTGAGGTTCACTGTTGGCTCTTAAGCAAGATCTATTTTTTTATCTCTGATGTAGGAAGGTAAAGAATGACCCAACAAAATGGAAACAGAGCTGCAGCAACATGAGGCCCACCCCTGTTAGCTTCTCAGGCCCTCAGTGTGTGACCCCCAGCCAGCACTGGGGTCCCTGCCAGCCATGGGAACTGCTCTCGCTTCTTTACCCAGGCTGTAAAAATCGGGCACAGGATGATCCTTCAGCTGGTCAAATTCACGGAGGCGGAATTGAGTTGCCAGTTTGTTTGCCATTCTTTTCAGGGTGACAAAGGCTGCAATGACTTGGAAGGTGAGGAAGAGGGCAAAGATCATATTGACTGCTCGTTCCAGTGGCTGAATTCTCAGACCTTCGTTGAACAGCAAGAAGAGAATTATAGGCAACTGCAGGAGGAGGCTCAGGAGCCAAAACCCAGCCAGTTCAGGGACCTATAATAGGAAGGCATCACCTATTAAAAAACTGGCAGTTGAAGATGAAAAAATTCAAAATCTTGTGAAGAGGAAGTGTGTATTTTTTTATTTTTCCAAAAGCCAGCACATAATGTGACGTGGCAGAGTGAGGTGGCTTAATATTTCCATATAATGAGTGTTTTAGCCATTATTTTTTTTCCTGACAAAACAGTTTAAGGTAGCGAGTGGGCTCTCTTCTGAGGGAAAATTTCTCGGAATGCACGAAATTAAGTGGAAGCTGTTCCAAGGGAATAGAGGATGCACACATTGTAACTTAAAAGGAATAACCATCTCTTCAATTTAAATCTCTTAGATGAACCGGTAGACCTTTTTATTTAAACGCCAAAAAGCTCTCCTGCTGGTACAAAAAGCTGTACCTGCGGTAACATACCTTCTCCTGCAGATTGCCCATGTATCCCAGGTAGAGTCGAATGACCTCTATTAGAGAGGCTAGGATCATGATTGTGACCAGGATGAACTTGTAGTAATCTGACAAGATCGGATACTAGAGGGAAGGAAAGAGTAAAAGTTTCTGCTGTGCTGTTTCGTAACATGCTCTTTTAGTTTGTGATTAAATGAAGACACTGTTTGCTACTATAAGCTGACAGTGTTGTATCTGCTTTTAAACACTCTTGAACCTCCAGTTTCAAGGAACTCCCCAACAACCCCTAGCTCCAGTGAGCTCCATCTCAGTACTAGGAGGTGTTTGATCAGAAACTTATTACATTTGCAAACCATTGCCTTCTTTCAGGACTCACCTTCAGATGGAGCATGACGACTGTGCTGAGCCACCAGAATGGGAAAAAATAAACATTGAAATAGAGGGACATCTGCAGTGGCAAACTGGAAACTATTTCATTATCTGTAGGTAGAGAAAAGTCTTTATCACTCCTAGTTTGTTCCGTACTTCCATAAATATGACAGAAAGATACTGCTCTGTCTTAGCTTCAAGCAGGGCATTAACACTTCCCAGTCAAATTAAACGTTAAGAAAAATATTTTTATATATCCAGAGAAAAACTTCTTACCCTGTCTTGAGTTTTGCCATTTCCTGGAATCCAATGCAACTTTTAATTCACAGGACACAGAATATTTATCGTTTACTCATATAGTCGAGTGCCTGAGTGTTGATTACCTAGTAGCTTATGGCTTACTCTACAATACCTGACGGATAGGCTTAGCTCAGGTAGCACTGTACACTGACCCTGCAGAAAGAGCTAGTGGTTATTTCACTGCTGTTCCTAAGAGAATGGCCAGTTTAAACGAGTACATACTAGATTATCGTTATTTTGTAGATGACTCTCCTCAGTAAGGACTCACTGCTAGAGAGCAGGTTTGCACTGCCCACTTCTCATTTTCAATCTTTATTTAAGCAGGTATTTGGATCATTGCAAGATGCCAGTAATTCTTCCAGTTCTTAAGAGCTAACAATTTCAAATATGTGTCAAACTAAAACTTATCCTTTAAAATCTGGAGAGAACAAAATACATTGATACAATGCAAAGAAAAGCAAACAATCAACTCTAACATGGAGGTAGTAAATTCTGTATTTAGCATTTTACAATATACGTACAAGATTAGACTTAAAGGAAAAAAAATTAAAGGGCATTTTAAAGGAATCATTCATTTTTAATGGATGAAGTTTTACTGTCATATTTTAGTTAACCGATATTGCATCCTAACTGATATAACTTCCATTACCAACAGCTTTCTTTCTTACACTTTCCCCAAACGAAGTCTGTAGGCACATCTTCCCTTGGTACTACCTGAGCAAGTTCAGAAAGTAGTCATTGTGACCTGCTGATTTGTATTCAAGCCCCATCCGTCACAGTGGTGATATCTGATTGAAAATCAGTCTAAACGGTTACATTGTCTCATCTCCTGCCTCAAAACCACCTCTCGTCTGTCATTGCTTTCTCTTTCCCCATCTTCCAACCACTCTCATACCCATCTTTGTTCCATCTCAGTCTGACATCCCTGTTTCCAGTCCAGACATTGGCAGCCTGGTACACTCGGTATATGCCAGTTGGAAAAGTATTCATGGTAGCTACTAGACTAGGTGGGAAGGGAGGAGGATTTGGGAACAGACTTGGGGCAGACCTTAAGGGTAGGGTGTGAGGGGCAGGGTTTTGTTATATTGAAATGGAAGGTGCAAGACAACCAATATAGACTATTTTTTTTTTCATAATCCCTTTTTAAGCATCAACACTTTCTTACATCTGCAAAGGCATAAAAATCTATAGGTACCTCAAAACCAGTTTCGCTATCTAAAATTGTCCCAGCTGTCCTAATGAATGCATCTCTTAAACACCGGGACTTTGGCAGGCACTGAGACACAATTCTAAAATGCTGTTTTGTCTTTCAAAAACCATGACCATCCAATTACAACTGTGTTTCTGCGCTATATGTATTGGATAAAAATTTAATGGTTCATGGCCATATTACTTAAAAACAGAGAAGCCAAGAGCTCAGTTGTGATGACAATGTTTTAGGTATGTTAAAAGCTTCATTGACATAGCCACTGGTATTTGTAACTTCTGCTCAGGTTTTAAGACTGTGTTTTGGATTAATGTTTAGCAATATAAGCCAATTTTAGTTCTCCTTTCTACCTGTCCATTGAAGTAATGCTTATTTTCTGGGCTTGCTAAAATTCATGGAAAAGCCAGACAGTATTGCAACGGCCAGATATTTGATGGCAGAACAGCTCACTAAGGTACACATGTGTAAATGTAACTTTTGAAATCCTGATCTCCAAGAAGTTAACGGTATGTCTGCAATTAGTTTCGGTGGGTTGGATATTCACATAGAAGTTTTCATAACAGGAAATGAAAGAAATGACTAAAAACAGAAGCTATTCCTGGAGTTAAGAAAAACATTTCAGTGTTACTTGATAAATGAAATGAAGAGTTAGTGTTAGCAGTATAACTACACAAAGAAAATGAGTACTCCTATCTTAAATCCAAATGTCACTTTTATCTCAATTTTATTATCTTGTGATGGATTTATCAGTTGAAGTGAATATACCCTCCCTGTGTAGCCAGACTGTTTATTTTCACCACTCCTCTCACTCCAAAGGTATGAGAAGCGGGCACGCTGGCCTGCAAGTTTCACGAGCAACGCGATGAAGGAACAACCGGTCGTTACAACTGGAAAAATAAAGCCAAAGCTGGCATATGGCAAGCCTGAGTTTTTTGCTACCCAACTCCAGCTTAGCACACCTGCTTTAAGCACACGGTGTCCTAACCGTGCAGGGCTGCTGGGCTTGAGACAGGAGCTCAGTTCTTTCTTCTGTGCTCTCTAGAAACTTCGATTTGGGCACAGGCAGCGTAACAACAGGCAGAGTAACAACAGGTTGTTGTCTGTGCTATTTTACCCAAACGCGCTTGCTAGGCTGTAAAGCTGGATGCCACGCTCTCCACACCCGCCCTGAAACCGAGGCCGTTTAACGTTTTAAGGCGCAGGGTCACGGCGCAGCCGCTTTAGTTTAACCCCGGAAAACCCCCAACCCCAGGCCACACGCCGGGCCCGCGCCGCCTCAGCCGCCCTGCCCGCCGGGGTAGGAGCCGGCAGGCCCGGGGAGGCGGGAGCGCCCGGCCCGCCCGCCAGGTGCCGCCCGGCGCCGCCATCTTCCCTGCCGGCCGGCTCCCAGCCCTGCCCGCCGCCATTTTTTATCGCCGGCCACTCGCCGCGCGTTACCTGCGCGGCCAGGCGGGTGGTGCGGGCTGGTGCGGTGGCTGTCGGTGAAGACGGTGCGGCTGAAGGAGCCCAGCTGCCGCCTGAGGGGCTCGGGCAGCGACATGCCGCCGCGGCGGGACGGGGCGCGCAGGCGCGGCGGGGCCGGGGAATGCCGCCGGCCGCCTCAGGGGGCGCGGCCCGGCCTCCCCGCGCTGAGGGCGGCGGAGCGGGGCCCCTGCTGCGCGCCCGCGTTACCGGGCCGCGGCCCGAGGGGGGCCGAGCCCTGAGGTCCGTGATGGCGGGTACCACGTAAAAGCACGTTTATTTGTGCTGTGTGCGTGAGAGGGCACCGCGGCTCCGCACACGTAGAAGTGCGTTCACGCACCTGCCGTGTGTAGGTGTGTGCCCCGAGGAGGACATGTTTGCCTGTCGCGGTCGCTGTGCCGGCGTGCAGCTTCCCTGCCAGACCGGCACTGATCGTCATCCCTGAAAGACCAAAAAATCGCCCCAAACAGCGTACTTTTGCCCCAGAGGTGCTGGCGTGTGCCAGCCCGGAGCGTCTTCCCTGAGATCCTGCGTCATTTTGTTCCTTTCTAACCAGAGCGGATCCCCCCAGTCTGTTAGGGCAGGGTTTGGGTTTTCGTTTTTATGTATTATAATAAATAATGAAAAGGTAATTTGAAATACTGGTCCAAGGAAAGCAGTCGCATGACAGCTCTGCGTCTGTTGGGGTAAATTCAGTGGAATGGTGGCACTTGACGATGGCTAGAGAGGGAGGCGGTGTGAAATAAGATGAACGTTAACAGAGGTATTTTATTACTTAAAGTGATAACTTTGTGGATTCAGATATAACTGCACGAGAAAACAGCTTTTCCTCAAGGGATCCTGTCTGTGTCACTCTCTTAAGTTAAAAGCAGCATTGAGACCAACACAGCCTTTTTAGTCTGGTAAGCATTTCACCCTTATAGGAGGCCCTCATGGAATTAAGGGAAGTTAATAACGTAGAACCAAGTTCTGCTTCCTCTTCTTTTGTTTGGAAAATGTAGTCCCCCTAAAGATGAGGTAATCTCTTCCCCAGGCGTTTCAGCTCCCTTAGAGCCTGATTCCTTCCGAGGAGAAAGGATGCCATTCTTGATTGTGCAGGAAATTATTTTCTGTGCAACCAGAATGAAAAAGCAGCTTGTTCCTTTTACTATGAGAACTGATAACATTTGTGATTTTTACTGTACCTAATACAACATGTCGACTCCCTCCCCCGCTCCCCCCCAGTCATATTTAGCTACTTCCCTGGGTGACCATTCTCCAGTATGACTTCCCAAACTCAATTATCTCTGACTAAATAATTTAAGGCCTAGTTTAAATTTAATTTCATTCTGTCCCAGTGGGAGAACTACAGAGAAAGATGGCTAAACAAGCAGGAGTCCTGAGAAATCCATTTGGCTTTCGAGTGGGTGAATGATGTGGTATTGACGACAGATACTTTTCAAAGAGCTTCTCCTAACAGGGGTATGCCAGCAGGAATCTGCATTAAAAAAAACAACCTGAAGACCTTCAGAAGAAATGAAGAGAAAACAATTTTTAAATAATGGCAGCAGATTGAAAGGGAGAAGGAATTACAAATATCCCAGAATTTCAAGGGATGCTGTGCACGTCCCCTTAGAAGGCAGGGAGGGAAGCGAGCTTTGCTCTGTAAGTGCACCTGGGAAATGAAGTTTTACATACAGGTGAGGGTTATTCCTATTTTAGAGATAAGACAGAACAAGAAAAGTTGAATCCTGTGCAATGCTGTTTGCAGTTTATGTTGAAACCTACAGAAAAGGCGTGTAATTCAGCACATCTTGAACATACACAGGCAGGCAAGTCACCCAGTGAAAGGTACTCCTTAAAAAGTATCAAAACAAGGTAAAAGAAAAGAGGTAATGTAGCTCTTGTCATACAAGATGTGTCTGTACAGCCATGAGAACAGCTCAGCCGTGCTAGCTGGTTTACCTTTGAACTAGGTAGCTCGGGCTTGCTGGCAAGACAGCCCTACAAGCAAATAACTTGGCAAAGGTAACAAGTCAGAGTATTTTTCACCCTTTCTGACCTGACTATCTTAAACTGTGAGGCTTCCCCCATGATCAGCCCAGTGACCGTGATGCCTGCGCTAGCTAGCCTGTTTGTCGGGGGGTAAAGCGACGCAAGCTGCAGTCATAGGCATACATGTCCTGTTGTGTCCTAGCCAGCTGTGGACCTCAAAGCCCTGAGCTGTGCAGGCAGTAGAAGTATACTTCAGTTTCAAGGATAAAAATCTGTGAGATGCCTGATAATTGGCTAACTAATAAATAATAGAAGAGTTTAAAGATCACTGTTATATTTGAGGAAACATTACGTAAAATAGCATTAATGTTAGATAGGCTTCTGAACTTTAAAAAGTGCAGTCTATATTTGTTACCTTGCGAGTTGCCAGTAGGTGCTAGAAATACGTTTTCTGTTGGGCTCAACAACTACAGTGCTGACTTTTGCACTGTCTAGCAGATCTGACAATAAAGTCCTCTGCTATAGATAGCGGCAAGATGATGCATCTGTGCAAGATTTCCAATTGAAATTTGCCTGAAACCTAGTCTTACTGTTGTTGAGCTGGTCCCGATCTAGTTAACCACTCTTTAAATTAGGGAAGCACTAGTCCCATACTCTCAGCTAATGAGACACAAAGGACAAGTTTATATGAATTAAAAGTATGGCAGGGTTTAGTCAGATATTTATGGAAGTCTCAGGTTTTTTTCATAGTGTAAGCTGGTGGCCTGTAAAAGTTCAGCCTGTAAGGCTTTTCCTTTTGATTACTTTTTTAGAATGGAAGAATTTTCTCTGAACTGCAGAATGTTATGCCTTTTCGTGATGCCAGTGGCTTTGAGCGGGGGCCCTGATCTCCCAAACACTTTGATTTTTTTCTTATGTTCCCCAATCCTGAAAACCTGTCAAGCATACAGTCAGGTATCCTGCCAGCAGCTCTGTGGCAGTCAGTAGGACTTTGCAAAATTGGGCTTTGCTCATTCAAAAACTGTGAAGCAATCCAGCTTAGCGGTCAGTGAAGTGTAAAACTGAATAGTAGGTAAAGGAAAGGGCAGTGGAATGCAGACACCACAAGAAATGCATGGATTTGCCATGTGAACTCAATTTCCAGACTCAGGGTGTGAATCTGTGATACTTGGCAGCCTTACATTTTCAGCAGATGGCCAAGCATCCTACACGTCCCTACAAAAGAAAATTGTGCATGCTTTTATTTAATATTTTTGTCTACACAGATGCTTAAAATATTCCCTGAAGATGGAATACATGCTCTTTGTTTTTACTAATTCTGTTTAATTTTCTTTAGACTGAGGCATACTCTTTTTTTTTTTTTTTTTTTTTTTTCTTTTTCCCCTGTGTGTCAGTTTAATGAACAGAATTCTGATTTTCTGCAGGGAGGGTTGGAGAGCACCTACTCTGGTTTCAAGCTGGAAAGAATCTTTCAACTTCAAGGATCAGAACACCAGGGCATCTTCATTGAGAGTCAGAGGTTCCTGTAACAGAAGGATATAAATCTCTTGCGTAAAGAGTGGAAGAAGGCAAAACATTTAACTGTCATGTGGCTGTAATGGTTACAATGACCATCTGTATAAATAGCGTAAGTGTCCAGCTTTTGGGATGACACCGTATTTGGCTTTTCCTTTTTTTAATGAAAAGGAATTTTGTTGCTGCATTTCTTTGTGTCTATGCATGTATGAATGGTTAAGGTAAAAACAACCAGATTTCCAACTCTCTGTGCTTCAAAATAAGCTACTGAAATGTGAAACTGGAAGAAATAGGCCCATAATTGCACAGCATATTAAATGACTGTTTTATTTCTCTCCACACATGCTAGCTATAAATAAAACAAAAGTCTTTTAAAATCTGGCTGAAAGCTTTAAATCAGAGAAATATTGGATCTTTGTGTGTCCACAGTAGTCCAAATAAGTTGGTAGACACTGGCTTGGCTCCCAGACCGAAGCTCCTGGGGTTCTCTGGCAACAGCAATAAGCCATAAACACCAGATGCAGTATATCTAATGAAATTAAATATCAGCAGTTTTTTACAGTTGGCATTTCAGAAACATAGAGTTCATTTAAATGGTGTCAGTGGTTTATCTTTGCACCTGAATCACAATTGCTGTATATCTGATTGTACAGGTGTGGAATCTCACAAATGCTGTTTTCCCTGGCATGCCTGTACTGTCCCTTACGTAGCCGTAAGTGTGCAAGCAATAGAAATCAATCTCCTCCTTGCTTGCCACTTATTACTTGCCCAGTGTTTTAGCAGAAGTGCTGTAAAACATGTAAAAAGTGCTGGTGACCTGAGGTATGTGCAGACAAACAGAGTACAGGCTTGCTTTCTCCTGTCCTCAGAATGAAGTGACAGATTGTGAGTTTTAAAAATTACAAATGCCACGAAGACTCTAATGTGTGTGTTTGAAAGTATTATGTTATTAGCTGTGACAACGTCTGCCAGAGTAATTTCACAGCTGTGCTCCTGGCTTACGATACCCCAGGACAATCTTTTTTCTGTGTCACTTGTACCACTAGTCCCTGGTGTTCATTTAACACCTACAGAATATTTGTGTCTGGTAAACAATTATTGTTGCTAATGAGACTTAGCCCAGGCCCTTGTATCAAGTATTACATATTGCTGCAGTCACTCCGTGCATTAAATATATCTTGGCTATTTCAGTTTTAAGCATAAAGACAGCAAAAAACCTCCAAAACACAAAACCATCCAAAAAAACTTAGAACAAAAACCTCCATCCCCAAGAAACAACAAAACCCCAAGGCTATTACTTGCTCCTGTGGATTGAATTTCTTCTTGCTGTACTTGGCATTTAGTTAGAGCCACTCCCTATCTTGTTTTATTTTGTTGATTTTTAGTTTTGCCAAGCTTGTTGGGAAACTCAAAGCTGGTATGGCTATCAAAGAAGTTTGACCGTTTGTGTTGCAAAAGTACTCGAGATTTTTCTCATGCACGGGGAGGTTACTGTGAATGGATAGATTTTTGATCTAGATTCTCACTTCTCTGAAGATTCTTGGCATGCCCTTAAAGGACTCTCTGCATGACCTGGCCAGTGCAGAAAGGCTCCCTACTTCTGAAAGGTGGCTTTGGAGTAGCCAGCAATCACTGTGTTTTAACACGGTAAACAGGCTGGGTACCTTTTTTTCATTTTCGGCAGCAAAGTGATGTTCTCCAACTGTTTCCAGACCTTACTGGGGATAAACTCCACCTCAGTCACACCTGCAAGTCTGGACAGGACTGGAGACATGTTCAGGCTTGAGACTTGTTCCTTCAGGAAGTATGCGGGGACGTGGTGGCGACTCTCGGTAATTCTCAGCAAAGAGTTTTGTCCAGTGTGTGCTTGGAATAGCTGCGCTGTTGTCTTTGTGCAGAAATGTGCACTGAGGATCCTGCTTTGGCTCAAGAGTCGCTTTGCAGACCTCTGCAGCTTGCAGGGCGTATGTGTGGGAGGATCTTTATGGCAGAGGATCTGATGGCTTCAGCCTTGGTCTCATCTTTGCTTGCACAGATAGACAAGGCGATCTTTCCTGCGGTAATTTTAGCTGTCTAAATATTACCTGTACAATCCAAACTTGTTAGAGGGGCTTCATGTCTGTGGTGGGGTCCCCTAGAAGGCTGTTTATGGGAAGGAGCAATGTGCTTGCTGCATACATCTGCCTTTCTCTACTGTTTTCTGGTAGAATCTAGTTGTTTTGCTAAATCATGATGCCCAGCTGTTTGAAAACTGAGCACTTTACAGAGATCTAAGCCCTCCCAGATGATGTTTTGTGGATCTGAGCTCCCCTAGATGGTAGGGCTGTTTGTGTTCCCTGGGTGTCATACCAGATGCTTTACCTGCACTCAGTATAATGCTTGCAAAATGCTTCCTAGGACGTGGGCCTTCACAGTGCCAGTGCTTTCTCTTTTTATTGCAGAATCCAAAGAGGGCACAGTACTTAAAAACTTACCTCCAAGGTGGCATGCATCGGCATGATCATAATCCTATACAAAGGTAGAATTTATTTTGCTATTGCATGCTGCTTACAGTTCCCTGTAATAGCTGTTTTGTACATCCTTTGCAATTAACTCAAGCCCAAACCAAGGAGAACATTAGTAATTTGATCATTTGGGGGGGAGTAAAAAGCCGCAACGGAGAGAGGACTGTTGTTTAGTTAAGAAACTAATTGCAGGGTTACAGCTTTTATTTTTACTTTCTAAATTCTTATCTGGACAGTTACACAACTGCCTAATTTCAAAAGTGTGAATGTCAAAACTTCAGTGCAACTTAAGTAGGAGAAGCAGCAGCGCCCTAAGTTGAGGTAAGATACTTGGATTCTCTGATATGCCTTTGGGTGCCCAAGTTTGGGTTTCTAAACAAGAGCAGTGTGTCCCTCTGCTTTGAAGCTCTGCTGAACGTAAAGGTAAGGGTTGTGCTGTTAGGTCAGCATCGGTGTGTTTCCTTTATTTGTTCTTCATGTCCAGCCCAACATGTCTTCCTTGTGAGAGTAAAGGATTGTGAGGATGACTGGAAATCCCACAAGTCTCACTGCCTAAGATTAAGATACAGAAGCAGAGTTCTGGTTCAGGGCCTGTAGCTTCAAATGTCATGTGTTATGCTTTTGGGGATGTTAGTGTAACACCAGTGCAACATATGAAATCTCTCTGTTGGGATGCAGATTTGGCTCCATATTTATTTTCCGTATTCTGTTAGCTTTAGGCTCTTTGCTGTGTTTCCAGACAAAGAAAACTTGGCTCAAGTTCTCATCAAGTAGTAAGAAGAAAGAGTGTAGTGACTCTCTGAAGTTCCCAAGAGCGCTTAATTCTTTCTTTATTACATTTTCAATTATTTAAGGCAGAAGTGGCTTACTTGTGGGTACACATTGGCTATTTGTGCCATTGTACCTCAGCCTCAGCTGTAGTACTAGCTGCTGTCGTAGTATGAATGATCGTTTTGAACTCTGCAGTCTCCTGTCTTTGAAATGTAAAATTTCTATTTGTCATTTGAAGATGGGGTTTCTCATGTAACAAGGCTCTACAAAGTGGTGCTTAAGACTGGAGAAAGTCTAAAGGGATTTTTACTATAAAGATGTTGCTTAAAATCAAGGAATGAGTTTTCTGCATGCTGCATTGTTCCCATTCATGATGGAGGAGGCAGGATTGAAGGATCAAATGCAGCTTGCTTGCTTGTCCTCTCTCTCGCTGGAATGCTTTATTACAGGACTCGAGACCAAATTTTCCCTCAGACTCTGTCTGCAAGGTCTTGTCTGCCTTTATGAAATACTGAATTTACAGCTGCAGGATTTATTACAACAGTATTTTAAAACATACAGTGCTGTTGCAGCAGGTCTGATTAGAAATGCACCGAGTTCACTGTGCAGGTGAAGTGTTGTTTATAAACTGTATCATCCACATTAAGGAGCAAATACAGGCTGTGTTTATACATGTCTAAAGGACAACCAGAGGTACCTGTGAGAAAAGCTAGCCTGCTGTGAAGTGCTGCTGCGCTGTGGTTTCTTTCTTCTTGAATTTGAATTAGTGCAGCTTGGGCCAGATTTTTGCCTCTGTAGCATTACTGAGTTGCAGCAGTTTAGTTGGTAGGGATGACCTGTGCTGAGGTGCTGTAGGCTTTGTGTTACAGTGTGACAAGTTATGTACTTTACCATCACACTCAGTAATTAAAATGGGAAATGGAAATCAGCAAAGTTGATTTCTACTTGATTAGTTGACTTCTGTTCAGCTAGTTGCTTTTGCTTTTAAAAAATCATGAATATCCACTAGGTCTTGTTTGATGTAACCTGGCATATCTATGACTTCCCTGAATCCCTCCATGTAAATCAGCAAGGCCCTGAGAGGGAATGTCATTCTCCTGTCCCAAAGCCAGGTCAACCATGTCCAAACTACACCTCTCCAATGACAGACACTACTCAGCCTGCCTGGGCAAACCTATCCTGGTGCTCAGCTGGTCTGTATCATTATGAAACGAAGTCCTAATATCCAGCCTGGGTCACGCTTTTTTCAGTTAGTCCTTTACTTCTCATCCTACCCACCATGCATGTGCAGCTACCTCACTGCTGCTGTCTGCAGCTGCCTTTTCATTTCTATATTGTAGGTTCCCACATCTGCTCTTCTGTAAGCAAAAGAAATCTAACTGAACAGACCCATGTCTGTTTGTCCTAGATGTTTATCACAGTAGGTCTCCCCAGATTTCCTTGAGAGGAAATCTAATAGGCAGAGATGGGAAAAGATTTAGGAGATGAATGCACTAGAAGAGTTTCAGTGTACATTGCAAATTGCCCACTGTGGTACCAGACAGCCGTCATTGATCACACCTAAAGAACGTGTTCTTTACTTGAACATTAAACATGGCAACCCACAGTACTAGGGCTCAGGATTGATATTGCTGTCCTGAAAGGATAATTAGGAATTTACCAGCCCAGCTTAAGAGACGCCTTGAGAGACGCAAGTATGATTAACTTCATAAATACATATTATGAAATCATGGGCAGTGTGCTAACTGTAATGTATTTTCCCTGAAGGAAAATATGCCTGAGTAAAGAAATCAGAAAGAACTTGATGCCAAATTAAGAATGGAAGGAAATTCCTATAAGGCTGGAGTCTATCCACATTTTTTTGAGTGGTCTTTTCCTTTGAAGAATTAGATGAGGCGTTACTTATCTTCATTTTATTATCTTCTAATCTCCAAACACTCTATCACTTTCCTAAAACACACGAGCATGTATCATGTGCATACATAACATTCCCTAACAGACTTGTTACTGCTTTATAGTCACTACAGGTGAATTTGTTTATAAAAAGGCAAGCAGCTACTTGAGACAGAGGGAGTATAAGTCAGTATTTGCTGCTGTGCCGAAAGTGGATTTTTGAGTGTGTTATAGTATAAAGGAGATTATTTTTTCTTTTTTACAGACTATAAGACTAAAGAACCCTGGAGGTGAATTCAAGCAGTCCTCATAAAGATTGTTTGTAATAAAAGTCTCATTTATCAGATGTGGAGGGCCTTTAACATCAGATCTGGGTTAACTGATTAAATCTGGAAATCAGTCTTAAAGCTGTTGGTACCTCCAACTTGACATGCAGCCTTGACTCAAGGAATCCCAGCTTCAGAGAGACTGAAAAAAATTGCTAGACAGTCCTTTCTCATCAGTCTGCCCTGGAAGAGGGTGACGTGTTGAGGTTATTCCTGAATCCCACTGACCCTTGCTTGTGGGAATGTCTGTTGGCAGCAGACATGGCATAGAAGAGCTTACCGATTGTCCCAGCTTGCATGGGTGACTGGTCCTAGGGTCTGGCAGCCCGCAGAGCAGAGGTACATGAAGCCGTCTTAAAGCTGCCTCATGCCGAGGGTGTGTTCTGCACTGCCAGGGCGAGAATCACAGCCTCGGAGCCTGGACTGACAGCGCTTTATTCCAGCCATTATGTCCCAAAATCTCATCTTGGTAAAGGGTGAAGTCAATCAACTGAGTAATTTAAGCTTCTGTTATTTCCATTCCGTTCTCCATGTGTCTTTACTCTGTGACAGTGAACTTCTGCTGGACAAATACTTCAGAGCAGCTTTTTGCTATATGCCCTTCAAAGCAGAGAGAAGTGCCAAGTTAAACTAAGCTTCAGAATGTCCTGTTACTTGGGGGGTGGGGGAGTGGGTGGGAAGTTCATCAGCTAGTTTCCAGTGCAATGGATAACAAGCTGTAATTCCTTGGGGCTGGCTTATTTTTGTGAAGAGCAGACACCTAGTGTAGCCACATTTTCAGTCCTGTGTGTGATCAGGGTCCTGACAGCATAGGCACTCTGCTGAAGTGGATTAAACATGTGTTTTATCTTTTTCAGGTAAGGAAGAGATATAACCTTTCATGTGAAACAAGCCATATAACTTCACTAGGCGCTTCTGCAGTGAGCTTTATAACTCCTAATGGAATGAGAGCTTGTTTCTTGTCCAGTCTTGATTTGACTGGGATCAGCATGCACTTAAAAGCTTTGCTGGGTCTAGGCTGATAAATACTTTTCATGTAGGAGTGCTGCAGAAAGGATAATGACCCTAAGAGTCTGGGTAGCAGCAAAGGCTTCAGCCTGCTCCCTTTGAGCCTCAACTTGTCTTGCTTTGACATTAGTAGGTTGTCAAGGTGTAGACTTTAGCTGAAGTAATCAGATTTGTTTGTGTGTGTTTTGGTCCTCACCCCCAGCCCTTTTTGCGCATGTGTAAGTGCCTTTCTAGTCCAGGGCACTTCAGAGAAATTGTGATTTAAAAATCATTTGCTAACTACACCTGAATTTTCAGTCATAACTTTAATCAAATTTAAGTGCTGTTCAGTTGGCTGATCTTTAGGCTTTTGGGCTGATTAATTTCACATACTGCCTTCTGGAATCTGCAATACTCCATTGCATGGGCAAATAGTGGCCCGGCGTATGGTGAATGGCAAGGGATCCAGCTGCTCTGAGGCTCCCAACTAGAGATGCCTTAAAAAGAGCTGGTTGTCAGAGTGCCTCCACTTTCTGAAATGGAAGTTATTCTTGGGTTTTACCGAGGCATTGAGGCTTTTAAAAGCCACTACTTGACTTTAGAAAACTCATTGATCACAAATGCAGTTCCATGTTGTCCTCCTAATTACGTTGTCATCTTAATTACGGCAATGGGTTATATTCAGGTAGTGCTGGAATAAAGGGACTAATATCCCATGCAGGTGCAGCTTGGTAACTTGCTTGCAGAAGATACCCAAGATGGGCAAGTACATGGTGCTCAGCGTGGCACAGCTGGCAGTGCTGTACATGGTGTGCCTCTATGTTAAGGTATGCTGGAGGCATTCCTTACCTGGCATCGATCTACAATTGTGCTTTTGCAGTAATCCCTTATGCACACCACCAGTGTGCTCAGAGTGGTTTCCTTCCTGGAGGACCAAGGTTGAAGTCATGCAGGGGTGCTCCCGATTGTGCTGGTAACAACGTCCTCCAGCGAGTAGTGCCCTACTCACAGGCATGCCTGTGACCCGCAACTGAGTACAAGCCAAATCACTGGCATATGTTATGTAGATAGAAGGTCCTAGAACTGTAGCACATCATATGTCAAATCAACCCCTGCGCTTCCCCTCTTTATGCCATGCCAGGGGGTGTTGTAGATGCACAGTCCTGATCCAGCTGTGGTACTTACGGATGCTGATAATAGAGAGTGCACTGGGACATACACGCAGAAATAATTTAGACCAGATGCCAGCAAAAAAAGCCCATGGGTAACTCAAACAGGCCTGCTCACTTCAGTCTGCCTGTTTGTTTGGGTGTGGATTTGCAAAAAACCACCCCACAGCAGTGTGTCCAGACCAACACTGCCAAGGCACTTTCAAAGGACACTTCCTCCGTCCTTTGTGGAAGTGGTGAGGACTTTCTCAACCCCATAGTGAGAAGCCAAGAATCAAAGTCAGTGGTTTTATTTTTGCTTTTTGGATGGAGGTCATTCTCACTGCATGATTCTTTGTAGCCTCAGGGAAATTTTCTGGTAAATGTTACGTGTCAGTGGCCTGAAACATGAAGTCTGAGCAATGTAGGGTTTAAAACATAAGGGACAAAGCAGTTGCTTAAAATTTTGGTCCATGAGAAAGTTGGTAAATTTTTCTCTCTGATCATGTTGGACTTGATGATCTCAAAGGTCTTTTCCAACCTAAATGAGTCTATGATGCTATGTAACTTTTAAGAGGAGACTGGGAAATAGAAGTTGACTATTAAACAGTTTAATGCAAAAATCACTCAACACTTGTTTTTCTAAGCTTGAAACCAGGAAAAAGTGTTCTGCTCAGTGTTTCTACCATGTCTATAGACAGGGTGAAATGTCTGCAGTCTTGAGAGAAAGCCAGTAAATTTGGCAGGTTTCCAGTCTTTACTAAGTCATGTGTCTCCATTGCTTGTGATCTTCAGACACTTCTATACATGGTCCCTTGGAGCATCACTGTTTTCAGCAGCTAGACACAATCATATGCAAAGGTTGCACAGGAAATTCACGTTGGTTTTCCATTTGATCTTACAGGTTGACTTTGACAATCTCTCAAAACAGAGGACAACATAGAAAAATAGCGTTTTCCAGATAATCAGCTATGCAGGTTGGCACAGCTTCCTGGTTTGTAAAGGCACGATGACAGGTTATGCCAGCGTGGAGGTGGGTATAACTGTAGCTGTAACTATAACTTCTAATTCTGGTGTACTTTGTTGTCCTTGCCATAGATTGTAGTGAGGATGCAGTAAGACTCAACTTCTTTGATTTGTGCAAATAGGACCAGACTGAAGTATGAAGAATTCTCATCTCTGCAGCTATTAAAGTCATAGAAATACAGTTTCTCAAGTACTATGTACAGTGGACAGTTTCTGACATATTGAGATGTCTACAAAACTCGACTGATATCTATATCTGTAAGGTGTCTGTGTCTTGTCTTTTTTTTTTTTTCAAGTATCTTTCAGGGGATGTCTTATTATATATCTGTCATACACCAAGCCAAAGTAGGAGCAACTGTTAATTTTGAGGTAAAAATCTGATCCTGCTGAGAGCAAGAGAAGTTTTGTTGACAGGAGCCAGATTTTTGGCTGGTTTCTTTAAACTGTTATCTACAGCATGCTTCACAGTTTGTATTTTGAGCATGTCCCAAAGCTTGCTCGGTGAGAGGTTGTAATTCATGCAGCTGGAGCCTGAATGAGTCTTTGGTCACCAGCTACAGTTACTCTTTCTGTCTGTTCTGCATCACTTCAGACACTAGTAGTCAATGTAACCGACAGATCCAAAGGGTGCTCGCTCTTGTTGTGGCAGTGTAGTTCAGTGGTTAGCGTGCAGGACAAGAAGCATACTGTCTTCCACACACAGCATTACATCTTGGCGATTTTGTTATTAGCGTTTTGTGGGGTAAGATTGCATTTATAGTAAGTTGAAAACTTCATCCTGAAATACAAGCCCATACATGGTCTAGGTGGCTTTTCAACTCAATCCAATAAAACAGAGTTTATCTCCTGTCTGATACTTTTAGCAGAAATTATTCAAAAATACTGTTTTAGACAGCCCTGTGACTCTTCACTCTTACCACTGTAGGAACTGGGTATAGAAGTAGGCTTGTTGATTTGTGCAGCTGAATATTTCGTTGCCAGAGTTCAAAGGCTCTTACAGAATGTTCTGGCCAGTTTCAAAACTGGCTGCCTCCACTAGAAATTCAGAGTAACTTCACTGACTTAAAAAATCTGCTGCTGCCTTTGGCTGAGGGGTTTTCACTTCAAGCTACATGATTTTTCTCGGCTGTTTTTCTGAAGCTGGGTATTTTATAATTGTTGGGCTCATCCCGCAATGATCTTGGCCTTCTTCTAAAGGGCAGATATAATTTGGGTCCCTCTGCAGTGACAGCTGTGAGAGATTAATTGCGTATTCTTGTCAGGAGCTCAGTTACTTTGTTGGCCAGTGCATTTAGAAAGCTGCTGTCAGCCCAGCTGATTCATTTCAATAGGATATCTTGAGTTTTCCATTGCTGCTCTTATTTATTTTATACCTGCATGTTGGGTAGTGTCTCAGTGTAAACAGTGACCTCCAGAACAGCTATTTCTTCTGCCTTTTTCTAACCCAAATTATACTTCAGTATAAATACCAATTGTTTTAGACATTGTTTGGCTTGGTTGCAACCATTTTATTTGATTGTTCCCTCTGCTTGCTGGGTCTGTGAGAGACCTACTGTTTCTCTAGGCATCTCTCTCTGGATATCCTTAAGGCATTTTATATTATTTCTTCTGGCAATTTATTCTCCTGGATTTTTTCTTTAATAACTCTTTCTCATTTTTCCTGTCAAAGTCTGCTCCTTTGTATTAAAGAGACATGAGCTCAGTTTACAATGCCTGAAATACTGTTTTGACCCTAAAACTCACCCTGTGCTATACTACTGGAAATTATTACAACTTTTCTGTATCTTTACTTTAAAGATCCCATTGAACTCAGGCAGGCATGTGTGGCGTTTTTCTAGCAGGAGAATGTTTATTTAATCCCTGTATAGAGAAGCAGAGTGAAATTCTAGATCCATTCAAATCAGTGGGGCTTTCCCTGGGCTCCAGCTGAGCTGTGCCTTAATGATCAGGTTTGTGGTCTGTAGTCAGTCTTTCAGTGAGGAGAGATGGAAAGCACAAAGCAGGATTTTCACTCCTGTACTCTGGGATGAGAGTCTGAGACCAGGGGCAGCATGCTACAGCAAGAGGTAGCGTGGAGAACCAGGTTTTCTTCCTTGTTCTTGAACTGGCCACCAAGATACTTATATTTGTTTTAGCATTTGCTTGGATGTAAAATAATAAAGTTCCTCAGCAGCACGGTACTACTTGGGTGCATAGTTTTGCTGGTGTATTGCAATTGTATTCAAGGTTCTGGAGGGGCATGTCTATCTGGGACACGCTAAGCCCATAAAGGAACAGATAAGCTTAAGCTGCATGTTTATTCAGGTGCTTAAATGCCTTGCCTGGATGGGGCCTTAATTTATTCCTTGTGAATTGCGGTGGTGTGTCCCAGTGGAAGTCATCTGGTTTGGTGACAAGCCTGGCTTATTCTCCCAGCAGAGAATTTTGCTGAAAGAAGGTGGGTTAAAACGGTTTCCCTCTGTTCCCATCCCTAGCTGAAGAGCAGTTTAAACAGCAAAAACTGTCAAGAGTGCTTATTTGGAGAAGCAACGTTGGAAGCTGAAGATAAGAGCATTTATCTTCACGTCAAAACTACTCAGTGTCTTTGATGGATTCCCAACACGCTTTTACAAGGAGCTTAGACGGGAGACGCTGGAATGCAAGGAGTCCAGGGGGTGGTGTTTATCCTGCCAAAACATGGCATACATCAAGTCAATTACACGGTGTAAGCATATTTCCCCCCATCACCAGCCAGTGTTGTAAGCTCGAAGAAAATATGTTCTCCTAGGCACTAGAGAAGCCTCCTCCCTTTAGATGCTGATTTAATGTGAAATGTATATTAAAGGGGAGAGAGAGAAAAAGAGAGAAGGGGGAGTCTCGTATGTTCTGCAGCAGATTGCCACATTGATCTTGTCATTTAGGCAAACACAGCTGGGCCTGAGGCTATGAGTCTGTGGGATGTGCTGTATTTCTGTCATGAATTGTCAGCCTCAGAGAAGCACAGGAGAAAGAGAGGCTCCATAACAGCAGAAAATGCAGTAGTAACGGGACCAGCAAGCCATTTAAGAGCAAATCAAAGCAGTTGCCGTTTTGGATTCTGCTCACCTTCAACAGCTAGAAATGTGCTTTGCCCTTGCCTCCTCCCCCGGTGAAGCGATGATGGGAAGAGGCAAGACGTGAGGGAAGGACTGGTGTTTTTACCGAGGCTGCTCCCGTCCGTGCTGCTTGGCGGAGGTTAAGCTGTTCTGCATGGCTAGTGGTATCTGCGGGTCCCAGAGGAGCCCTCAGCCCCTGGTACCCCTCGTGCCATGGCTTGCCAAGCCCTCCCCAGTGCCACCTCTGTCCCAGCTCCTCCAGGACGATTTCTCCTCTGAGCTTGCACCCCGTAATTACAACCTGTGTTACACATCACTGATGGCTAGTTTGGGATCTGATGGGATCATGCTCAGGTTCTGCAGGGACGTAATCCCGCATCAGAAACTTTCCTGGAATAGTTCTTGTCCATCAGGAATGCGGCTTATAAACCTGTTTTTTTGAAGGGCTGCTCTGGAAGGCATTGTGCTGTGGGTAGGGACCACCACGAGGTAGCTGGCGCAGCTTCCGCCAGAAGGTTCAATCAAACAGGTGTGTTGGCAAACTCGTCCTAATTAATAGCAGGCCTTGGGCATCCCTCTGCCTGAATGTCTGTACCATGCTGTCTGGAGTGATGTCAGCACCTTGGGATACTTGTGCTTCTCCTGAGCAGAGCAAGGACACTAGAGAGCGCCCTGTATTTGCAGATTTTGACTTGGGAAGCTCAATCTGAGGCCGAGTGCTCCCTCAGGGGAGGAGTGGCAGAGCTGTTCTCGGGACCCAGCCTGGGCTTGCTGGGGTGCGCCGCTGGGAAGGCTTGTGTGTGTGGAGAGGTTGGTTCCCTCTAGATCTGCGTGGCTGCGGATGCACTGCAGCTCTGCGTCTCCTCCGGCGAGCTGTGTGTCTCCGGGGGAGAGAAGGCAGTTTTGCTGTCAGGAGGAAATCCCCTTGGTCTCGTTGCTAGTAGAGGAGATGCACTTGAACGAGCAGACCCTCCCAGCCTTCCGTGCAAACCCTCTGTCACATCATCCTTAACATAGCAGCCCAGAGAGGGTACCAGGGTACCCCTGCCTGTCCAGCAATCTCCTGTCTTAACAACGTTCTCAGAGCAGACTAGGGTGAAGTGTCTCAGGAGGTGCCCTTGAGGTTCCTTCGCAGGAGGATTGCCATTGCTTTTGAGCTCACACTTTCCAGTCCTCGTGAAGAAAGCATTTAATTTTCAAGTACTTCAATACCTAAACAATGTTTAATATTTTAGTGTGTTTGAATGGCTAAGTCATTTCTTTAAGAGCAGGCTAGAACCGGATTGTTTTGCTGTTCTTTATTCCCACTCCTCAAATGACATAGGCTCTGTGTGGGCTCTACCCCCTTCCTTGTGGGACGGTGGGAAGCTCATGACCATTCCAGCAGTGCTGGAGAATAACTGTCCTTGCTGTTATACCATGTACTGTGCTGTATCTTCTCCCATCACCCAAGGTCTCCTGAAGCTCCTCTCTACCCTGCCTTGGTAGGGAAGCAGTCTACATGGCATCATGCTCCTCTTAATCACCAATCATGCGATGGCGATGACTAAACTTGCGTTACAATGAGCTGGCTTTTTTTTTCCTCCCCAGTGAAATGTTTCTTGCAGAAAAAATGAGGCTTCACTAAACTCTAATTTCTCTTTCAGAAGATGCCCATCTCCATGTATTCAGAAGTACTTTTTCAAAGAAAACTTCAGAGTTGGTTTTTTTTTAAGGGAGTAGATATGTAGATTTTTAAGTGATATGTAGATATTCCAGAATTTTAAGTGTGCTATTTTTAGCCTCCTTTTCTTGTGCTACTAAGGCTAAAAGGCTAAATTAAGTCTTGTAATTATTTTTCCTATCTCATCTTTTTCATTGTTTTGTGGATGTTTTATTATCTTGCCATTTCTGAAAACATTTCACACTGGGAAAGCTCAAAAATAGCAAAAGAGAAAGAAAATGGTAGAAAAGGAAAAAAAGGTGGTAGTGAAAAGATGTTTAGGAGGAAATGTTTTTATTGCACTTGCCAGCAGGAGGAAAAAGTAGAGGAAATAAATTCTTTTTCCTCATAAAAACTCTTACTGATGTAGATGTTTAGAAGTTTAATTGAAGAAAAAAACATATTTGGGCATGCCTGAACAGATACAATTTTTCCTGCCCTGTTTTAACCTTCCTCAGTTCTCCTTGGCATCACTGCTAGTCCCCTCTGCCCCTCAGGCCGTGTCAGAGGCATCTGGAACGAGCAGATAAGAAGGAGCCTTGGGGGGTGCAGCCCGGGAGCAGCAGGGCCGTGCTGGAGGGCAGGAGGCAGCGTCAGCTTTGGGGGAGCTGGGTGGGCAGGAGGAGCTGCCGTGTGCTTGGAGGGGCGACTTTCCAGGGGGAAGCCATCGGGGGGGAGGCTGTGCCTGTGTGATGGCAAGACAATAAAAGGTCTAGGCTGGCATTGACTGGGCAGGCGGTGTGCCTGGCATATTGACCGGGCAGGCGGTGTGCCTGGCAGCTGGCAGAGGATTACTGGCTGCAGGAGTAACCTTCCAGGAAGTGCTGTCGAGAGATTTTATCTTTTCGTTTGGAGAATGTTGAGTCTATGCAAATACCTGAGCACAGGGAAGAAAACAACCCTGGGCACAGGGCTCCTGAAATGAAGAAAAACGAGCCCTAAGTTAGAAAAATGGGTCAAAGCACTTGGGCCCAGAAACTCTAACCCCGTTAGAGTTCAGTGGAGGTATTGGAAGCAGCTTCAAAGATTCCTTCCCACTCCTTAGTGCAGTGGTTGAGACACTGGTGGGAAGCATGAAGTGCCTCTCTGAGGGCTCAGTCTCCTGTTAGGTGCCCTGTGTTATCTGTGCAATATCAGCAAATAATTGCTAATCAGACAGAAACACCCTCAGACTTCACACTCAGCGCCTGTCGAACAGTTCGCTGGGTGCCCCTTTGCACTTACACGTGGCAGGTAAGAGTGCAGATATGAACTGCGCTTACACGTAGCAGATACAAATTGCATTACTCTGATGTCTTATACTGTCTGTCCGTTCTTTACCCTAAAAAGCTGTGGTAAGGGTTGAGCAGTTCTGATCAGATTTGGTCAAGGGGGAAAGTCTGAAGAATATTTTTTCTTGCAAATCAGTGTCCAGAGTAAAATCAGTGTCAGAGTAGGAGAGGCCCATAGGAGTGCGATCCCTACGAAGGGCAGCCCCATGTCTGGTCTGAGGAAGTCTGGAACCCTGCAACTTATGGCTTCTTTACCTAAGGAGCAGTAGTAGGAATAAAGGTAATAGGAAGGAGCTGGAAGGCTTTATGATGGGAATACTGCCAAACTGCAAATATTCTATAAATGTAATGGCTGGAGGAGTAAGGCATATAGGATATAAACCTCCAGAAAACCAGATTTCATGGCTCTGTTGCTCAGAGAACAACATGTTTACTGGGAATTTTGGATTACAACTGGGTTTCTCCATCGACTGTGATCAGCGTGTGCTATGTTCTAAGTGGGCAGGCGACTTCTGCCTGCGTTAAATTAAGGAGTGCAGTGTTATGAATAGTTTCCTTACTCAGGATGGCATTACTCCAAGCCTCAAGGTAATTTATATCTCAGGTAGGCATGCTGTAGTTTAACAAGGCTAAATATGGAGAAATGAGAGCCTGATGTGGAACCATATGCTCTGTAAGCAACAGCAGAGTTTATGAAGGATAGTTCAATATTCTTCATATTGTAGGAACAAGCATAAGCAGATTTTTTTTAATTGGATTTTGGGACAAAGCACAGCTGGTACAAAGCTTTAGCAGGAATTCAAATGCTGCTGCTTATTAATGCAGCAAGTGATTATTTACAAGTCCTAGTTTTTTCTTTGCTGTTTAATACTCTTGACAGCCACAGACCTACATAGCATTTTGCAAATGGAAGGTTTTTAGAGAAAATCAGCTGCTTGTTCTTACAGCCCCTCTAGAATTAAGGCATTTTACCAAGTCTCTGGAAGGTGCTTGGCAAGGCAGGAGAACTTACCCACAACTTGCTAGAGGTAATCTTGCATCTTCCTTGGCAAAGAATGGGTGGGAAGCAAGAGACAGACAGTGTGTAAGTATCTTTCCGGTCAGTTTAAAAATAGCACGTTGGAAAAAAAGTCACACACATGACTTAACCATTTTTCTTCTCTCTGCTTGGAGAACTGGGAAAAAGTGTATTTGACAAATGAGTTATCTCATCAGCCTCTCAGCAGAAGAAAACCTTTTTGAGCAAGAAAAGATCCACCCTTTCCCAGTTACTCTGCAGTTCTTATTTTAGTGTTTTGGGAATAATGGTCATTTGGGGATTTTTTCAAGTGTTGGGGTTTTTTTTTGTTTTGTTTTGTATTGGGTTTTATTTAATTTTTTTGTTTTACCAGAGAAGAAAGGAGGCAGCACATAGAGACATTAATTGATTGCTCCTTCTCTACTTCAGAATTGCTGGTGGAGAAAGAAAACCCAGCGATCATCCTTAGTGCACACAGGCTTCATAGTATTTGGCACAAGGCAGCACACAAGATGAAAGTGTGTCTCTTGACAGCCAGCTTCGTACTGGCAGCCTTTACTCCAGGCAACAAATTAATCCACTCAACTGTGTTCTGCATAATTGTTGATACTGTCTTAATTGGTACCATACGTTTCTCCATGTCGACATGTCCATCATGTTAATGTCTAGGGACTGTTGTTTCCTGCCGACTCGGGAACAGCACAGCCTGCTCCATCCTAACTGAACTCCTACCTAAGCAGCCTTAGTAAGAAATTTGACTTTATGGCAAAGGAAAAATGTAGAGCCATGTTGGGGCATGACTTAAAATTCATGGGGGAAAAAAAAAAGGGACTCCTCATTTCAGTAGCATTTGGAGATGAGCCAGCTCTTCAGGGCTTTTTAAAGGCAATCTGGTTCAGCAGAAGTCAAGTCTAAAGGCAAAGGAGCTTATTCTCCTGCTCCCAGGAAATCTGTGGCAGGGGCTGGCAAACATTTTCCAAGCGTGTCACAGTGGGGTGTCCAGGGCGAGGCAGCTGCAGAGCTAATTGACCTCAGTGCACTGGTGGCTTTGCGGATTGGGATTAGCATTTTTAATTTTGCCCATTAATGAACTGGCAGCCAAGGCAGAGCCTGGAGTGCAAGTGCAGTGTGCTCTGCCCCCAGCTCCTCCGTAGGCTGTGGGCAGGAAGGTGCTGGGTGGTAGAGCCGGGTGCAGCCCAGGCTGGGGTGACCATGCATAGTGTCAGCACCAGGCAAAGGAATCGCTGACCCTTCCCTCCTGGCGGGGCAGGGTGGAGGCACTAGGGAGCGTTACTGGATGCAGTTGCCCGTGAAGAGGCAGCCTCTAAAAACCCCAAATCAGGCACTGAAATAAAAGGGCACTTCCGACTCTCTCTGGCCATTTCCACATCTCCTAAATAAGAAGTACCACCATTCCTTCGTTTCACCAAGGAGTTCCGTGCTTACACTCACTGAAGCTTGCAAGCAGTCAGGATCTCCAGGACAGGCATCTCACTGAGGGCTGTATGGAAAATGAATAGTTCTGCGTTCAGAGAAGTGCTGGAACCATGCACAGTATGTAAGGCACAAGCCAGCAAACCGAGTGCTAAAGAGCAAATGTTGAATTATTTTTTCAGTTAGTGCCACCTCTGGTAAGCATTGAAGTATCTGGGATGGAAAAAATGGCATGTGGTTATGAAATGTGAGGCTGTAGCATAAGGCAAATGTGCAGGGAAGGCAAATAATGTTTGCGTGTGTGACCTCCCTTCAGACACCTCTGTGTGCTAGGTTATAGACTTCACTTCCCCAGTGAAAGTGTTTGCTGTGTTACCGCCTGCACACATACACACACATGCTTTCTCATTTCCTCTTTCTGCTCCTACAGTTAATTGATATGAACTACACTTCTTTACATCATTTTATATGCCATCATCTCTTGTTCAAGCTGTTGGCCAGTTTTAAGCAAAAATATGCAGAGATGAGGGAAAGAAGACTTCTTCCCTGTCCTTTTGTAAAGCTGTCGGTGAATATTTAGGCTACAGCTGGAGGTGTATGGTTGAAAAGCTCATTTAAGAGAGCAGCAAAACACATGGAAACACGTTTTGTGGAGGTTTTAAATTGTAATGTTGACATTTGGGTCTGGAGAAGAGAAAAGCAGGAGGGGAAAAAGGAAGAAGTTTTGCATGGATTTTTTTCAAGCATAGCTAGAAAATACTGAGCCATCGTGTTTTCCATCGTGTTTTATTTAAGAGTCTTGGCATACTCAGAAACCTGTTTTTACATGTGGAGTGCAGTGGCAGTATTGGTAATCAATATGCCAAGAGAAATGTCATTCTTTTGAAAGCTGTGGGCTGCCTTGCCCTTCGTGGTTTCCAGGGACTGGTATTGGGAAATAAAAAAATAAAAAAAGCTGCTTCAGCAAATCAGCATGAGACAGATGAAATGGCTGAACTAAAGGAAAATCTTTATGCAAAAAAAATGCAAAGTGAGACCTCCAAGCTATTTCTGGCATCTCTCTGTACACCTTTGGTGTGCCAAAGCACATTTGCAGTGCTGAGTGTCCTGTCTGATGCAACTTCAAGCTCAGAATCATGCAGTCCCACAACTTCCACCCCAAATCCTTTCTTATCCTCAACGCGAAGGATTTGGTTAACAGCTGGATGACCTTTTCTTCTTTCCTAAGTGTCTTGAGGCTTCCATCAGTTTAGTCACTGCAGATAGGTGCAGCTGAGAAATGCAACATTTCCAGGTAGCAGAGGGAGGTGCAGGTTGCATGCACAGAGGGTTTGTAATCACTAAAGTGTCTTAATGAAAGAAATGGCCCAAGAGGGCCATCACACAGCAAGTGAGCGGGCTCAGCAGTTTGTCTCCTGCCTGGGTGGGAGCGGGGCAGGACCTGACCACAGCACTGCTGCTGCTTGTGCGGGGCAACCCCCTCCCTCTATTAGTGCTGGCAAAGTCCATGCAAGTCATCGCTCTGGTCCCAGCGTGGGGGGGAACAGGAAAGCAGGTGGGAGCTGTGATCCCATGGCCACGATCACGCGTGTCTCCTGCGGGAGAGCCCTGCAGCACATCCCACCGGCTGTCACAAGGCCTGCGCTGCCAGGCGCTGCCTGAACGCTGTTTAAGCATCGCTTAGTGCTGACTTGCTTTAGCAGCTGATGGAATTGTGGTGTAAAGCAGTTCAAAACAGCGATCAAACTCGGGATGCCTGAGCTGCTGCTAGCAGGGACGAGGTGTTTCTGAAGGAAAAAACCCTACATGTTTATGATTATTTTAAGACACCTCCCCCAATGACTTTCTAAAGCAGTATCTGGGGAGCCTTTCAGATTTCCGTACTTGTCTTGTGTCCTTCAGTCTGTGAGAACTCTGTAAAGAATCCTCAAAGATGCGATTTAAGTGTGTTTTTTCAGCACCTGAAGTGATTACATCATCTTGTAATATATATATATATAAAAAATCAAGCCATAGCAGCCTTCCATTTCATAATGTGTATCACCACAAGGGAGACTTGAACGCTGCATCTGCTGATCAGATGCATAGTGCAGTGCTGCTTTGGTCCCCTACTGCTTTAATTGCATGTGGTAGCAGATTTTTTTAGGACAAAAGGTTTATATTATCTTTTCCAACTGAAACTTCATTGAAGTTGAGTAAGGAATTGGAATTTGGGTAGGATATTGTATCTAATGTAGTTACTTGAGCATTTGGAAAGATCAGTTAGGAACCTTGAATGATAAAAAACTGGGCTGCCTGATACTTCTAAATTAGACATTGCTTTTCATGAGAATTGTCTTTTAAAATATATTTCTACTATAAAATCATCAGCTGTTGTTTTTCGGTACTGTTCAGTTTAACCAAAATGCCATTGTTTTCTCCATTCCTTCTATGTTCCTTGTAGTATTTGTTGCAATTTTCTGGGGAGAGAAAAGGTCACAAACAGACTTGGCTCAAACACTGCAGCAGCTTTTCGTTGCTTCTGCTTTTGACCAAGTCTAAATATTGCTTATTCCCAAAAGATGTCATTTCTGGAAATGGGAATGCTTTTCTGGGGCTAGTGCTGGCTGAGGGAGGAATGGTGGTGTTTCCTTATCGCTTCTCATAAGCTGCAGTGGTGCCTGCTGGCTCTGCCGGTGACCTGAGAGCCTTCAGCCCTGCCTGTCAGCTCCCACCTTGCCCTCCATAAACACCCTCCGCCAGTCCACCCTTGCTCAGCTTGGGAAGGGAACAGTTCCAGTCCAAGCCAAACCCTTGTAAATCACATATTAAAAATGTTTTACAAGCCTGTGCACTAAATGGGAAACATGCACATAGGGTGCGTTGTTCACGTATGGCCGTAACTGAAGGCAGAAAGAGCAGGAAAAGGGGAGTGAGGCCACGTGAAAAGCCCAAGGGAAACAGTCCCCGGCTGGGCAGCTACATGGCCGTGGGCCCCTTCACAGGTTGCTGGCTGGCTGCTGCAGCTGCATTCAGCTCTCGGAAACATCTCTTAATTCCAATACATGTAAAGATGCCCAAAAAGCACCTAGGAGCCAGACAAATTCAAATGCCCACTCTGTGAGCAAAGAGGCTGCTGACTGTAAGGGAGGGGAGAGGATCAGCTTCCCCCAGTGGCCTGGGGCAGAGCAGGGTCCGGGTGGAGGGAGCAGAGGCTGCTGGAGGAGCAAGGGGAAAAGGCAGAGGGCATCAGGAGGGATAAGGTGGGCTGTCTGCCAGGTCTGAGGGTTAGGGCTGCTTGGCAGGAAGCAACAAATAGGTGTGAGCCCCAGCGACAGGGGGAAAATGTCCTGAGGGCTTGCTGCAGTGGCACAGTTTGGGACTTAAAGCCTGGGGATGGGTGTCCCAGCAGTTGCAGTCACCAAAGCAAGCAGCTGGGCTGCTGTGCCCCCGCGGCCAGAGACCTTGCACCCTGCAACTTAAATTAAGCTGGCATGGGCCTCAAGATGTTTGTATTTTCATCCTGGCCCAGCTAAACCTTGTCTACTTGCCTTTTTTTTTTTTTTTTTTTCCAAGCATGCTGACAAGACCAGGAGCTTGTTAAATGGGGGAAATAACCTTATATTTAACATAATTATAGTATTTTGAAGAAATGACTTGAAATAGTTTTAATGTTTAGCTGTAAAAATGGCTTTAATATTTTAGATGGGCTTTTATCCATCCACATAAGTCTTTCTGTTTCCCCCCCGGTTAAGCTTGAACTTCATAAGTACCGATGATATGAAAAGATACAATTAAATAAATGTATCTAAAGAAATTAAGTACATTAGGATGCTGCCAAGGTTTGTGCTGGGCTTACCTCTCTTGCCTTTTCTTTAGTGTTGCATCTAGGCTCTCTTCCAAAAATTTTTACACCTCGCATAGCTTGCTTTGCCTGACTAAAGCTGTATCCCAGTGTAGAGTGCTCTCGGGTGTAGCCATGGGAGTTGGAACTGGTGATCCTCCTGCCAGAGGCTGTGCCCAGCTGGGGCGGTAACATCTGAAGATGCAAGGAGGTATGACATAAATGTAAGTTACGACTTTCAGAGCTAATTTGAACATCTCGTTGAAAGACAGAGCAGGGTGAGGGAGATCTAGGCTGCCTTTGGGGTGTTTTTGTCAGCTGATGGTGGTGCTGGCCACCCATGATCTTGCTGCTGAAGCATGTTTTTGGCAAGCAGTGGTTCTTTGGCTGTGCTGGTAGCCAACCACCAGGGAGGGTCTTTAGTAGGAGTTGCACTGAGAGAGGCAACTTGGGAGGTGTAACCTGCAGTTACTGGAGGCTCTCAGTGGTGACAGCTTGGGGACCTCAGCTCAGGATTTTCATTGACTTTGTTTTATGAAGGGTGTTTTTTTGGTTGTTAAATGGGTACTCAAGCCCCCATGTTCCCCAGGTGCGTGGAGGTCAGCAGGCTGCTGACTGCACCACCGGGCTGGGCACCCTGGGCTGTGAGGGGTGATTTCTAGGCAGCTCTGCTGAGCTGTTTTACGCCCTGACGTCAAACTGCTGCTCTCTGATGTCTGCAGCTGCCTGGGACTGGGAGGGTAGTCAGCAAGATGGCTTCTTGTTGCCATATTTTGTCCTGTGTCCCCTTCAGGACTCAGCTGTTAGAGGCTGGAGTGCATGAAGGAGGGAGGTCTTGTTTGAAAAGGGTGTGCAAGGCAAGCAGAAGTGATCTGTCAGAGCTGGTGTGGCCCCCTTGGCTCAGTGCTGGCAAAAGCAGCCCTAACGGTGGGCACAGAGGAGCCTCCTTTACTGCAGCCCCCCCTTCACAGCTTCTGTGCCAGTGGTCTGAACTGTCGCTGTCTCCCGGTCTTTGCTTTGTGAAGCACCAAATTTCGGTCTGTTCTGTGGACTTCTATATTTGACAAGATTAAGCTGGTCTTTAAAGTAACTTGTACCCCAGTTCAAGCCAGTTCCTAGGTCCGGTCACGTATTTCCTAGGTGTCAGTCAGCTGGAGACTCAGTCAGCCAGTGCAGTGGATCTGGTATCTGCGACAGCCAGTCCATGTGGATATACTGATACAGGAGGCACGCAAGAAAAAAACAGTGACTAATATCTTGTTCAAAAGTGCCCTTTTGGGTAACTAAAGAATGACAGGATAACAGAGGCTGGTAGGAAGGAGTTTCTGCATGTCCCTGCTCCAACCCCTGCTCAACACAGGTCCAACTGGATCTAGTTGCTCAGGGCTGTGTTTACTTGATGTTTGAACACCTCCCAAGAACAGGGGTCCCACCACCTCTCTGCCTCCCACTCCAATATTTGGCCACCCTCATGCTGAAAACAGTTTTCCTAATATCCAAGTGGATTTTCCCATCTTCCATCTTGTACGCATTTGCTCCTTGTCCTTCCCCTGCACACCTCTGAGAGGGCTCTGGCTGTGTCTCCACCATAACCCTCCACCAGTATGGAGTGAACTGGGCACCTGGCCGATTTCTCAAAAGCAAAATGGGATGAGTAAATCGCTCAGTAAAGCCAGCCTGTATTCTGTGCATGAGGAGAGTGAGGTCATGCTGATGGTGACAGCACTTTGTGTTGGAAAGTTCATTACTAATTGTGTTATCTGGAATTTAATGCTCTCTTTGTGGTGTACTAAACAACTGCTGTTTAACAATGCAAAGCACTCCATCTCTGGGTTAAAGAATACCTCTGGCTTCTGTCTTTCATTAAATTTGTTCTGCTGTGTGTGCACAGCATTCCTTTCCACTTAGCCAGCCATCCTCCTAGTCTTCTAAGCAAACCAGGCCATAAAAATATTTACGTTTTTCTATAGCATTTGGTCCATAGACAGTCAAACAAGCATGGCACTGGCTAAGAAGTGGTGGGACTTGGATTCGGTGGAAGCGTTCCATCTTAAGCTGCAGCAGGCTGGCTTGCTTGCGCCCGTCCTGTAGTGAGGAGATCTCACGCAGAAAGGTCTCTGTCATAATGAAACTTCTTTTCAGGCCCCAGAAAGCAGCAGTGTGTTGGAACTGCATATCTAGATGTAACTCCAAGCAGCAGATCGCTGACAATGTCTTACTTGTAGGACTTGTAGGACTTACTCTTCTTCATTTTAAAGGCAGGCATGCTGTTCATTCAAGACGTGTTTGACACTGTTAAAGCCCCATACACAACAAGGAGATTACAGCAGATGCCCTCACCACTGCTTCAGGCTGCTAGGGATGGAGTTGGAGGCATCTCCTCTCCTGAGCCAGTCTTGATCCTCCCCCTGCTCCCCTGCACGCTGCTTACATCAGCTCTGTGATTGATGGTGCAGAATCTGGCCTTTGGGGCTTATCTTGCAGAAAAAGGTTGGTTGCTTCTATGTGCGCGTTTGTTGTTCCCGTTGTTCGTACCCCGGGTGCGGAGCAGCCGTGGCGGCTAGGGGCCAAGAGCGCTCAATGGGAGCCGCCAGGCTGCCGCACGGTTGCAACCCAGGGCACATGCTCCAGGCCTGCAGCACGGACTGCTCGCCGATGCAGGGGTTTGCTGGAACTTACTGGATCCAGGTGTCCCAGTTCCACTGAGATTCAGTGAGATCCTGGCTCCAGGCGCTCTGTCATGTGTGCTATGCTGTTACCAGTGAGACTTAAGTAGCTACAGGGATTTTCCAGCATGCCTGGGCATCTCACTCCTGCTAATGTCAGCGTAATGTAGCAGCCTTGGCATGCTTGAAAATCCCATTAGACACTTACTGCAGCCCTGCTCAGCCAGACCCCTCAGCCAGGCTCCTCCGCTTTTCGGCTCTGCTGCAGTGGCCCTGGAGATAGAGGGAATAGGAATGCAGGAGTCAGGCCCCAGCGCTGCTGAACTGATACCGAGCTGTCCTGAAAGACAGTAAATCCTTCCAGATGCTAAGAAAACTAGCTTAGCTGTCTTACTCTGTCATACGGCAAAACCTTGGACTGAGACTGAATTTTTATTGGTTTATGTGTTTTTATACTTATATATATGTGTATATTGCTGTAGCTAAGCACAGTATGCTACACTGTTGTGGCCACTGAAAGTCAAACAGTTTCTGTAAAAGCCACAATATATTGCCCTGTTCTACTGAATGGATGTATGAATTTGATTTTATGTATCCTTTCACATTTGTATGTGTGTATAAGTAGAAATATATGGTTCTAAAGACTCTTGTCTAACATTCCTGTGGACTCTTATCTGTCATTTCTATACACACTGTATGTATGATCTATCTATCTGTCTTCACAGTGTAGCTCTATTCATCTGGTATATATCAAGCATTTGTGGGGTTTACAGAAATATTTCTTTGTGTTTTGTTTTGGCACAGATACATGAAGTGACTTTCCAAGATGACCCTCCGAGGAGTGCACTGAAGAGCTCTGGAGAGCTTGAGCGTGGTATGTACAGAGCGGGGCACACCTCCGAACTGCTCTTTCCTACCTTGAGACAGCCCACTGAAGATGACATTTATGTTAAATAACTTCCTGCTGATGGCATTATTGCAGTAAATACTAAATGAATCTGATGTTGAATGCTTAGAGTCTTACCTTCCTTGATAACTTTATGTTAATATTACATTAATTATTCCTGACTTACAATGCTGTTGAATGTTGATAAAGGCTGAGTTGCTACTTGAAATGCTGATCCTGACAGTCCTGTGGCAGGCGCAAAAATGTGATTTCCAAGTCTTAGGGGAAAAGAGGGAATATATTACTACTTCTGATTAGAGGACTTCAGAAGAAACATATTCTAGTCACATATCATGGAGCACTCGCCTGAATCCCTCTTGCTTTCAGTAGCCGATGCCTTTGCACAAGACATGAAAGAAATATACACTTCACTTTTTTTATTTAAAATTTTATGGTGCTTGCTGATGTGGAATCAGTCCGGCATGTATGAACAGTTCCTCACAAGAAAGATGCTATGTGTATGTGGAGCAGTGGGCAATTTCTTCGCCTCTGAGAGCTGACACATGGGAGCAAAGCTTGCGGAGCAAACCCAGAGGGACCACTTCTCACTGCTGTCATTTCCCTGCAATTTTGGATCTGAGCTTTTTGACTCCAAACTCTGTTATGGCCCATTTCTGCACACCTACTGTTTATCTCAGGTATCCCATGTGTAATGCTGCCATTTTCATGATGTAAGGAACAGGGGAACTGTTTAGCAATGTTGAATGCGGCTGGACTGGGAAATCACGGTGCTTAATTTTCCAGTGAGTTAAGTGACATATTGGAAGAAAAGGGGTTTTGGACAAAATTAACAAAAGCACCTAAGTAGTTCAGGAAGCGTCAGGCATAAATTATTGAAAAAACCCCGCTGTGGTGACCTCAGGTACTGCCTCTATCAGCTAGGGGCTCCTGCACAGGCAGATGCTCTTAGGAACACCCATCAAAGGCTGTATGAATGCATCGTCCCATCAGCTGTGTTTAGCTGCTGTCCTCCAAAATCCCCTCCTCTTAGGTGCTGCAGGAGGAAATAAGCAGCTGTGACACTTCTCAGAACCTCCATCCTCCCCACACTCTGGATCACCTGTGTGGCAGGGGGAGGGACGAGGAAGGGAACAGAAATGTTCATAAAGTGGGATTTTGGGGAGTGGAGGGAACCTTCTTCCACTGTCCTGCACAAGCAACCACTCTTGGCCTTCACTGTAGGGAAAACATTCCGCCTCTCGGAGGATGTTTGAGGTTTCTGTTTGCTTGTTTATTTAAAGAGAAGGCATCTGGCACATGTACTCAAACATTAATGAGTCATTTCAAACATATTCAGCACTGCACTTGTGAGACTGGGATCTTCCGGCTAGAGGAAGAAATGTGATGGAAGGAGAGCAGGCAGACTCTGAAGGACAGATTTTCAAGCATGAGGAGGGGAGACAAACCTGATCTTTCACCTCCCTCCTCTTCCCCCCTCACAACCACTCCCAGGAGCATTTCCCACCCTCCAAAACCCCTTGGTGAGAACTTTGAAATCTGAGTTAAAATGACTGTCTTTGAGGCTGCTGTGGCCTCCACAAAGAGCCCAACGCTTGCCGTGGGTCTCTCCAAGAAAAGCAGTTTATTTCCAGCACGGCGCAGGACCACAAATAGACTTGCCGTGGGGAGGGAGAAGCGTGGGTTGGTCTAGCTCTGCCCTTTCCGCAGTGTCAGCTGGCAGCTGGAACCAGTCAAATCAATTAAAATTCATGTATATATGAGGAGTGAAGCTCTAAGAAGACTCAGCTGCTTTCTTGGAGATTTACAGGCGGCACAGCTGGCTGGGAAGCTCTGGCTGGAGCAGCGTTTGAAGGCCAGCAATGCTGGGGTCATACAGACTTACGGAGTTTCTTTACAGGAGGCAATTTCCAAGTATAAATTACTTATTTGAATCTCCAGCAGTGTAATTCCAGTTTTGGGGACAAGAGTTCTTCCTGCTTCAGATTTCTCTCAGGAAAGGAGCTATAAGCTAAATCTCCCAACAGGAAAAGGTACTCTTATATTGGGTTGCCCTTCCAACAGAAGCTGTATCAGTGGCAGTGTGATTATGTTGCGTTGACTGGGCCAGGCATTCTCCTTCTGCAAAGCCCACACGCTCAAAGACTATTAGAACGAAACTTCTGTGCTGATACAAATACTTCATTTTGTTTGCTGCTTGGTTTTGTCCATTCCTGCTTCTCAGCCTTTACCATAGAGAGGGAAAGAAGGACTAAGGAACTCCCGCACCCGGGGACATGTTTAAGAAATGGAGAGAGGACTGTGTGATCCGAGCATCTACTGAACTGTCCCGCAGGCACCCAGAAAGATGCTGTCTTCTGTTTCTTCCTTCTGCCTAGTGAACTCGTTTAGATTTGCTTTTTGTAGATGGTTGCTGAATCATGCACAGAAACATTCATGGGAGGGAAAAAAGAGACTTCCTCAGGCAGTGCTCAGCAGTAAGGGGTGGTCAGACAGACTGCTGCTGCTGCAGGGAAGGCTCTGGGCATGCAGGGCCAGCACCCCTGTTTATGGAAGCAGTTTGCATTTGAGTAAAAACTATAACTTTTTTATTTATTTTCACTGTAGATTCTTTAGATAGATACGATTTATTTCCCTTTGCCTTTGGAAACAGCTGTGCCTATGTTGTGGGGAACAGCTTTACTGTGGCACAAAACTGCATCGGCTCCAGAGACATTTCATGGCGCACCAGTGTGCACAAACACTTGCAGCTACCACGTGCAGGTGAACCCTTGGTGCCCCTCCATCTTTTGGCGGTGTTGGTTCCCTGTGGGCAGCTGGGTCCAGACTCCAAGATGCAAAGAAAAAGCAGCTGCTCCATCTGCCATGGCAGAACTTGGATGCCTCCCCAAGAGTGCTCCTGGATCTGTTCATCATCCCACAGGCTTTAGATGGAAGATGGCTTAATTTTGTCCAGGTTGTTTCATGCTTCTAAATACTGCGTGCTCTGGAGTGCTGTGTGGGTGGAAGGTTAGAACTGAACCATACAGAAGTGTATATGAAGGAGAGAGGAGCTACCTCCACTTCTCAACACGGTTAATGAGTTGGGAACCAGGGTGCCTGAAATGGGCCAATGCTGCAGGGAAGGATTTTGGTGGTCCTCTCTTTCAGTGCTGCTTGTGAGGCTGAAAAAGGGCCAGTGCTTGGGCAAGAGGGAGCAGGTGTCCAGCCCCAGAGCTAGAAATATAAGGGGTGAATAAAAGAATGGAAGAACAGGTGGAGTGGTTGCTGAAGGGGCCACAGAGTGTCCAGTGAAATGCATCTGCAGAGAAGGTCTGAGTTTTTGCATCTAGACTATGATAATTACTTTTTTGTGATTCTGACAGATGCCTCCAGAGGAGCAGAAACAAAAGACTGTGGTCTGACAGTGATTAATGCATTGTTAGCTGTGAGACTAAGAATTTTGGAAGTGGGTAACTAAGCCTTAGGCCAGGCTGTTGATTGTGTTTGAGAAAAGTGCAGAGGATTACAGCATGGGGGGAGCTGGGCTTCAGCACTTATTTACCACCGGCATCTACCAAGTTTTGTTACTTGTGTGAAACCACCCTGTTCACGCAACAGGAGGAGAAATGGGCATGTGATTTCTGAAACAAAGCTCTGCCTTAAGCCTTGGTTATGCTGACAAAGTGGCAAAAGGCACAGCCGGCCCCAGCCTGTGTTGCCCCAGCATCTTTGTGGGGTATGGAGGCGGCTGGACAACGGCTGCAGTTTGGTACCAGCATCCAGGATGCTGCGACACTGCAAAGCATCTGCGAAGGAGGGAAACAGCTCTTGCTCTATGTATTTGCAGCTGTGGATAACTGTAAGGTAACTGAAGCTCTGCTGCACTGTGTGGTCTGCTGGAGGGTGCTTGGGCACTGATCCAGGAAGGGCCCCGCAACGGCTGAACGCCTGGCATCCCTGCTGGGGACCGGGGCTGCTGCGGGCCAGGCCGGCTTCTGCGTGGGAACTGCCGGGGGGCACCCCAGCCCACCGCTGGGCACCTTTCCCACCCCGGTGCGGGCTCCTGCTCCTCCTCCTCTCCCCCCGCCCTGGGGCTCCCCGCGGGGGGCTGTTGGGGAGCTCCTTGTGCCCCACCGGGTGGGTAGCAGAGAGGATGGGAGCTGCGCAGGGCAGCATGTGGGGTCGGGTGCTCCCAGGGAGAGCTTGATATCTTTTTTTTTCTTTTTTTCAGCAAAAGGCATTTCTTGGAGAGTGGTGATGTGTATCACTGTGTTTCATCTGCAGGCTGTATCACAGTGTGCTTCTGCTGCAGCTCCCAGGCTGTCCCTGCTCGCATGGGGACAGCACTGCCAGCCCCGGGCAGCACTCAGGTGGGAGCTGCAGCGCAGTAGTTTGGACGGGAGCAGCTCTGGACACGCTTGGGGTGGGTTAACGGCTACCTAAGGAGACCGAGAGCTGAACCAGGAGACCGTGGGCAAGTTCAGGCACCTCCAGGGCTAGGCAGCAGCTGAACGGGAGGATGGAGCTCCCAGATTTCAGTTTTCAACCAAGCTGCCGAAATTCTGCCAAATCTTGCTTAAGGTGCCTATGGTATTTGCAGGTTTTGTTTTTATTTTAATGCCGCCAGCCTTTGATCTCCGTTGTTTGCATTCTCCTTGTGTAAAATGGGGTTACTTATGCTCAACCCTGTTTTGCACAGAGCACTGCTATCTCTGGGTGAATGTTCCTGTAGACAACCACAGCATTTAACATCCAGCGTCGCTCTGTGGTTCTGCCTGTTTCCAAGCTGCTGAATGGTGTGTCTTGGGTCTGAGGCGTTTGTCAGTGAGTTTTTGGAAGAGGGATTTGCCCAGGAGTGTATCTTCAAAGGGCTGGGGAAAGAGGATGGCTGTAAGTCTTCATACACCTTAATTATTATGGCGTGAACTGGGTGCACACATCCCTTCATCTCAAGCATCCAGTACGGCACAGGACCCACTGCTCAGCACTGTGTGCAGAACCAGTGCTGGAAGTGTTTGTTACAGTAGCAAACGGCCATCCTGTATTTGTCAATTTTCTTCTGGGTTTGAATGTAAGTGCTTTAATCCTTTCAGTTCTTGGTATGAAAAGCTGTTGACAACCTGTGTCTGTCCCATGGAGGTGATGAGTATCGTGGTCTGATCCTGCTCTCCTGACTGCCTGCACTGAGGGCTCTCCTGGGCCTGTTGCAGCTCTCCTGCAGCCCTGACTCCCAGTTTCAGTCCTGAAGTGGTTTATTTCATTTGCCAGACATTTCCTCTGTACTCATGGTGTCACTCGCTGTGACTAGCACTGCTCCGTTCCTTCTCCAGAGCAACACAAAACGAACCAGCCTCCCCAAACCCCACTCCTCCCAGGCCAGGGCTCATTGCCCACAGGGCACCCAGCCTGTGCACCGTCAAAAGGCTGCTCAGAACCTTCCAGGGCTGAGCTCCATGCCATGAAAATGGGGAGCCATGCTGCTGACCTGGTGTAAACTGGTTTAGCTCCATTGATGTTGATTCAGCTTATACAAGCCGAAAATATGGCTTAGAGTAAATGAATCACTCTGCTGAAATGTAATCAGCTCTGAAGCATACCTCTTGCATGGGGACGCTGAGAGGTGAAAGTTGCTTCTACCTTTTTTGGCTGATAATTCACAAATGAGCCACAACTCTGGCATGGGCGAAAGGCTGCAGTCTAGTGCACGGTCACTGTTACCCGCTACAAAATGTCACCAGTTCTGGAGAGAGGTGCAGCAGCTGTTCAGCAGAGTGTAGCCCAGGTGGCAGAGGTGGTCCTGTTGTTTATACAGCTCCATAAACGAGCTCACTGCTTTGCAAAATAACAGCCCTTCCCTGAGCAGTTTCCGATGCAATTTGCTCCAGAGCGAAGCGGGACTGGGCTGCTGTGAGCCCAACGATGTTGCAAGGAAAGTCCTGGCCACTGAGGGCCACAGGAGCAAGCCCTGCGAGACGGACAGTGCAGTGTCACCAATGGGGTCACAAATGCATGGCAGTGCATCAGAGAGGAGGCAGGCAAGTGTAGGGTAGGGGGAAGAAGTTATCCTCAATGTAGCTCCATCCCTTTAAAGTCTATTTTCTTTCTGTCCTCGGTGGCTTTGTGACATGTCCCCAGAGGGTGAAGCTCGCCTTTCCTGTTGCTTCTTTGCAGGGAAGGCAAGGAAAAGAAGAATTGCTCCACCTTACAGCTGCAGGCATGAGGTGTGGATGTTAAAGGCCAGATCTGAAACAGATTTAGGCCTGCACAAAATGAGATGCTCCAAGATAGGTTTCCTCACGGGGGCCAGAGCTGCTGTGGCTGAACAGCTGTCCCAGAGGAACCTGCTGCGCTGCAGGAAGGTGCTGCCCAGGACAGTAACATTTCTGTTGCTAGAGATAACATTTTTCAGATTCCCCTGGATTCAAGGTGTTGTGACATCTGGTCACATCCATTTTTAATTTGTTTGGGTTTTTTTTCTTTTTTGGAATTGGGTCTTTTCTCAGAGGGAGCGCAGCCTGCAGGTGCCAGGCTTTTCTGGCAGCTGGAGTGTAGGGCTGCAGGACCACGGGCCCCCAACTCCGCACCAAAAGGGGGAAGGAGGTGAAGCAGGAGGGAGGCAGGCTGCTAGGCACTGCGAACCTGGCTTTCCCCGGGGTTGTTCACATCTGCAGTCACAGGGTTTTTCCAATGTGAAACGTATCAGCAGCTGCGCTAGCTGGTGGGGCAGGAGCAAGCATTGCCAGGGCTACGAAACTGCACCCTGGAAAGAGCTGCTGTGATCTGAAAGTGGAGTTTATTAACTCCAGATTTTTACAGTGTAGCTGGCACGCCAACAATATGGTCCGAACACAAAGAATCACTCACAGATATAAATCAGGGGAAGGCATCTCCAAAGGCTCCTGCTCGCCTGAGTCACACAGAGCCGCTGTGCCAAGCACCAGCAGCCTGCAGCTGGGCCACGGGCACCGAGCGCGGGCCGTGCCGATTGCCTGATTAGCAAACCCGAGAATGGCAACTGCTTTGCTGGCCAAAGAGCACAGGGGGCCTGGACAGTGGGCTTGTCCCTTACCTCGAGGCAAAGGCAGCGCGAGTGCAGGACGAGGAGGAGGTGAGCTGTCGGTCCTGCGGGGCTCAGTTGAGGGGAGGCTTTAGGGAAGAGCTGAGGGATTTGCCCCTGACAGAGGAAGCAGCACAATAGCCATCACCGTCCCAGCAATCCCAAGCCTCTGCATGCTCTGAGGTGTTTAGAAATACCTTTACTATGTTATTTTGTCTCCAGGACTAAATGGAAAGGCTGGAAAGGTTACGGCTTGTGCTACACCTTAGTGCTGCTTGATGCTGTCTCTCAGCTGGAAATAACCATCCCTGGAGTTGCACCCATAGGGTGAAAATGTGTGTGCAGCCTTTGTCTGCACTGGCACAGCATCAGCCTTCCCGTGGGGGTCAGAGTCAGATCCCTCACCTCGCGTTGCAGTGGGCTTGCACTTGCCCTGCTGGCTGGGGGCTTAAAGGTTTTCTAGCTATGCTTGGAAGAGAACCCTTAATTTTATGCTGTGTCCTTAAGAAAGATTTAGGAGAGGGTTGGATATAGCGGTGACAGCTGACAGGACGGGGAGCACAGCAAACGGATTTGCAAGCAGCTCTCTTGCTCTGCTCCTCCTGTGTGATATGTCTCTCACTCTTCAACCGCCCTGCAAACGCTGCTTGAGCTCATTAGCACATGCAGGGTTTCTAGGAGTTAAATAAGTAATTCTGTCCTTTTTTTTTTTTTTTTTTCTTTGAACAGGTGAAAGGCCATATATTGGGGACTGACGCTGGGTCAGAGTTGGAAGTGGAACTTCGAAACCAAAGCTTTTTGCCTCCAAAACAGTGCTGCAAGCTCGTCCCTCAGCCTTATACTCGGGTAAGAGCTCTATGACTGTTGAGCACTGATGAAATTTTCTTGCTGCTGCTAAATACAGTAGGACTCAGGTACATGAGTTCTGCTGTTCAAGTCTGTCTTGAACTTCCTACTTCTCATGTCTTTTCTAATACCTGATCATCTTGAACCTTCCCATTTTGCTTGTAGCATAAACTTTTCATGGGGGCACTTTCCTGTTTGCCCCCACCCAGTAGATCATGGTATTAATCTTTGATTGGAACCTTGTTGGTATTTCTGCAGAGTAAATAGAGTTATCAAATATATTCAGAACTTAAAATTCAGGCGGGAGCAGCTTGTGTGGGTGCAGGGCTGTGCGTAGCAGAGAGGCAGAATAAAAGTTTTTTTGTGTTGCAAGACAAACTTTCCAAAAAAATGAAGGCTTTGCCACATGTTTTCTGTAACTGGCCAAATAAAATATGTTTTAAAGCATTCAGGGTCAGAGAAATAACTTAGGCTCTGGGCTTAGCATTTTTTCTTCCTCACAATAGCTTCCGCTGAATGATAATCTTTAAAACTATGCATGTGGGGGGCCAGATCCTGACCCCCGTTGCATCTGCTCTGCACTGCTGCAGAAAATGCAGAGCAGGCAGAAAGTTAGCTTAGCTGGATTGCTGGAGATCACCCTGACCCAGTTTGTCCCCTCTGGTGCAGGAGACTGGGCGCTGTGGCCAGAGCACGGCAGAAGGAGAATTTGTTGTGATACTCCTGTGTGTGGTATGTGTTGGGTGGGGGGGTGGGTGTGCTCCGTTAGCCCCTCGGGGGTGAGGTGGTCCTTAGCTACTCCCAACAGCCAAAACCGACTCTGACTGTTTTCTGGGTGTACATTGCCATACATTTCTGTATGCTCATACGGTTCTGGGTGCCATTGCTATATCAGAAATGCGTGTTACACGAAGCGCAGCTTTTACAGCTTTCTGCTGTGTGTGTTTGTTGGTGCGAACTTCAGCGAGTGCTCCCTCACCAGCCGGCGACGCAGTAAGCGCAGCAGCTGGGGTGCTCCTGCTGCAGCCCCCCCAGTGACCGAGCCTGGGTGCCACCACAGTTCTGTCACAAAGGGATCCCCTGTAAATGATCCTGGAGCATGTTTTGCTTTCAGCAGTAGGCACGGGCATTTGCTGTATTGGAGGGCCACCCTCATGTCTAGCTCCGCGCTGCTTGCTACAAGCGGTGGAAACTTTTTCTGCACTTAAATAGAGAAAATCAAACTGGAGTGGGCTGGAGCTATTCATAGGGCATACTGTGTTTGAGTAACCCAGCCTTTTTCTTTAAAGATTCTGAATAAAATGGTTTATACAGCCTTTTTTCACTGTTTAAAATTCATGTCTTGCTTTAACAATAATTCAGTCTTGGCTAGTTTATTTATAAAAAGAAAAAAAAAAAGTCTGCATTGTGTTTACCCATGATTATCCACTTCTGGAATTTCAGTTTTGCCTATTCTCCATTTTCTCACACAGTGACAATACTCTGAGCTTTCCTCAGAGGCGTGGATCCTGAAACAGAGATCAAGGAGGAATTTTCAGTTTTGATTACAATTTAATATTAAAAACTCATACTTTTTATTTTGTAATGATGGAGAAAACATTGAAAATGAGAGCTGAATGTACTTCACAGGCTCAGGAACCAGAAAACAATGAATGAAGAACCCCAAATTCATTGAGATTTTTTTGCTTGCTTGGGTTTTTCAGTTTTTAAACTAGCACCAGGATTTCAGAGGCCTCTTTTGCACATTTATCCTCAGCAATGGGCAATGCTGGGATCCTGTTGAATACTGCAGGGCAGCTGCTCCAAATTGCTCTGCGTTTTCCCTGATCATTAGTCCCTCATCTTGCTCAAGGACCTTCTCTTTCTACCCTGATCCAATTTCTCTTTGATTTCATTTACTAAAGCCTGGAGAGCTTATCTGTGTGGGGAAGCTGCCTTTGATTTTGCTTGTGCTCCCTGTGCTTTTGTGACCCCGAGGAGCCCGCAGCTCGCAGGCTGGGCCTTTCACGGGCATTTCCCACAAGGCAGGTTCCACCTGCCCACTCCCGGAGCTGGTCACTGCAGGATAGAGTAGATGTCCTCGGTGTGCCCTTCCAGAACTGGGTGATAAATGACCATGTTTGGTAAAACACCAGCCTGGTTTGCAGACCGCTGCTGGCGGCGGACCCCTTGCCTTGCTGGCAGGGCTTCCCGGCAGCTCGTGCTGGGTGCTGCTGCCTGCTGCCCCCCGGCTCGCTCAGCAGGGCCCTCAGGATTGGCACCGGAGATGCCCAGGGCTGCGGGAGGCTGTCTGACCCCGTGGCCGGAGCCAGTACGGCCATGGGACGATGGTAAGATTTCGGAGCGGGGCTGCCTGCAGGCTCCCTTTTTGGCATGTGTCCCGTTTTAACTTTACGACCTGGCAGTGCTGCCCCTCCTCAGCTTTTTGAGCAGCCGGCCCCGCATGCTCCCAGTGCTCCCCAGTAGGCTTTCCAGGGTGGCAGATGGGGAGGAAGTGCTGTGACTGAAATGACTTTCCTCCCTTGTCACCCTGCCCTGAGCAGCACCCTCTTGCCGTGGGCTGAGCCGGTGACCTGCCTGCGTGTGCCGTGGTACCTCTTCCACCGGGGCTACCCTGTGCGGGGGGGCTGCGAGCCAGCGCGGGTGCCAAGCCTCTCTGCTGATAGAGGAAAACCCCAGGGAAGGGGGCTAAAAGCACAGGTACTTCCCTGCTGCACCTTCAGACCCTTTTGCCAGGTCTTTGCTATTTTGCTGCTAGTAAAGGGAACCGTATTTTATCTCGGTCTCTTCTCCCAGATTTCCGCAAGGATGTGTGCTGTTCCTTACCCACTTCACGCACCCTGCTGTGCACCTCAATCAAAGCCCCGTTTGGGAGGAACATGCTAACCCTGGATCTCCTGTTCCCACCAGCATCCACCAACCAACTGGGCTGCTACTGATGGGGGAGGCACAGTTCCACCTTCTTTGCTCCTGAGAGTGCACTTTCTGCTGCTGGTTCTGCCACTCTACCTGCTGTTCATAGTGAGGACTCCTCACAGATGTAAGCTCATCAATCACCCCCAAGCCACACTTCCCTGATTCCATTTATAGTGTCTTCCCTCCCTTTTCACAGCCCCCACCTTAGTCACTGCTCAGTTCCTGGCATCTGGGCTTTGTTTGTATTTAAGCTTGGAACTGATAAAGTATGAGAAAAGGGGAAAATGTGGAAAGGCAGACCAACATCACAAGCAAAGTGCACGCAGGGTACATTTAATATTACACCGCTTGACCTAAAGCGTATGAGCAGAAGACTATTGCGAAGACTAATGCAAAGCTATTGCATTAATTGAAATAGAGACCGTTTGGCCTAAAACATTGAAAGGCACAGGACAGACAAACAGGAGCCCTTTCATCCTCCTGGGATCTCTTGTGTACTGCCAGCAGCCCAGATTGCTTCCCTGCGCTTAGCACCGGTCAGTCCAGTGCTGGCCCTTGGCCAGCAGCCTGGCTGGGAGTCCCATGGGCAGTGCACAAGGGGAGGGGGAGTGACATGAGGTCTAAAAGTCTCTGCAGGGTATTTAGGTGCTCAAAGGTGCAGAGAGGCAATTAATGGCCTTTCAAAAGTTTCTCAGGACACTGGAGGGAGACAGGAGGAAAATTCCTGTCTCGGGAATTGAGTCTGAAGAGTCTGACCCACCTTGAGGCCTTGGAAAACCTCACCAAACACCTCTCTTTATGCCTAGGGTCCTAAATATCTTAGAAAATCTGCTCCAAAGCAGTTATTACTTCTGTTGAGCAGTTTCTGCCCACCCAAGGCTGGGAACGGAGTTGCTGTGTGGAATTGCTGCCATACCACTACAGCGCAAGGGATGTCGGATCCTAGAGAAGACAAATTACTCCTCCAGCAGCATGTTTCTAGCTGACATTGATCTGCAATTGGGCTGTCAACAGCATTTGGAGAGCCCTGATCCTGGAAAACAATATGTCAGTTGCCTGGGTTGGTTTTAATTCTTCAATCCTTTGTCTGCAACATACTGTAGCTGCAGCGTTGCTTAGAGAGGAGTTGTGCCGCCGCCGCCGCTTTGCCCTTGCTGTGTTGGTTCTGGGGGCTGCCTGGCCAGGTCTGGCAAGAGCTGGGAAGATAGACTGGCTTGCTGCACAGACCTGTAAGTCGCTTGTATTTATATAGTTTTGTCTGTCTCTCTCTACATCTGAATTTTAAACATCCGTTATAAGGCAATACTTTCTTTTAGTGGCAAGCCAAGTTTTTCTTCTGAAACACATGTTCCCTAAAGCCTTAGTACTTGATTTCCTTTGTTCTGATTTATTGCTGTTGCCTTACCACATGTGCTAGGCACAGAGGAGAAAAACTACCAAAACCAACAAAACTGCCCTCTCCACCCGCTCCCAGCCCACATACATCAGGATAAACACACTGAATCGATTATACCAAGCGCTTCAGCAATGAACTAACTTACCTCTAATTTCTTAGCTGCCTTCATGTAGATATGCTGATGAAGAATGAGCGTAGGTTAATAATGTGACAATTATAGTAATCCCAATGAAAGCTACTGTGGGGGACTGAAAATGGGGATAGATGCTAAATCTGGAGAATGATAGCGAGATTAAAAAACAAAAATTGTTGACTGCATTTTCTAAATAGTCATTTTGCAGATACCCATTTTTATGTGCCTTTTATCAATACCTAAAATGGCCTTATTTGTCAAAGGATGACCTCTCTTCCACAAAATAAATGCCACTTTTTGGTATCTCAGGGCAAGCATCAAGCAGCTCAGGCATGCAGTTGCTGGTCACTTGGAGGAAAAAAGTTTTAAAATTGGCTGTTATTGTGAGGTTTGTAGAGCTCTTTAAGATGGAAAAGTTCTATCAGTTTGCTTTCTTGGAGGTTGTTCAGCCTTGACAATAGCAGAAGGGTAAATTCTTTTCAGCGGTATTTATACTAAAGTTAGCTCCATGTTTTCCTCCTTAAATGTGAAGCAATAGTGCAGAGGTTGAGCTGTGGCCGTGAGTCAGATGGACTTCAGCAGTGAAAAATTGATTTGGTGCTATGGGGTGTCTGTGGCACCCACCTCCTGTACCCCCAGGCGCACCTAGGAAATGCCTGAGGCCATACCCACAACCAGTTTTGTTTTAATTCTGTGAAAACTTAACTATTCATATCGGAATTTTTAACTCATTGAACACATACTGGATGTCTGGTGTCTTGGCCACATCCTTGCCAGAAGGAGGTCTTTGTCACCTAGTAGGACCACGGTGGAAATTGTGACCAAGCTGCTGTGTTATCTGTGAAGGTTTTCAAAATGTAGTTTGTGCAAAATCCCCACCGGCCACTCTCGTGGCCGAGCTCAGCTACATGCGCTGGGAGCAGAGGTGCTGGCTGGGTCGGGCAGTACCGGGGTGCTGCGTCCCAGTGCCTGCTCCAGCATTGCACGGGGTTTGGGGACTGTGACTTGGTGGCTGCCACCGAGTTCAAAGCCAACGGGCTGAAGCCTCTCTTTGTGGACAGAGCGTTTGTGCTCCTAGTGGCAGTGCCAGCAGGGTGCTGGGGTGGGCTTTCCTCCGAGACCACCACAGGCTTGGTGACAAGTGAACTGGTGAAACACGTTGTGTCCCAATGTTCGGTGAACATAAAGGTCAATGACCACAGGGGAGGGGGTGTGCTGGCAGACGGGAACACTGAATAGCTGTCGCCTTAACACTCTCGTCCTTTCCCGAAACCAGCTGGACGATGGCTTGTGCTCGGTTGGGCACACTCACGTCAGTCCTGTTGGGCACACTCACGTCAGTGCTCTGCTGGACACACTCACGTCAGTGCTCTGTTGGGCGCACTCATGTCGGTGTGCTCTGTTGGGCACACTCACATCAGTGTGCTCTGTTGGGCACACTCACGTCAGTACTCTGTTGGGCACACTCACATCAATGTGCTCTGTTGGGCACACTCACGTCAGTACTCTGTTGGGCACACTCACATCAGTGTGCTCTGTTGGGCACACTCACGTCAGTGCTCTGTTGGGCACACTCACGTCAGTGTGCTCTATTGGGCACACTCACATCAGTGTGCTCTGTTGGGCACACTCACATCAGCGTGTTCTGTTGGGCACACTCATGTCAGTGCTCTGTTGGGCGCACTCACGTCAGTGCTCTGTTGTGCACACTCACGTCAGTGTGCTCTATTGGGCACACTCACATCAGCATGCTCTGTTGAGCACACTCACGTTGGGGAGCTCTGTTGGGCACACTCACGTCAGTGCTCTGTTGGGCGCACTCACGTCAGTGCTCTGTTGTGCACACTCACGTCAGTGTGCTCTATCGGGCACACTCACATCAGCATGCTCTGTTGGGCACACTCACGTTGGGGAGCTCTGTTGGGCACACTCACGTCAGTGCTCTGTTGGGCACACTCACGTCAGTGTGCTCTATTGGGCACACTCACATCAGCATGCTCTGTTGGGCACACTCACGTTGGGGAGCTCTGTTGGGCACACTCACGTCAGTGCTCTGTTGGGCGCACTCACGTCAGTGCTCTGTTGTGCACACTCACGTCAGTGTGCTCTATTGGGCACACTCACATCAGCATGCTCTGTTGGGCACACTCACGTTGGGGAGCTCTGTTGGGCACACTCACGTCAGTGCTCTGTTGGGCGCACTCATGTCAGTGCTCTGTTGGGCACACTCACGTCGGCGTTGGAGCCGATCTGTCAGCAGCTGCTGTGCCGTGCCTGTGCTGGCCCTTCGAGCAGGCTGTCGATGTGCAGCTCGTTGGCATATCCAGGCCTGTTAGCTGTGTTAGTTAACCAAGGAGGGCTTTCAAAAGCCTGCTCAGAGGCATTTTTGTGTATTTTTTTTCTCTCCTTTTAAAATGGAAACCAGCTTTCCTAGCAGAGCGTTTGACTGAATCCGCTCCGTTCAAACCAACATGAGGCAACAGCAGCGATTGCAGCTGGTTGCAACATCTCATCGTGCTGGATGGAGGCACGTCACGTTACAAGCGGTACGGCTTGCAAAACGCCTGTGAAGGAAACCTGCTGCGACCCAGCTGGGGGTTCATAACTCATCTGAGATGAGCTGAAGACCCAGTTTCACTTGGTTTCTTTGAAGAATGAGCTGTACATACTTGAGCCAAGTTCAATGAACTGAAGCTTCAGTAAACCTAGACCTGAATTTGAGAGAATTTGGGCCAATAGATTGGTTTTAGTGAAAACTAATCAAACTTTGACCCCAAACCCAAATCTTTCTGATTTTGAACATCTCTTGAGGATTCAGTTAAGCCAGAAAGTCAGAGATGGTGATGACACAGAAACGCAGTGCTGGTGCATGTCTCACCTAAATCCTACAGGTAAGATCAAATCCTAATATAAAAAGGTCAGACCACTGCTTTGATGAAACTCGGAGTCCAAATACTGTAAAATGTGTACCATGGAGCATCTTCGTAACCATAATCAAATTATTTTAGACTGCTTTCGGGTCCTACCAAACAGCACTTAAAGCAGCGTGCTTGGTACAAAAGTCTAGTAGATGATTTGTGTTGTGATGGCTTGTGAGGTTCTTGGAAGCTTTCTCAAAGGGCAAACTCTGTCTCATTTGGGGGAAAAAGGCAAACCATGCCTTCCTGGATGAAAACTGCTCATGAGAAGATCTTTCTCAGAAAGACTTAAGAGCATTGGGCCCTTTTTTCTTTTCTTAGAAAACAGGAAACGAATTTTAGTTCTGTAGTTAACTTGATTTCTTAAATGGCTTGCTTTCTACCATCACTTTTGGGTTCTGGAATGCCACAGAAATTATCTGAGGGCATTTTCAACACTTCAAAATTAAAATCAAATTGTTGAAATAGTGCCAGCATTTAAATGAACATTATTTTCTTTAAACAAACACTTGAGGACTTTCAATATTTTTTTTAATCACAAGAACATTCTTAACCCAAACACCTTTTCTTTGTGGTTTTTCAAGTATCCAGTCTGCACTGCTAAAACCAGATGTGTCTTAGGATGTAATCAAATTCAAAATCTTTTTAGTCAAGTACTAGATGAGCAGGGAGTGCTCGTTTTTCACACAGCACAAAGACGTAAGTGGGTGTAACTGCAAATACCACCTCTGCCTCTGTGCCCACAGAAGTGTCTGGGCAGCAGCACCAGTGCAGACCTGCTGTGCACGGAAGGGTCAGGTGTGGGGCTGAGCATCTGGGGCTCGTGCAACCCAGCGGCAGTGAGCAGGGAATAACGGAGGTAGGAGCTGGCTGTAAAATTGGCTGCTGTGAAGATGCTCTGATATTCATTCAGCTCTCCACGCAGAGCCACAGAAGCTGCTGCAGATTTATGAGGGAGGATTCCTACAGCCCTTGCATCTTTGGGGTGGGTTTGGTGAACTTATACATGGCTCAGGAGATGTTGCATGTAGCCAGAGAGTGAGTCTGGGTACCAGGAGTAGCACTTAGTCTGGAGCTCTGAGGCACTGGAGCTTCTACGTGGAGCTCTTCGCTCAGGATGTGGCTGGCTCTTGCTCTTCTCCCGTGCAATGGGGTGTAGCTGGCCGTGAGGTGTGTTTGGACTCTGAAGCCTCTCAGGCACAGGCTGGGGTTGAGCTGCAAGTCAGAGCAGCCAGAACCTGCCCGGTGTCCTGCCGTAGAAACCTGGAAATCCAGGGACTGGTGTTCCTTCAGTTCATCTAGGCCAGTGTCTCATCCTTGACCGAGGCCAGCAGCAGCTGCCTAGGAGAAGAGTTTTGGAGCAGGATGTGTGTGTGGGAAGATCATTCCCTGATTCTCTCTGCTGGCTCTTGGATTGTTAGGAGCAAAGGATTTCCACAGGGTTCTGTGGCCATGTCCTCTTAGAGAAGACCCCAGATCAAGTTCCGTACCTGGGCTCCGAGTGCCGACCCTGCTGCCGGTCCGTGGGGTGAGGTTTCTAGCAGTGGCACGCGGACACCTGCCCCACGGTGCCAGGCTCCTCCTGGGGGTGATTGCCTTCAGCCCTGCGAGAGCAAAGCCTCGCTGCAGCCCCAGGCGTTTGCTTACCACTGCTGGGTGGTGGCTGGCTGTGGGAACAGGACATAAATCCGTGTCTCTAAGAGCAGTGTTTGAGGGGTTTTGCCCGCATTTCGTAGGTGGAATGGGGAGAAAAGGAAAACACCTTCCAGTAAAGGAAGCCAGGCTGGCAGATGCCAGCTGAGGACGTGGTCCTTCCTTATTATTGCTTCTGTGACAGCCCAGGAGGACTGAACAGGATGCTTCTCCTTTGGAGACCAGAAGCAGGACTGTCTGAGGAGCATGTACCCTGCTTTGACAGACTCTTTCCTGTCTGTGTGTAGTAAATGAAGGAGCCTGAAAACTATTCCCTTCAGCAACACAAATTACTTGCTGTTATTAAGTAACTGCAGACCTTTTGTGTTGGCAAAAAAAAAAAAAAAATTCATTCCTAATGACCCCAATGACACATGCTTCTCCATCAGCGGCAGGTCAATAAGCCAATACTGCACGTGCGCTTTCAGAAAGGGTGTGGAGCAGAAAGCATCCCCTGTGGGAAGTGGGATGTGTTTTTATCTTTTGGGTGCTGTTGGTTACACTCACTCCATCAACAAATGCTTTTAACAAGTGCCATCATTCCTTTGCTGTGAAGGACATGTAAGTACAAGTGCCCATTGCAGCGCATGCGATCCCAAGATTTTGATGTGTTTCTTCACTATATTGGATTTTCTGTTATTCATTTTGAGATTAACCACATTACAGAAGCTGCCTACAAAATAACTTTCCTACGAAAAATGTTCTGATACCCCCAGCTTTCCTAGCCTTTTCCTGCAGCAATAAACCCTTTGGAGAGCCAGTAGCAAGGGAAATGTTGTAAGTCTTAAGAGACCTCTCGCTATGTGTAACCTTGACAGTTGTAACACTGCAATCTAGAGAGGCTACCAACAAAAAAGAGCTGCATAAAACCTTTTCAGGCCTATGGACGTGGCTGCCCTTCAGACCACGACTCCAGAATACTCTTCTCCAACCTGTATTGTGATGGTAATGCTGTACCCTCAGCCGGCTTCTGCTTAACTGTCCGGGCCTGGCTGGGGCTGGAGCTGCAGAGATGTGAGGGGAGATGGGATCTCCCAGAGGCTTATGTTGGCCAGGAAAATGCTGGCTTGGAAAAGGATGTGGAGCATGTCCAAATAAGAAGAGTCTGGAAGGAGTCTGTGATGGTCTTTATTTCATTATTAGCCAGGACATGTGAAATTTCCTTTTCCAGATGAGCTCATTTTGTGTTTTGCATAAGACAGCAATTGGTCCTTGTAAGACTTAGCGTTTCTTCTAATGTAATGAGTTAGCCTCACAAATTAACTGCATCAGTCATTGGAAAGGCCTTTTTCAAGTTCCACAAGCGTGTTTTAGACCTCTTGATAAAGCCAGTAGCATGCTGGACTTTCACAAGCAGAAAGACCTCCAAAAGTATGCAAGTTATTTCTGGCACGTTCTATTCTCAACATGTCAAGGAAACATGGATTATTTTTACACAAACAGGCGAATCTAAATTGTTCCTTAGCAAGCTCCCATGAACATTCTTGGGCCCTGAGAAAGAGAAAAAAATAAACCGTAAGAAAAATAATTGCTTCTGAATTAGGTTTCTTAGATGGATCACGTTGTCACACATGCAGAAGTTCATTTGCACCAGTTTGGACCTCTGATGAATGATGGAGGGAGTGAAGGATAAAACAGAAGGAAAAAACAAGAACCAGGGATTAATCTGGATATTTGATCTTTGAGTGGACCTGTATTATTATTTTTTTCCTAACTGTGAATTTATCATCAAACGTAGACCATGACAAACTGCAGATGCCTTTGGAAGTTCTTCTTAATAGCTGTTAATTGGAAGGTGATGCGTAGGTGTTGAGAGGAAAAGGCTCTCTCAAGCTGAACAGGCCTGTGTGGAAAGAACATGCCAACATCTTGCTGAAAAGCACAAAGAGCGCAGCAGCAATATTACTTGTGTCCTAAACTCTCCTGACATTGCAGCACACAGAGGAGGCTATACGCTTTGCAAATATTGGAGGCTGTTTTGAAACTCCCTATTAAGGATTACAAATGCTGACCGTGGTTTCTAGGCGAAGGCAATTAGATATCACAGCTATGGCCTCAGCTCAGTGTCTTATGTCTGAGCTGGTGTTACTGTACAGGGTTCTAACGCATTAGGTTACCTCAGCCAAAACCAAATTATGACACCCACCAAAGCTGAGTCCTGTGATTAAGGTAAAAAAGAAAGTACAGCCCGGTCTCGGCATCTTTTTTCCATTTCAGTGTAGAAAAGTTATTTTTCAGCACAGTGAATGAGCTTCTTAACAGAAAAGAGCTGTAAAGCATGCATAAATGTTGATATTTAAAGTGCATCCTCATCCATAGTTGCTTCTCTGGGTAGTGTTTTTATTGGTTCGGTGCCCGTGTCCAAATTCAGGAACGGCATTTGTCACTTGGGCTCGGTGGAGGCACAGCCCGGTCGGCATCAAGGTTCATGTTGTCCCCACCAGTGTCAGTAACGCTTACACTGGTGAGAGTCAATAATTATTAATAATTATACCTTTACTCAGTGCAAGGGTAGTTCTTTTGCAAGTATTTTATCCCAGGAAAAATGAAAGGGAAGAGGGCATCTTTTTGCAGTCCCAACCCGCGGCAGCTGCGTTACAGCTGTTACAGGTACACGGGTGGCTAGCACAGCACAGCGACAGCGGTGCTGCCATGCAACATGAAATCAAAGTTCACGCTGCCTTCTCTTTTCCCTTTTTTTTTTGAACCTTGCACTTAAATTTGCCCTCTCTCCTCTGACAAGCCTCAAGAAGCAGCTTTGAATGTGGTGCCAGCACAGCAGCAGATGGGGCGAGGAACTGAGGCGAGTACTTCTGATGATGCAATAATAGGTGATACTGTTATTTCCCGGCTTTCATCTGAATCTCCGCTCCTGTGAATTTGCATTAAATCCTGTTTTCTTTTTATTTTTAATCAGAACATCCAGCAAGTTAAAACTCAGCATCATGAGGAGGTCCTAAGATGGGGTTTGCTCCAGCTTTCCTGCTGAGCAACCATTCAGGAATTGCTGCTAAAAAATGTCCGGGAGGATGGTAGTTGCTGTGCTGTCACATGGGCTGACACAGCACAGAACCTGCTTAGCATTCTTGAAGGGAAATTATCCAGTGCTGCAACTCACAATTTATAATTGGTTGCATATTAATATCCAAAAAAGGCAATAAAATCCACTGTGTGTTTAAAAAAAAAAATAGTAAGTAGGAGTATTGCAAGCTGAGCAGTGAAAATCTGGAAGACTCCTTGGCTAGAGCAGAGCTGTGTGCAATGCTGTTTCTCTCTTAATTACAAGCAAGTTTAAATCATCTTGTTCCTTCAAAGAAGGATTTTGTTCAGTGTTTCTGTTAATTTTAATCTCGCTAACGTGATAGTCTCTTGGAACCTCTCCCTCATGTCATAACGGCAAGACGCGCTGCCTCTTTTGTCCCTGCCACGGAAAGCACAGCCGCTGCTGCCTGTCGCTGCAGCCCTGGGTTGTTCTATCCATACACCTCCCTTTACAGGAAAAGAAGGCATAACAAAACCCAACAGCAGCATTTTTCCCCCCAGAGTTCACTTTTATTTGTAGTATTTAAGGTAGGCTACGCAAGTGCTTCATGAAAATCAGGGGTCTAAAACGTATAGGGCTGTATTGTAGTGGAAAGCTTGTTATTCGGCATGCTAATTATTTCTGAGTCACTGTATTTATGAAATGTCATATATTAACTACTCACCACAACGCAAAGTAAACAGTGCAAAATCAGGTGGTTTATGATTCTGACATTTTAGTGTATAAACATATTCCTGAGTCTCTCGGGGGGGGGGGGGGGGGGGGGGGGGATGGATACTGGGAATTAGATAATGTTTTTATGACTTCTAAAAAATGACATTGAATTTCATAATCTGTAACACTCCATATATATAGTCCATGTTGCGCATTTTATTACAGCCTCAGTGGCTTGTATTACAAGTGTCAGCTGCAAAGAGAAAATGTGCAAAGGGTGATTTGTGGAACGGGGGGGCCACCGTGGTGCACACATCATAGCCCTGGGGACAAGCTGTAGGCACACCTGGGCCATGCTGGGCCAGCAGGAGTCACCCATCGCTTTTGGCGCTTTTGCCGTTGCAGGATGGATTACCGAGCCCTTACCAAGCCCTCATTGCCCCTCCGCATGAGGTGGGTAAGTTTAGGTTTTTGTCGAGCCCTGTGTGAACGACCCATTAACTCCAGAGTAACTGGGAGGCCTTGAGTGTCTATGAGCGACAAACTGGGTGCGAGGACTGAGGGGTAGGAGGATGGGTTGCTGCTCCAAGTGGGCTTCTGTGTGGTCCCCGAGAACAATGGGTGGATGCTTACCAGAATATGTGATTTCATGAAATACTGCGCATAAACCCAGGCCTTCTGTGCATCTTTGCAAGCTGGCTTGGTGTTACAAGAGTTGTGGGTCATGTGCTTGAACGCCGGGAGAAATCTCTATCGACATGGTTACCCAGCACCTTTCTGGAACGGGGCGAGCGGTGATGGAGCAGCCACAGCTTCAGCCAACCTCAGACTGTCACTGAAAACACGGGAAAGCCACGGCTGCTGTCGGGTGGCAGGGCAGCCGGGGTCTGGACTCCAGGGTTAGCCCGTCCCTTCCCGACACGGAGCCGGTGTCAGCAGCCTCCTGGAGGCTTGGCAGCATGGCAGAGCTGCTCGAACAGTGCATGAGGACAGGATGGGGCCCTGAAGCCGTGGTGGGTCTGGCTGGGTCCTGCTGAATCTGAATTTACAGCAGTTGGCACTCAGGTGACACATCCTCTCCTCAGTGCGTTACCTGTTGGCACTAAAAGGTTACAAGGAGTGTGATCTACCACACGCTTTGCTGAAAGCAGCGAGATGATTTACCCTTTCTGTATTAGGATATAATTTTCTTCATTTCAGATACAGACCCATAGTCTTCAGGCTATTTAACCATAGATCTGGTTTAATATTTCTGTGAGCTTTTGTGCTTTTTATGCTTGTCTCAAGGTCTTGCAGAATGATAATTTTCCTGAACTAAAGCTTCATGGAAAGTGAAATTTTTTTAATGAAACAAAAGTGAAATAATGATTTTTACCATTCCAGGTGCATGGCTACTCCGAGTTCCTTTTCATGTTTCAAGTACAAGAAATGCACCAACAGCTGGTACTGAGAGAGGTAGGAGGCTTTCACTCATCTTTAAGACTCCATATTGTATATCTTTTCTGACTTCTCTATAAATAAAAACAGCTATTGAGGATGCCTCTGGATATTATATCCAAGGATGAATGTTTGAGATACATGAGAGATGCTCAGGGACTTGAGAAGTCTTCAGGAGAAAAAAATGTCCTGAGATCAATTTCCTGATTCAGTAGTCAAGTCCTCATATCATGTAAAATGTAATGTGATTGTCCATGGCTCTAATAAAATCTAGATTTTTCCAGCAAGCTTTCGTCTATAAAAATCAAATTTATCCAGCATTAGTCTGCATTTTGAAAGGGATAGGATTTTTTTGAAATAGATATGATAGTAATCCTTTATGGTACATGAATATAGGAGAACAATAATTTGTTGAATTTTCTTCATACAGAAACAATCAGCTGGGAGATATGCATAATAATTGTCTTTGTCCTTCATTGTCACAGGCCATTAGCTAATGAATTTAAGCTGTACTTGGCTCTTGCTCCAATAAGAAAACTACATTAGAGATCTTGTAGCCTTGGCGCTATATAAAACCTTTCAGTGGGTTTTATTTTAGTCTCACTGAGGTGATGCTGCCACGGACTGAGGAATGCATCATGATTTTGCAGTAAGCAATGAGGTCAACATTGCTGATGTAGTGGGTCAAGCAAGCTGAAGTGCATCTACAGTTATTAAAGTTGCCAGATGCCAGAGCCTCTTTGTTTGGTCCTTATAATTTAGCCAAACTTTCCAGCCCTACTTTTGTGACTGTTTCAGGTTCATCTTTCGGGTGGGAAGATTTGCTAAACTTGGTCCAGCTATTCTAAGATTCATGCTAGGGAAAACAAGTAGTTTGGGCAATGCTTTAAATAAGCAATAGAGGCACGTAACTGTAAATTGAGCTGTTTTACCAGCTTTGGAGCTTGTTCTCTCATCTAGAAGGCTGGCAAAAGAAAATCCTGTTATGCAATCACAGAATGGTTTGGGTTGGAAGGGACCCCAAAGACCCCCCAGTTCCAGCCCCCTGCCACGAGCAGGGTCACCTCCCCCCAGCCCAGGCTGCTCCCAGCCCCGTCCAGCCTGGCCTTGGCCACTGCCAGGGATGGGGCACCCTCAGCTGCCCTGGGCAGCCTGGGCCAGCGCCTCGCCGCCCTCACGGGGAAGAAATGCTCTTCACTGTCTTGAGAAAATCCACTCATGTTCTGGATATTTGCAGAAAAAGATCATATGCAAATGCATGGCAGGATTTGGCTAGCAATTGTTTGTTGCCCAACAGAGTGATTTTAGCCTGCTGGAAAGGGAACTGCATTAGAAGTCATAAAACCTGGAGTGCCAGTCTTTTCTTTCCTATTGACCGTTTGCAGCATATCTTGGTCCATCACAAAGTGCCTGAGTATTTTAATCCTACTTTTAAAGGTGGGTAAGCACCGTTACGCTCTTGTTGCAGACAGAACTGCAACATGAACCGACCTTTGGCAGAGCTGGGAGTGGGTGCCACTTCCAGACCTTTAACCAACTGCTTCTCTACATGTGTCATTAGTGTGCCTGGCTGGGACCCCCCTGCTCCCACACACCAGAAGGACATGGAAGGCCTCTTCCTGCAGCTCCACCTTCCCTCAGCTGTCCCAGGCCAGCTCTTAGGAGCTGTCGCTGCTGCATTGGGCACCCACATCTGCAGGCAGAGTGGAGCTTCTGGGCCACAGCACAGAGAAGCAGCAGGATTGCTCTGCAGGGTGGCCTCAGGAGAGACATTCCTGCTGCCGAGCCACCCTGGACCACTGCAGTCCCCCAGCTGTGCCTTCCTTTTCCCCATCTGTGTCATGACACACCGCTCCTGGGTTTTGCCTGCTCCCAGGGAAGACACAACCCACAGTTTCAGCTGGGTTGCTGCCACCTTTGGGCTGCCAGAATGGTCCATGGAATAGCAGGAGCCAGGGACAAAATCCGTACCACTGTAATTTGTGTTGGGCGTCTTATCAGTATCAGAAAAAGAACCTGAAACATCTAGGCATTACTTTATATCCGAGCTTTGAGCTCATGGATGTCTCATATTTGGGAGAAGAATAGATGCTGAGCATGTGATACCAGCAGAGACTCTCAGGAGAGCAGCTGTGGTGTAATTCTGCATCTGTTCAGGCATTACCATTCCTGCGCAAGCTGCAGCACCACGGCATTTGAGGGATGGCTGTGGCGAAACAGTGGTCAGGTTTTGTTGTGTCATGTAGACAGAGACGGTGCCAGCGAGCTGGCAGTGCAGGCTGTGTCCCGTGCAAAGTGGTGTGTGAAATGTGCTGGGACTGCCAGTCCTGGTAGCAGGCAACGCTTGCGCCCTTGCCTCTTCACCTCCATAACCAGAGCCTGAGGTTCCCATGGCCTGCCAACCCCTATTCGGTTGTACCGTCTGCCCGCTCGGGCAAACACTTTACTAGACAGTGCAGGAAATGTTCTGAATGCTATATTCAGAACCGTGATGCTTCAGTGGGAAGTGTGTTGCTTGCAGCAGAATTAGTGGCTAGAAAACTTTGGCGCGGAGGTGTGTGGCGGGCAGGTGCCAGCCAGCAGTGATCACCCATTTTCCTAAACCAGCAACACTTGCAGCGCTGCTGACAGAGGCTGATTCACACCAGAAGTAGATTCAATATGCATGGAAGGGCTCTTGTTCTTCATCAGCCGAAAGCATAAAGAAAGACTGTCAGACAAACTAATCTCTCTCTGATAGTTTTCTTTTCAACATCGTTGAACTCCCATTTCTCCTGAGCTTTGCCAGAATGTCTGATATATCTGTTGTTTCCCAAAACAGATTTTGCTAGCTTGGATGATACAGGAATTTTTGCCAGGGAGAGGGAGGCTGAGATGCCTTTACCAGCCTTTTGCTGCTGTTGTGTAGGTCCTTTGCTGAGCTCCAGGGCTCTGGTCAGAGGGGAAAGGAAGGCGTCATGGGGCTGATTGGGCTGCATCTCTGAGTGTGCCCATGGAATCGTTCCCAGCACTTGCCCTGGCTTGGAAGCACATTTGCTGGGGTTTTGGGATTCTACTTTTTCTGAAGATAAATCCATTTATGTCCCCAGATCTTTCGTTTCAAAACCAGTGATTCAAGATGGCCTGAGGCACCACTGTGTCACTTAGCTGCTGCTAGGATGTAGCCCAAACTAGAGATTTCGGTTTTTTTGATTGCTCCTCTGCAAAGCTGGCAAAGCATTTATTTCTGCTAGGCATGTGTGACTCTTCAGTCAGTAAGATTCCCAAAACTATTCAGCAAAAAAAAGTCCGCACGTCCCTTCCCAAGACTGTGGATGAGAGATACATACATACAGCTGGGGACTCGCTGGGCAGCCTGCCACAGGGACGCGTGGTCAGTAAGGCTGCCTGTCCTCCACAAGCTCTTGCACAGCAATTTAGCAAAAATGAGATTCTGAAGTGGGGCAAACTGGAGGAGCCCAAACACCACCACGGTCTGGCTGAAAGAGTCCTACATCCCATTGGTAATGAGCTCTAACATTATTTTTTTTTTTCTAATTGTGCTCCAACCATCAACTCCCTAAGTTATTCTGGATATCAATACCATCGGAGAATTTAGGTTATTACCTCAGGTGTTTCATGTTTAATGTATCTTTTTTTTTTTTTTTTCCCCATGGGAAAATGTGCTTTTGGGATTCCTCAGGGCAGCCTGTGAGCCTGTACAGGTCTGGAGGGGGCTGAAGAACGGTCACCCCATTCTGTAGCCTGGGGTGGTTGGCTCTCTGTGGAAGTGAAAGCACCACATGGATTAGCCAACATTTGCGTATTTTTTTCCTAGTGTGGGGCTGCCAGCAGTATATAGTAGGCAGAATTTTGGGCTGTAAGGAATGCTGGTTTATTTGTTAGAAATGTTTAATGATTGATCACCAGACGGATTTCAGCCCACGCCCCTGCCAGAGCATATGCACCAGAATGCTCTCTTTGCTGTTGTACCAGGACCACCTGCAAGTACCTTTTCTGTGTGGCGTGATGCATATTCTGTGGAGGACCTAGTGAGCAAACTTGCACCATTTTATACGGATGAAGTTGGACACAGCATTGCTGTGTACAGAATTTTGGAAGCTAGCTGTCCCCGTGCTTTCTGAGAGTGTGACTTTAATATATACAGTTTAAGAAGCATATAGGGAGATTAGTGATAACTTAAGGCAATACACTCAGTTAAAAATAACTTGCAACACCATGTAAATCCATGTGGGTTAATCTGGACATATTCAAGAGCAGTTTCTGAGTCTGGAATTACCTAACCTGGCTATGATTTTTTTGTTTCGTTTCCAGAATAACTAGAGATATTTATCTAAACTGGGTGGCTGCTGAGATTTTAAAAGCTGGTGTAGCAAACTTTGCTGTCAGTTTTACAACACAATTAATTGCTTGTCCTTTCAAAACTGATTCTCTCCACACCACCTTGCACTTGCCCAACACCACAACCAAAGTCTGAAAACACTCGTCCACTTGCATGTCTCGTGTACACGGATAGGTCCGTGGGGCTCATTTTCGTTAGCAATAACTTGGCTAACTATAAATCTTCTGCAGGGTGAAGTCCACACCACATATACATATTCCTGCTCTGCGCTTTTGAGATTCTTTTCATCAAGCACTAATGTCCTATTGTATGATGTTTGGGATTCTGGTTGTACAAATTGTAAGATACAAATTTCATCTTAGTCTGGTGGGAGCACCGGTTTGCATGATAGATGGTCTTATCACATCTGCAAGGTAATTGCTTCTAGAGAGGCTTCCAAGAAGGCCTCAGGTTTGATCTATGATGGTCTGTGCGTTGCTAATGTCTGTACTCCGAGGAAGCGTACCTCCGTACTGATGTACTGTGTGGATGACTGATGGTGTAGAGCCGAAGTTAACTAGGCGTTCTCCTTAAAGGCGACATATGATATTATATTTGGGCAAAGAGGAATTTCCTGCGTAATCTTTAGAGACAGCTGTATTACATTTTATGATTTCTCTGGCATTTATGCAAAGTTACAGAAATACAGTTAAAAGGCTTTAAATTTTTCCAGTTCAGTATTCTGATTGCATGTCCAGCTACTTAGTTTCTAATGAACAGGATCTCAGCAGAAAAAAATGTATGGGCTGTACAACCTTCACTCCCTGACCTTCCAGCTTTGAATGTGCAGTTTTCTTAGATGCCTCCACAAAGCATCTACAGCTGGGTCATCAGAGATTGGACATATCCAGCGTCATGTCGAATGGGTGTGCGTACGGGAGCTAGGAAGCCAGTCTTCCTCTGAACTTGCTCCATTTCTTATTTTCTTCCATAGCTCTTAGAAAGGGTTTTTCTGTTCTCAGTCTCTGTGGAGAGTCTCGTTTTCTCACTTGTGCTGCCATACCTATCTGAGGTGTTTTTTCCAAATCCTAGCCATAGGTTGCTCCTTTTCTTTGTCTTGTCTAAAGTCTGGCCCTTTCACTTTCAGCTGTCTCCAGAGTGTTGGTAGTAGTCTGTGTAACAAGCAATTAGGTGATGAAAAAAGTATATATTAAAAAAGAAGGTTCTGGTTAAAGTTGAAAAGAACTGTAGAAAATTATTACATTCAGAAAAAGTGAACAGCTCCAGAGAATCAAGGTCATTGTTTATGAAGGGCCTCTTAAATTAAATTAACAGCTGGATTTTTGGATAAGAAATCATACAATCATAGAATCATTTAGGTTGGAAATATCAAGTCCAATTGTTAATCTGGCACTGCCAAGCCCGCCACTAACCTATTGCCGCACCTGCACGTCTTTTAAATACCCCCAGGGATGGTGACTCCACCACCTCCCTGGGCAGCCTGTTCCAGGGCTTCACAACTCTTGGAGAACATTTTTTTCCTAATCTCCAGCCTAAACCTCCCCCGGTGCAACTCGAGGCTATTTCCTCTCATCCCATCAGGGGTTATCTGGGAGAAGAGACCAACCCCCACCTTGCTACACCCTTTCAGGCAGTTGTAGGGTGGTAAGGTCCCCCCTGAGCCCCCCCTCTCTAGACTGAGCCCCCCCCCAGCTCCCCCAGCCATCCCCCAACAGCCTTGTGCCCCCCCCCCCTCCAGGCTGAGCCCCCCCAGCTCCCCCCACTGCCCCCCCCAGCCCTGTGCCCCAGCCCCTTCCCCAGCCCCTGCCCGGCTCTGGACATGCTCCAGCCCCTCCATGTCCCCCTGGCAGTGAGGGGCCCAGGATTTGAGGTGCTGGGTACAGGGGGACGATCCCTGCCCTGGTCCTGCTGGCCACACCATGTGCTGTTTATTTTAAAAAAGAGAGGGACAAAGACATTCCTCACCTCATTAGTGCTGCAGGATGTCCTATACAAGCATAATTATACTTTGCAAAAAGGCTAGGGAGACCACACAGGAAGGGTATTGACAAACTGGATAAGGTACAGGAGACACTAAGCGCGATAAAAGATCGAAAGTTGTTATTTATGGTACAAGCTGCTGCTTTTTTTTTTCTTTTTACTTTTTAAGAAGAGAGACAGTGGGGCCACTAAGAGATGTACACAATTCTCAAGGATATCAAAAGGTCAATCACAAAACTCATTTAGACCGTTGCAAGCTGACTAACAGGAAAGTTGATAATAAACCTGGAAAAAGCAGTGCTAATCCAGAGTTTTGTAACGGAGAACAGGGAAAAGCTGTCCATAGCATGTGGGTCTCCAACCACCAATACCCCATCCTTTGTCTCGCCCTCGCAGGCTGAGCTGCACTGCGGCTCCTGCGTCGCAGGAATGTGACTCCTGTCCTTGACCTCGTCTGCAGATAAATGCACCGTGCCCCTCACTGCTGAGCGGTTGGGGAAGAACTGCAGCCATGCAGCCAGCCAGGAGCGGGGAGACGCAGCGGAGACAGGTGAGGACATTTTGCATCCGCTCTTCTTGACCCAGCCCGCTTGACTTTGCCTACAAGACTTTGGGGTTGAGGGACAGGGCCGGGCCGGGAGCACTCCGTGCCCCCGGGGTGGCACAAGGAAGCCGGTCGCAGGAGAGCAAAGGGGCTGTGGGGTGAGGCTGTACCCCGGGAATGGCCCTTTTGGGTGCCCTGCGGCACAGAGCCCGGGGGGAGGCACTTGCTGCTGGGCTGAAGCGCAGCAGGGTCTCACCGCGTGCAAGCGTGGGCTCCAGCCACAGCAGGAGAACGGGAGGGTAAAGAACCCGTGAAGACAGAGGTGCTGGTGACTTCACCAGCCCCTGGCTCTGCAGATTGCCCTCGGCAGCAGAGCCTGTGTGTGCCCGCTCTCTGCTGGGGCGGGCGCTGGATAAGGGTGTTCAGGGGGGGCTGGCAGGTAGGCTGGTCGGGGGGCGAGCACCGGGGGCCCTGCCCGCCTTGGCCCGCGCCAGGGTGATAACAAAATGTGAGCCCACTGCAGCACGCCCTAAAATCTACTGCTTTTTCTGGTAGGGCAAGAACAAATTGTGATGGTTTTATGCCTAGTGCCTTAAGCGCAGCTGCAAGCATTGATGAAATTACAAGCTTTCATTACAGGCTAATAGTAGCTGAGCTATCTAATTCTGCGATGTGGGAATCGCCTTTTCTCAGCTGCCAGCCTCGAAGTCAAGCTTTCACTGCTCAAATAGAACAGCATATTCCTCCCCCCCGCCGCTCCCATTGTCGCCAATATCTAGTAGAGGGAATACTCAAAACATTTTTCCCTCCAATACAGGATGGCTGTTGAGTGTCATCAGATCATGTGAAAAGACAGCCGAGTGGCATTTTTCCAGCAACAAACGAGAAATGCAAGAAGATGGGAAGATTAAAACTATTATTTTGTTGCTGCATATGTTTTTGTGATTTGTTAGAGATATATATATATTTTTAATTACTGTTGGGATGTGAAGAAAGAAAGAAAAAGAGCAGACAAGCGTGCTGCCACAGAACTTAAGTGAGCATTACTCGTTACAGAACTGAATTTTATGGTGTCATGCATCAGCTGGTGACATGTATTGGGGACCAGGAGGATGGCACTTTATGCAGATCTACTGAGGTCAGTGCAAATTCTCCATTGCCTTCATTAACATGCGATCAAACTTTCGATGGGATCTAGAAATACAAGGAAGTTTAAAACGCAGCAGATGAGCGTAACCTCACGTGCATAGCCCATTGCCTCAAAATGCTGAATGCTCTTGCAAGTTCAACATAATCCAATTAGTTGATTTCCTCAGTGACATTTCTGCAGGCTCATATACAGAAGGACAGGGAAACTGAGATTTATAATGATAGCTATTTCTAGCAAAGGTCATTTCTTTATTGGTGAACAACCTGTCCTTAGTCATGCTGATGACGAGGCGTTGAAGGATAAGAGAAAGCTCAAAGCTTAACAGGGAATAATGTAAACAGAGCATAGATCATCCCTCTACTTGGACCAGGAAGCTTGCAACCTACCACCATTGGGCCAAAGCCAGGGAGCCGAAGTCAAAATCCAGAAGAAAGTAAATACTGGGATTTCTGTGCAGATTGTGAGGGAGGCTGGGTGTTTCAGTGCCACCCCAGGGGGTGGGAAGGAGAGCCACAGAGCATGAGCATGTATTTTTGGATAGTAAGGGTGTCCTTGGTGAAACCAGCTGCTTATGAAGAACGGGGTCAGGTTGCTCTGGGGACTCCCTGGTCGGCCCTGCCAACTTCCCAGTTTGAGCAGCTCTCAGCACCCTGCTCCATGACATTTCCAGGACAACACAGAGGGCACACTCAGACACAAACACACTTCCTCAGCTGTCCTTCCTTAGGCAAGCAAGGCAGGAGCTTTGACAAGAATATGGTTTAAATAGATTGTATCATACATATTATGTATCTTTAAATAATAACGTGACATCTGCCTATTCATCACGTGACTATTTTTCCACTTGCAGAAGAGGTCTTTGACACTGTACATAAAATGATGTATCATTTTTTTCATAATCAGGAGGACCCTTCTGGGAGTCATGTGAGAGTTGTTCATTCAGCCATTGACCTTAAAGGTGAGTATTGGGCACTTTGGTATAACTACCTTTGCTTGTTTTCACCATCAAGCTCAGAATATTGGATTAAATAAAAATGTGACTGTCTCCCTACATCTTGGCTTGGATCCTGACCCATGCTCTATAGCTGGGCTATTGTTTTTGCCGGATCACTGGCACAAACCAGGCTTACAGCTGGCAGGACCAGCCAAGAGATCTTTTCAGTGTGACAATGAACTCAACGTAGGGGTTCCTTGCTGATCCACAAGAGTGCTCTGACCAGAGGAATGGGTATGGGGTTCTTCATCCATGCCCTTGCTAATGCCTTTTTGCCAATTATTGGTTCCTTTGGCCTGTGAGCTGCCAGAAATCACAAGGGCTTTTTTTGAGTTGGTCTGGTCTAGGACTCTGTCCAGCAACCTGAGAACGCTGCAGTGTGCTCTAGCTTCCAATCTGCAGCTGAAGACCTTGCCTCTTTTTCCAGCGTAATTGCTCGCCCCCTTTGAAATCTCCTACACCTTTCCCCAAAACTGTGGGAGCTAAGGGTTGCGACTCTTAAAAACTGTAAAATAAATAGATAATCTGTAGGATAATTGCCTATGTTACAATCCTCCCCATGCAACAACAGAAAAAGCAGCCTTATGCTGTGTACTTCTTAGGACTGGTGTAACTTGAATCCAAAAGCTATGAAGGAAATGGAAAATGTTAATAAATAATGATGTTTGAAACACAAGTCACTGAACAAACCACCAGACCTTTCGTGTTTATTCCACAGGACAGAAAACGTCTATCTCAGTTTGAGTAAAATAAAATCCTGACCGAAAATGTGTCTTAGGAATTAGCCTGGACGCTGCATGGTATTCAGAAGATAAATCAGAGTAGCTTACAGATTAACTCTTGGCAATACATACAGAATAAAGACAACTTTTGAAATAAAAATCAGTACAGCTGACTACTTGACATTCCCTTGGTATGAGAAACCAAGGATCTCCTCAGGGCCACTGGAACTTTAGATTACCTTGTTTGATCCACTTTACAGCTGCCAGATTTCCGTCTGGTATTTTCCATGTCAGAACCAAGCATATGTGTGCTCCAGACTGCGTGTTCTCCGTCTGATGTGTTCTGGAAATCCTGGCTTCATTTCCTAAATCCTAAGCAGGTGATCTGCACTTAAAAAACCAGTAATGTCTCCCTCAAGTGTGTTGGAATTACCCTGTGATGTGCAGACCAGCTGCAAAACTGGGACAGAAATCTTAGACAAACGTACCAAATCTTCAAATTGTAGCTTCAGGGAAAAAAAAAATCAATATTTCTCAGAAAATCTGTACGAGTAGTACAACTGTCTTTTACATTCCAGTGTAACACTTTAAGAAGGAAAATCACTGCCTCTTCCAGGACAGCTCCAAATGGGTAGAAATTGCATGCCCTCTGGCAGCTCAGGTAAGTAAATCTGTCTTGAGAGAAGGCAAAGGAATGAAGACTAACACATTACAAGCAAAGGGCTGACCTTTTTAATAGCCCAAATATTCACCCTCTCCAATGCAACTTAGTCCAGCTTAGGCCCGTGGCTGTCCATCCACACAGTCATTCTTTCCCCCCTCACCCTTCAGCCACTGAATACTGGTAGCCTCTGCGATATACTGGCACTGACAGAGGCAGCTTATGGATGAGGAGGAAAAGACTAGGATAAGGAGCTTCCCAGTCCACGGATCGGGCTTGGGTTCTGTTTGGTTTGTTATGGGGAAGAACACAGAGGAGGACTGCAAAGCCCAGAGGCTTCAATTTCACAGCTGCTCTCAGACCTCTACTGTATTATCTTTATTTCCTGGCACTTCCACTAGATAGCTGGCTTAGTTTCTTACTTGGCTGGCTGATAGGTTTAGGATTAGCTGCCACAGCATCCAACACCACCAGGTTATCCTGACTCTGGGATCCACTTGTTGCAAACAGCACGTTGGGGTCTAAGACTCAACACACCTGCGGGGGTGTAAAGAGAGGCTTCAGAAGGCAAGTGGGCACGGAGCAGGGTGGCGTTGTCTCTCTGAACCGGAAAGTTCGATTTTAGATGAAGGCTGGAAGCTAGCATCAAGGGCTTAGGCGCGGCTCCTGGCACCTCGCGACGGCGCTGCACGGCGGGTGGGGGGCTCGGGCGCGGGCAGCCCCCAGCCCGCAGGGTCCCCCCGCATCGCCGCCTCCTCCCCGGCAGCTGCTTCTACACGAAACCCCGTACAACAGCCAAACCCCAGCGCTTGGGTGAAGCCACCGAGCACGTCAGTTACACCGGCAAAGAACCACCGACCTGACCGCGTGATTTCATCCCCTGTTCCGCTCCCACCCGCCTCCCACCCCTACCAGCAGCAGCACCCCGCCGCCGCCGGGCCGGGGCCTGTGCTGCCCCGCCGCTGCTCCGCTCCCTCGCCGTCCCTCAGCCTTCAGCCGCCCGGCGCCCACCTGACAGGCGGCGTCCGCGGCCCACGGCTCCCCGCCACGGCTCCCCCCGCCCCTCCCGCCGGCCCCGGGCGGCCCTTCCCGGCGGCGCAGCTCCGCAAGACCACGGCCCTCCTTGACAGCCCGCGGCTTTAGGAAGCGTCGCCGGACGCTTTCCCGCTGACGGGCGTCCGCGCTCGCCTATCGGATAGCTTCTACTCACCATAAGCCCCGCCTTCTCGAGCGTCGCGACCAATCGGAAAAAGACCGAGTAGGGGCGGGAGGAAAGGGCCTGCGAGCTCCCTCTTCCCTCACTGCTTCCCCCTCTCCGCTGCGCGAGGAGCGCCCCTTTGCGCCCGCAGGTGATTGACGCGAGGCAGCGACCAATGGGATGCGGAGGGCGCGCGGCGGGGCCAATGGCGCGGCGGGGGCGGGCGGCGGGGGCGGGCGGAGCGGCGGGCCGGGGTGAGGCGAGGCGAGGCGCAGCGCCGGCGGGAGGGCGATGGTGGTGGCGTGAGGCGCGGCGGGACCCGCGCTGCCTGCCCGCCCGGCTGGCGGGGCGACGAGGGGCGGCGTGCGCTCGGTGAGCTCGCCATGAGCTCGCAGGGGAACGGGGACAGCCGCGGGGCGCTGCCGCCGCGGTAATGGGCAGCGGCAGCGCTGCCTCTCGCCTGCCGTGTGTGCCAGCGGCCGCGCCTGCCCGGCGGGGCCGGCCCGTCAGGAGCCGCGGGCAGGTGAGTGCCGCGGTGTGTGGGGGGCCGCCCGCGCTGCCCCGCGTCCCTTCCCCCCCTCACCCCCCCCCCTCCGATCGCCGCCGTTGGCGTTTTAATTTTAAAAGCCCAACGGCTGCGGGGGGCGCTGCCCGGCGCCGAGGTGACAGGGGCTGGCGAGGCGGGGCGCGGCGCTCCGAGCCCGCGGGGGCGGCGCTCGCCGGGGGCATGGTCCGGCGCCCCGGGCTGCCTGCTCGCCAGCCTTGCTGCCCTGCTAGCCCGCCTGCTCGCCAGCCTTGCTGCCCTGCTAGCCCGCCTCCTCGCCAGGTGCGGCCACCTTTTGCTTCCCCCTGTTGCTAGCGCAGAGGCTTTTTCGCCGGGCGCGGCAGAGCTGCCTCCCGTCGGGGGGAGAAGCCCCCTCAGGGCTTCTCCTCTCCCTTTGCATCCCCCCGGTGAGCGTCTCTCCGCTCGGGATGGAGAGGCATTTCCATTTCAATGTGATGCAGCGAGGAGGATGGGGAATCCTGGGCAGCCAGCGCTCAGGAGATGCCCCTGCCGCTTCCATCCTCCTCCTCCTCGCCCATTTCACTAGTAACGCTCCCTCGTCGCCTTCTCGGCAGTTCCTTCTCTTTGGGAAGAGAAACGGGAGCGGGAGGTGTGTGCGTGAGGGAGAAACAACTGTTACACCTTTTGTCATCCAGACAAAGAACTTGTCTTCATCCCCCGTGTCCCTCCCTCTGGGGGCATGCTGGCAGCACCTCAGCCACTTTGCATTGCTTCCCGGAGATGCTGCACAAGGAGTCGGTGTGGCCCTGACCTGCCCTTTTTTGTTGTTGTTGCCAATTATGATGGTGCTGATAAAAGGACGTGTTGATATGTTTCCAAACAGACTCGTGGTTTGCATTCCTGAAATTGCCGCAGCGTTCTTATTTATTAAATTGGCGGGGGGAATGGCAGCAGGAAGGGGGTATGTTCGTGTGGTTTATTGTAGTTGTTTGAAAGGTACGAGATCACGTGCAATTGCAGGCTGTGGTGTGTAGTATATTAACTGATGCTTTCTCCCCCTGTCTTATTTCTCTTCCAGCCCTGCAGTTTCCACATCATCTGCTGTGTGAGGAACGCTGATTCCATGAGAGAACTTCCTTTCAGTTACCTGTCTGCTCCTATTGCACGCTGCTCCTGGCCAGTGATGAGCCATTCAGCTGGACTGGGATTTACCATGAAGAAGGGAGAGGCGGAATATTAGCTGTAGACATCCTATCAAGTTCTTCATACACTGTTTTTACTGTGTCTGTATATAAACCTGCTAGTATCAAGCACACGCACTCTTAAACCTACATCGGTGTTTCCAGAGTTGCTGCTGTGTAAGAGGATTGGTATTTCTCACCATCATGGCTTCAGTTTGGAAGAGACTACAGCGTGTTGGGAAACATGCATCCAAGTTCCAGTTTGTGGCCTCTTACCAGGAGCTGATGGTGGAATGCACCAAAAAATGGTAAGAAGTAGCTCATGTTGCTGCACAAATGGTGGAGTAAGTCGCTGGTGCTGAAATAGGAAGGATGTTGCTCATTTTGTGTTGTTTGATTTGCATGCGTTGGCCTTGCCTCCCCTCACTTTCTCTTGCCTGCCCCTTGCAGAAGCAGCTGTGTGGGGTACTTGTCTTTCTTGGACCTGTTGATTTTCTTCTGTGCTTGGATTTTCTTTGTCATTGTTGTTGTGCGGAGGACAGTGCATTGATTACCTCGTCACCTGTGACTTAGTGGTGTGGGTTTGGTTGTTGGGTTTTTGGGTTTTGTTTTTTTTTTCAATGTTTCCCAAGAGCTGTTTTCCAATTCAATGCTTGGTGCTGGGTGTTATCTGCTGAACCTGTTGTTCACTGACTAAGACATTTGAGATCAGTCGTGAAGATGGTGGTGTTTTAATCTGGGGTGGATACCCATTTCAATTTTGACTTTTTACCTGAAGATATCTTGTCTCTCCTTCCTCTTTTCCTTGTTCCTTTCCATCTTAATGGGAAGAGGGAAGAGACAGATCCTTGGGAACTGTCTTAAGGTATTTGTTTAGTCAGACAGGAATTTTGTGCAGAGGTGGTCCAGTTGGATGGCTTTGGATCTGACTAGACAGCAGCTAACAGTTAATGGTGTGGGTCTGGCGCATCTTCCTTCCTGTGCAAAATAAGCTTAAATAAATATGCTAGGGAAGACTAGAAGCAGCTTTTAAATAGTCAGGCAAAGATCTCCATTATACAAATACTTAAGTGCTGTTTTATATGTTTGGAATATTGACGTTACTCACGTAATTCCTCACATTAGTGTGAGCCTGTAGTGTCAGGGGATGAAGAAAGTACGTGCCAGACCTCGTGGACGGAGATTTTCAGATTGCCTTGTAATAAACTGCAGCCTCCTTTCTAATACTTGGCCTTTCTTCTTGTTGGCAAGTTTGGCACTTGCATTGGCTGCTTTCACTGGTAATGAGTAATTGCCTCTACAAATTTAAATTCTATCTCTTGGAGTTGGAAATCTCTGTCAAATATGCTGGAAGGCTGCTCGCTGCTCTGCTTTAAAGGAACACTGTCAGGTTAAATAATTTTTTTTTTAACAAATTATCCTCACTGCCTAAAACACTCTGAAAGGTTATTAAGAAACAGAATCATTTCGGGAGTTGAACTTGCTTTCATGGAATAAGCTACCAAGTAAAAACATTTTAAAAGTTGAAAGAGGTGGTTGTGTTTATCTCATGGGATCTACTGTCTCGTTCAGGCCAGAGAGTTTTCCACAGTAATTTTGGTTTATCAGGTTCATTTCAGGAGTTGTGTTTATTACTTTTTATGGTTTGTTTGCATAAACTAGCTCGTTTTGGCTTTCCTTTTCACTTTGATTCACTCCTTGCTTGAGAATTTGCAGAATGCTTCAGCACTGAAGTATGAATGCTGCAGGGGAATGTTCAGATTGGATCTGCAGCTAACTTTCACTTGATTTAAGAAAAAGTCACACACAAAAGTTCTCTTGTGAACAATCTTGTTAATTTAGAAACAATCATCTTATTGTTTAATCATAAACTAGAGTGCCCACCTAGAAAAACACCTATGTGTGAAGTAGTGAAACAGCCTTCAAAACCTCAGCTATGTAACTAATTTCTTAAAAATAAGTTGGTTTTTCTGAACCTTCATTTTACCTTCTTGAATTTAAATATAGGCAAGATCAGTGCTTGTGTTGCTTGTGACAAAGTAACAGTCTGGTGGTGAAATGTGGATGAATTCTAGGAAAAATAACAATAGGGGAAAAAACATCACTTGCACAGTCTTTTGATTGTAGGCTTTCCTATTTTGCTTCCTCTTGTTAGGAGAACCTTAACAAAAATGTTCTTTAAGTGTGCAAGTTAAAAATATGGTATTTCTGCCAAAAGTGGAACCCCTATCTGAAACAAAAGGGTAAATATATAAATATTTTTGAGAACCTTCAGCTAAGTCTTTGCTTAACTGCAGAAGATAGTTCTGCATGTGCTGACAGAATCACTGCTTCCTCTGTTTTAAAACTTGTCTCAGAGTTTGGCCCATGTGAAAGCAAAACAGAAGAAATGAACTCCATATGCTGTTCTTGCTGAAAGCACTCAATATGTATTAAGGGTCAGTGCTGTAGTCTGTAGTTTGTTTGATCAAAATGTAGTAAGCAGTAAGTTATTTTAATGTACTGGCATTTTAACAATGCAGTGTTTCTGGGGGAAAAGAATGCTCCATTCTTATTTTAAAATAAATGACAATGCAGTCATAAACACGCTTGAACTGGGATGTGTCTGTGAGCAAGGACTGTGCATGACCAAACCAGGCTGGGTGCCTGTCTGTGAACTGCTATCTTCTGTTCGCTTTACATTTGTCTAACCCTTCAGAAAGTGACTTGTGTTTTAGAATATTCTTGTAACTGATCATGTGCAGTTTGCAATGTTGGTGTATTTGTGGTTGGCTTTACACTTTTTGTCTCCTCTAGACTTGAATTGATTCTATTTTTATTTTTTTTTTTAAACTTGGTGTTCAAAATAGCTCTTGCTCTTTTTTTCTGGAGTTATGTTGGCTGTGTGGGAAGTTGCTACCACTCTAGTGTTGCTGCTTCACTTTAAAAGGATTACCTCTAAGTACAGCAGCATTTGTCCAGCATAGGTGAAACTCCCCTCTCCTTGCTTTTTCTGCTCTCTAATTTCTGATTCTTGTCCCTACTAATGCTTAAAGACAGCCACTCTCAGGTGATTGCTTTTCATCAGTGGTGCATTTTGAGGGGGCGGACTGTGATGGAGTGCCCAGTGTCGTCAGTGTTTCATTAGAAAAACCTTATTTTCAGGTAATTAACAACACTGCGACACTTCTGTGGCATTCTGGCTGCTCCTGCTGACCCAGACCTAATTATTGTGGCTGCACAGTACCTTTGAAAAATTGAGCAGTTGGTTCCTTTAGAGCCTTTCATTAAAAATAAATAAATAATTATAGCCTTGGTCTTTAATATGGATTAGTGACTCCTGCTACTGTGAAAACGTCATGCTTTGCATTAATCATATAAGCGCTTGATTTTTTTTGAAAGGTGCTGGCTTGGCAGTGCCCGGAGTGTGTCATCCTCCACTTACCCTTGGAATAAGCTGGGACAGCACAGGATTTTCCACCCAGCCTTGCCAGTGAGCTGCAGTCCTGGCTGCATGGTAGGAGAGAGTTAATTTAGCCTTATCCTCAGTGCAGAGCCATTGAATAAAACCAGAAATCAGTCTCATGAGTTTTGATTAGGCTTCTACAAAAAAAATTGTATTTGCTGTTCTGCATCCCTGGAGCAGGCTGTTGCTGCGTGGGATAGGATGGATAGCACAGTGCCGGGCATTGCTGGCAGGTGTAAGGCTGTGACTTGTGCAGGGGATCCAGTTCAGTTGCCTGAGCACTGGTTTCTAGAGCTGTTTGAGATGCCTTTGGGTTTCCTGCCAGTCCCAGCTGCCAGTTTGGAGAAGCCCAGGTCTCCTGTTGATCCAGTGTGAAGCCTGCCAGCCCAGCATGCATCTCTTGTGTACCCTGGGGCTTCTCAGCTGCTGGAGGCCTCTGCTCAGGACTGAGTCAAGGCTTGTCTGGGGTGCAGGCTGAGCAGAGCAGCCCCACAGGAGGAAAATACCCCTTTGGACCAGAGATCGGTTCCCGAACTTGGACCAGGAGCTGTGATAGCTGTTTTATAGGGCTGCTGAAGCATCTAATGCTGAACATGTGAACACTCTAGGATGACTTTTATGTTTCCTTGCAAGTCAAGGACTCGATAGACACTTCAAGTGTAGTACTGATTGGTTTCCACAGAGTGGCCTAACTTCCAGAGCTGAGGTTGTCAGGTTCCTAGTATGTCATTGTCCATTAGAGGCTTTTATGAGCAAGAAAGCTGCTCACCTGAACGTAGGTGCTAACTGCTTAAAAACACTGGAAAAGAATAAACATAAAGAGCCTTTTCTACAGGATTTGCCATTCAGGAGTTGCTGTAGAGATAAAGAAGTATGGTTTGGTGTGGCTTCTGTTACAATATTTGTAATACCTGTCATCTCCTAGATGTACTGCTTTGCTTTTAAATCTGTCATAAAAATACAGTGAGCCATGATGTTCTAAAAGGGTTAAACTTTTCTTGTATGCTGCCTTAACTGAAGACAGGCTTCATTTCCATGAGGCAAGTTGCCTAGTTTTGTGCCAGCTAGGTACGATCTGAAGTAGGTTCTGTATTTTCAAATATGCATCTTCCTCTTTTGGAAATGAAATAATGCTTAATCTTTTTTTCCAAAAGGCTTTAGCCATCTGTTTTTCTCTTCTATTGTAGTTTCATAACTGGATGCTGCAGGAATTTTAAGATTTGGCATGCATTGTGCATGGGAGAGAAATGAGCTTTTTGAGATTCCACGCTTTGCACCAATCTGCTTGTCTTCTGGTTGCCGCTTTCCAGCAAACTCTTCAGTGCTGAAGGCCACGGAAAGAAACTGGAGTTAACTGGGTTCTGTAGAAATCCTTGGGGGCTGCCTGCACAGGGTCGGCTGTCAGATTGCTCGGTTCATTTCCTTGCTTTGCACGGTTGTTAAGAGGGGATTTTGTGAGCACCTGTGTGCTTTTAATTATTAAGGATGATCTCCTTGAAGCTTGTAACAGAAAGAGATACAGTTACAGGTCATTTCAGAATCTCTTTGAGTAAATTTTGCTGAAACAGTGCTTTTTGTTGTGGGCTTGCTCTTCTGAGTTTCTGATCAAATTTGCATTTGCGTGTTAGCCATATAGGTATACTGTAAAAAGTATAGCTTGTGCAAGGGAAGTGTTGTGCAATTTCTCCTGCTTTTTAGCTTCTTTCTCCTCAGTTAAATTATACTCTGTCCTCACACTCTTCATTGAGATCTCTGATTCCACACCAAATAATCCCCATCTGCAAATACACTTCAGCATTTTCTTCTCCTTTCATTTCCACTTTTGACTGAGGACTTTTTGAGGGCATGTCAAACTTATTCTTTCCAAATAATCACCACCAGCAGCCTTACAGGTCAGTCTTGTCCCTTTCTTCCTGCAGTCAATTAAAACACACTGTCCACACACAAAAGCAGTTCTCCTCTGCCACCTTGCATCTCTCTTCTTTTTGTATGCGAAAGAAAATCCTTGCTTTCAGAAATGTAGATCTGCTCCTTTAGGCTGCCTGCCCAGCTTCTGTCAGGAGGTGACTAGAGTCCGGACTTCTTAACACCAGCTGCTTTCCTCCCCTACCTTACCAAGCTGGCCTCCTCACCCCTTTCATAGCCTCACCCGTGTTCCATGGAGCACGGCTTCGGGGTTTCTCATCAAGGTTGTTGGCTGCATATTGTGCAGTGAAGAGATTTCAGTAGGAGAGGTATGGGCACATGTGAAATCTTTCTTGCTGACTTTTTCAGATCATCAGTGCTGCATGCTTATACCCATTTCCTATTTGCAGCAACTCTTTGAGAGTGTTTGAAACTGTGTGCAGTTCCTAAAAGACCTCATTGGTAGAAGCAGGAACGAAGCTTAGTGTCTGTAAGGTAGAAAGATTTAGGTTTGTCCTAAATACTTGTTCTGGATTTTGTTTGTCTTTGAGAGACAGAATTCTTCCCAGCAGTTCCTTGACATAGTGCACTGTTCTAGCAGTAAGAAAAATAATTGTCTAAAGCAGAAAAGATTAGGATATATCCAAGTGTAGACAAATCTGCGTTAATGGCCTGTCGTTCATTCAGTTAAAGGGGTGAGGATGTCGTCTTGGATAAATAAAAACCACTAACTTACGTTCTAACATGGCTTTATTTTTTGAGGGAGAAACTCTGTGTGTGTGTGTGTAACTTCCTCACAGAGCTTTACAAATAAATAAAACCTGGCTCTGTTCCTGCAGGCACTGTGTTGCACGCGTACAATACTGTTCCTTTGGACCCGGTGGATTTGAGCTGGAATAAAGAAATTTTTGCAGGATTGGATCCCTGTGAATACTCCTTTCAGCTCTTTGTGTTACGAGGTTAAATGAAATATTATGACATTGTGTAGGCCTCATCTGAGCTGAGTCTTCAGTCTCTTAGAGTGCTCAGGCGGTATAGTGCCAGTCTGTTGCTTCAATTAGTTTTTAATTGGTTGGAGAGAGCTGAAGTCCCTTTCACAGCTTAGTGTGAATAAGGAGAGGAGGAGGAGGAGGAGGCTGGTAAGGTTGACTAAATCTGAGGAAACTCTTCTTGTAAAACAAACCTTTCAGTTACCGTAGTAAAAGCATTCTGCTTGGGTGGCTTTCTGAGAATACAGACTGGGGGGAGTTGTTTGTTTACTTCCAAAAGCTTTCCCAGTTTACTCTGAGGGGAGTGTGTGAAGTGTGTGTTTGTTTCCCTTGCCCCTCTCCCTCCTTTTACTCCTTGGGGTAGAAGCTGGCCCTGGCAGGCTGTTCGCTGCCTTGCTGCGGGACACTCCTGAGCTGCCCTCTGCACCAGGTCTGTCCTGTGTGTCCTGGAGTGGACTCTGAAACACAGGAACTATGCAGCTGAACTTTTGTTCCTTATTTTAAGATATGCACATGGCAACAGGGTAAATAAAGCTGTCCTTGTTTTCTTCCTCTTGTTGTCTTTACTTGAAAAATGTATTTCTGCAGCATGCAGTTTATGTAGGCGCATCAGAGCCTCTCAGCTGGGAAGCTGTATGCTTTGGCAGTTGAGGTATAGGGTAGTTGTGGCTTTTGGCACCTGGAAAGGCATTGCAGGGACTTGGGAGCTGTGGGTTAAGCATGAGCTAAAATTAGCAGAACCATAACTAACACTGCTGTTGTCTAAGGCTCTGGCTCATGAGGCTTTCTGGATTCAGGAGTGGAGCTGAGATGTCACTGTCCCTTAGCAGCAGTCTTCTGCCCTGAAGCAGAGGCAGGATGACAGTAAAGCTGCCCGGTGTGTCGGAGTTAACCGTCATCAACTTCGGTTCAGATCTGTAAAGTGAGTGTGAGGAGCAGATGCGGTGGGGAGGGAGACCTGCCAGGGGGGTGAGATGAGACACAGCTGTAGGCAAGAGCATCTTGAAGTGCTTCAGCTAAATCACCTGGATCCTGAGTAAGTGCCCTGTGCTGTCACTGCAGGGCTTCTGAGCACACAAGCTTTGGAGATGAATCAGAAGTGCAGGCCCTCAGAACTATTGTTTCCAGCTGCCTGCAAACCTGTAAAGATGAGTGATCCAAAAGTAATTCTTGTTTGCTTGTTGAGGTTCTCTTTGTAGTGGAGAGTCATTAATGGGGTTTCTTTTTTATTTCTATTTTACTGTTATTTAAGGAGACTTTCTTGAGGATTATTCCAAAGCTATGGTCAGACTCTGCAGCTGCTTAACTGTCTGCAGCTGCTGAACTGTGATCTCTGTGGCTCTGTGTATTTATTTCTGCACAAACTGGTTTTGGGTTTTATTGCATGTGCCCACTAAGTCTCCTGCAGTCGTTCTGTGGGCTTTGTTTTGGGTGAGCTGCTGTATGAGAGCCTAACAGCACACTAGCAGATCCAGTCTTTTTTTTTGATAAATCTGTTTTTCAAAACTACTTTGGTGCTGCCCGAACATGACAAGGGTAAAATAACTTCTAGTTCTGGGGACAACTGAATTGAAACACTTGGGGGCATTTTAAGGCTCTTACTGTGTCACATCAGTTTTGACTCCCATATTACTGTGGCCCACATTACTACCACTCATTTCCGTGGAGCCATTTCCACAAGCACCTGTAGTGACCGGTCACCCTCCATGTTCACTGCCTCCTCTTTCTTTACCCAAGAAGTAATGTTTGCTTCCCTGCTGCTGTCTGACGGGTCGGAGGTCTCTGGGGCTGCTGGATGGGTGACATTGGCTGTTGTGGTGGGAGATGCATGTTTTGGTGGGTGTGCAGCTTTGCTGGGAGCATATGTTCATCTCCACCTGCTGCGACAAGCCCCAGCACCTTTCTCCTAGGCCAGGCAGACCAAAGGCTCAGTCAGCTCTGCGCTTTCCATTAGGTATACTGCTGCCTGATGCCCTAAGATGATAGCTGTCCTGAACTTTCTTCAGGGCTAAGACTAATGCACTAATGCCTGTGCTTTTAAATCCAGTGTCATAAACTGACTCTCCCGCCACAGCTGTGCTTGGGAAGAGTATTTGCATAGCCAGTACTGTTAATATCAAAAGCCATATTAAATGAAGTAATTGGAGAATCTGGACCATTGAATGCAGTTGGCAGCGCATTGTACCCTGCCACTCAGCATGCACTGTGAACTTCCTTTACTTTCAGTGACTGCTCATTAAGTAAATTCTGAATCTCTTTGTTTATGGCAGTACATAGGAGAAGATTTAAAAGAACAGGAAGAGCTGTCAAAACACCTTAATTCACTTCTCCAGCAAGCATCTAACTTGGCAGCTTGTAAATTTCCTAACCAACCTGTTGCTGACTTATCCGTGGTTTATTAGCAGAGGACTTAACCTTGACAGGAGCTGGTAGCCCCTGACATGATTATAGCTCTGGAGTCACAGTGCTGGTGGCCATGTTAGCAGGTGCGTGAGTCTGTTTGGCTGCTCTGAACTGCTTGGCTGTATTTTTCTTCTGATTGTACCTACTGACTCTTGGAAAACTGATTAGTGGTTTGTCTCTTCCTGTAGGTAACCGGAGCAATAGTTGCATAGAGCTATGAAAAATTTTAAAGAGAACAAGATTTTGGAACTCCTTTTTCTGTTCAAGTGCAGATCTTAGCTGCATAGGGTACCCGGAATAAGTGTCTCTTAAGTTGAGCAAGTGAATATTCATAAAACCTCCCCTTGCATTCCTTTATCTTTGACATGTAAGAAAATTTTAAGAATGGGAAGCCCTGACCCATTTTTCAGAACTTCCTGTCATCCCACAAAAAGCAGAAGAATCTAGCACAGTGTTTCTTGGTTTTGAGGCATATATGGGATGATTCCTGTTTACTGGTAGCACTTTTAAAAAGATCCTTTTTTAAAATACCCATGACAATGTTTTCACCCTGCTGTTTTGGGATTTGTGCATGTAGAAAAGGACATTTGGGGTTGTAGGCTTTGCTTTTGGTTTCTTATTTTCTTGCTAAAATTGTTTACTTTCCTCCCTTTAGCTGGTTGCTCTGAGCTCCAGTGTCTGCGTACCCTTTCAGAATACCAAGGTAGACAGTCTTAAAACAGTAAAGGAATTATTTTCTTTCTCATGGATTCATTTTTTTCATATACTGAATGGGTTTTGATTTTTATTTGTTTGTTTGTTTTGAATTGAAAGATGACTAAGAGTAATCTTAACATCCTGAATTCTCATAGTGGTTGATGGAACGGTGACATTTTTTTTTTACAGAGGATTGAGAAAGTGTGATCACCCATATTGCTAGAACTGCAAACATCTAGTGCCTGAGACATGATGCCTCCTTTAGCCCATGGCTGTAAGGCTGTCCAGTAGAGTTGGGGGTGGTGGTGTGTGTGCAGGGAAAGGCAACTCTTCTTTTCTGCCCCCACACTTCTTCCCTCTTTGCTTGGGTAAAGCCCTGCCAGCTGGAAGCTAGCAGCTGTGCCACGGGAGTGCCGGAATACGGTAATACGGAGAGCTTGGTAAAGGGTGGTGCAAGGGGACTGCCCCTGGCGTGCCGTCAGCTACCTGTGGCAGCCTGCTGCACCACACTGCCTTGTCAAAGCCTGTTGTACCACCACACCAGTGTTGCTGTCATTTGTCCAGAGAGATGTGACAGCCCTTTTCTCTGGGTACATGACCTGTGGTTTACAGGGCCATGCCATCAGTGGTTATCATAAGTTTGCTTGCTGTGTTGTTTTTGAACCTTGGGCTTCTCCCTTATTTTTAGCTTTGCTTCATAGGGAAGAAGCTCTCATGTGATGTTAAAATGTGTCTGAATTTTCTGTCTAGCCAGCAACTTCAGCATTGCGTCGGAAAGTTTCAGCAGACAATTTCAACCAAAGCTTTTGGGGGTGGAAACCTCCAGCTATTATTTCCATGGGTTTTGTGAGAAAAGGCTTCTGAATAGAAGAGTCTTGGTCTCTGGTTGCAGGTAAAAAGCCATTAACCCTACCCTTTATTAGACACTGGAGAATCTGCAAGGGTGAAAGCTGCTGGCAGCGCATCTCTTTTCCTCTGCTTGGAACTAGGGGTTTGTTTCAGTTTGTGCTTCCACACGGCCCTTTGTGTGAGTATATTTTTGGAGCAGGGAGCTGCTAGATACATTTCTGGGCTTCTCTGCTCCCCATCTGTTGCTGCAGCTACCTCCTGCTCTAGCTGCCTCGGGAGAGGCTGCATCACAAGGGAAAATGGCAGTGAAACCAGGCTTGTTATCTGTGCTTTCAGTCTGTGAGTTACCTGGTCCTGGCACTTGACGTTAGTCTTGCCCATCATCAGTAACTTCAGTACTGCTGGTAGCATGGCTAATGTTGATGTAGTACCACCGCAGATGGCAGGGAGTCCCTCGTCTCCTTTCCTACTGCTGTACCAGGAAACAGGAATATGGAAACTTTTGCGTATAGTTTCAGTCTTCTTGTCTGGAGTGGACGCTAATAAAGTATTTACAGTGCACTAAGTCTGCTTCCTCCTGGCGGGGGGGGGGAAGCTGACTTCAGTAAATAAATAAATTTATTTCAGACAAATTTGTTCTTAGGGAAGTAGAGCATGTACTGTAAGGGAAAAATAATACCACTTTTAGCAACAGCTGGTGAAAGGAGTGTACTTGTGAGATGTGCAATTAATGATAGTCAAACTGTAGTTTAAAAAAAGAAAATAATCTTGAGCTACTCTTGAGTATAGGAAAGCTACAATTTACCCTACTTGTTTATGTCCACTTGATTCACAAGTGGTTGTGAATTCCTGATGGACTGAATCCACCTTGTGCTTGGGAAGGTCACACCACTTGGTTTTCTGGAATGTGAGGGTACATGGCATTGTATTGAGCTGTGAGCACTAGCTGCAGCGATGCTCTAGGGCTGCAGTGTCTGTCATAAAAATAAGCTACAATTTACCCTACTTCTTTATGTGTCCACTTGATTGTGAGGACTGTCAGTATCTCTTACGGCTGACAAAACCCCATTAAGGCCCAGAAAAGCAGAAGCCTGCTGCTTCGTTAGCCTCACAGGGCGGGCTTTCTGCCCTCCTCTTCCTTCTGAGCTGTGCTGTAGGCAGGCTCAGAGAAGACTGTTAGGTTTGCCTCGAGTCTTCTCCTGTGGGGTTAGTTTATTCCTTGCAGCTCTAGGAAGCCTTTAAAAATGGTTGGCCTTGCAGCTTTTTCTGTGGGATATGTGCTTGTTGTGTTTCAGTGTTGCTCAGGGATGGGCAGGATGGGCTGTGAGCTGAGCTGAGCTCGTGGGGGAGCAGGGGCAGTGAGAAGCAGAACATGAGGCTTTTCTCCCTGTTTGAATGTCTTCTGGTCTGCCTGTACAGGGTACACAAGGCATATTCTCCTTGGTTTGGAGATACAAAAACAGTGACCTAAATACAAGCAACTCGTGTGCAAAGCAAAAATAATTATTTCAGAGAGCAGCCATGGAACCGCCTCGTATTTCTGCTGACGTCATCTCTCTGGTTAGCACAGGTTTTATTGTTGGGGTCTTTGCTTCTTGTACGGAACATCCCTGGCAGCAAAGGAGAATTAAAAACTGTGGGGAGACATTTCTGGAAGCTGGTAATACGTGACAGAGAAGTCTGTCACCTGTGCATAGTATGTACAAATATACAGTTCAAGATGCAATGTGTATATATAAAATCAATGTATGTTGTTGAACCATGTTAGGAGGGAAAGCCTGGATGGTGATGAGGAATAGCAGAAGGGGTGGCTGTCGCTGGCAAGGGACAGATCTTGTCCACCCTTGGTTATTCTGGGAGACTTAAGCATGGTATGGGGCACATGGGCTGAGCAGGGCCAGAAATCTATTTCCTTACAACCTCAAGCCATCTCGCTGGTAAATTAAGTAGCTTTGAAATGGCTTTGAAGTAGTGAAGTATTTAATGTTGCTGAAGTGCTCAGCATTGTAGTAAACCCCAGGCCTTTGTTTTCTTATTTAATACAATTCCTTTCAGCTGTAGTCAGATTTTTGTATTTTATTCAGACAGGAGTTTGCTGACCCAGGCCATGTAAAATTCTTATGACAAAATGTGCACGCTTTAAAATGGGAACTTACTGTGTCACGCTGAGCTTTCAGACTTGGTTTTGCTGAACAAGCAACATGCACTTGGGTATATTTGGGCCTCATCTATATGCAACAGCTCTACTGTTTTACTGTGCCTTTACGATCCATGTCGTACAGCACCTATTCTTCCCTTATAGGCAGGAGGCAGCAGTACAGAAGTAGATTATCTAGAGACATTTTCATCGGAATAGCTGCACAGCCAGTTTAAATACTGCTGTAGCAAAACAAAATGCATGTATATTTCTGATTGTACCAGGAGAACTATTCCAGTTTGGAGTAGTTTCCCTAACTGAAGTAGTTTTGTTGTCACAGACACTGTCATGAGTGTGCTGTGATTATCGAAAAGGTTTTTGGGCCTCTGCTCGCTGGGGAGGTAACTCATCGTTAGCCACGGGGCCAGCCTGAACCCCGAGCCCAGCGGTGACACAGGGCGAGCAGGTGCTGGCTTTGGTGCTGTCTGCTCAGCCGCGCTGACGGCAGTGAAACTGAAATGAGGCCTTGCTCAGGCACAGACTAATGTTTCACTTTCATAATTCATAATAGTCACAATTCTTTCAAAAGCTATTTTAAAAGGGAGGTTACATCTTTTGGTGAATGCTAATTGTGATTTCACCTCTGAGTGACTGCAATAGTAACAATCATGCTGTTAAAGAAGAAATCTGAATTTAAAGTGTTCCAGGGATTCTTTTTGTGCTGAATGAAAACAAACTCCATTGTTCAAGTATTTCTACCTTTAAGACACAAGTAGGAAAAGTCTCGCTATTAATACCATATGATGTTAATTTCTGAGTGCATTTGAAAGGGGTTCTTTCATAACATTTTTATTCAAAGAAAGATTTATAGCTTTGTAAATAAAACTGCAGTATGTGCCTGGCCTTTGTCGATGTAATTTTGCTCGGTTCAAATTGAAGTCTCGATCTCTTCAACCTGACATGTCCTTATATTGTCACAGTGTTGTATTTTCTTCATTGTATCTGTGTGAGTGGTTTTCCATATTGGTGTGATGTGCCAGTTTCTGGGTGGCTGATGTGAAAAGGGCAGGAATAATGCAGCATACACAAAAAGGGTACTTACGTGCTCTTACCCTTTGGTGCATTTGTACAGTTACAGGAGGATAAGAACTTATTTACAGTTCAGGCTTTTTGAGTTGATTATTGTATCCAGGCATCATTGCACTCTTTATTTGAGTCTGGGAAGTTGGTTTTGTACATGTGTGGCTGTGGGAGTTTGATCTTACGGGTTTTTTTTCCTATCCCAAGGCAAGCTCCTAGTCACAGCAAAGGAGTTGCACATGGTGTTCTCGCTCTCTCGCTACCCAGATGTAGCCAGAAGCTGCAGAGTAGGTTTTGAGAGTACTTGAAAGTAGAAGGACTTGTGAAGCTGTATAGGTTTTCAGTTACTAAAATAGTAGTAAAAGTTATTTTTGTTCTTTATATAAATAATTCTGTGTCAGTCAGTTTAGCACCTTCATTTGTTCAGAGCAGACTCAATAAATTCTGTGCAGTTTTATCTACGTAGGTACCTTTGATTTGGAGAAATAGGTATCTTTGATTTGGGAAATAAAGTCCTCTCTGCTTCTCATTCTACTAGAATGTGGTCTAGTGATAGAAACAACAGAAGCTGGAAAATCCTGGTTCTGCACTAGGCTTCCTTTCAGCTTCCCTCGTAACTGGGTAGGCAAGTCGTCTTTTCTATCACTACCTAATTTGAGTGCACAAATCATCTTCCGTCAACTTTCCTACAGTTTTATGTCTACAGTTACTTATAAATAGGATTTATGTCTCCTGTTAAAAGCCAGAAGGTAGCAGTTCTCCATTCAGTGGTACTGGTGTAAAACAACTAATAAGACACTTCTGCTGTGCAAAAATAAATACTGAGTGCTGACAATTCTCTGCGCAAAAATTCTGCAGCTGCACAGCTCCATTATTAAGAGTCTTACAAGACTGCTGTGTGATAAGAGAGTAATGATCCCCATTTTCTATCTCTGAAAATAAAATACAGAGAAATAGTGGAGAAGTACAGAATTATGGTAGCAAGACTGCACAACTGAGGAGGAAACTGCAGGTATGCCCTACACACTTGGAAATATGCCCCCTCCTTTCTTTTTTTTCTCCCCATATGAATCATGTTACTAATGAGGTAATTCACAAGTGTGTTTGGTCATAGCAGGTCAGAGTGGAAACTGTTGCAGAACATTGTAGTATTGAGGTAGAGGGGGGGAAGTAGAGTACATGAGGTGGGTGGGAAAGGTTATTCTGGGGGGGAGGTGACTGCATGATCAGTGATCTACATTTACTGATGCAGAAGCTTAAACAAGGTTTTTGTTGGGGGTGTGTGTGTTTGTTTGTTTTCTATTTATTTTTCTTTGAGTGATGTGTAATTAAGAGTACATGTAATGGATAAATGCCAGATTGAGGAGAAGAAAGTAATTTGTAGTAGGCTTTACGTGCATCCTATCTGGATTGATGTTTCTAAAATATTTTATGCAGTGGTGGTGATATTAGAAAAAGACAATAACCATAAGGATCAAGCTCCTCCTCAGTGGAAGTGGTGGATGCCTGAAGTGTGTACTTGCACTTGAAAGCCTACCTGTTGATTATTCCAGTGCGAAAAGTTCAGGGGACCTGCACTGTTTGTGTCAGATTAACTTGCAGATGGTTGTGACAGTCTGCCTGATAGTTCAAACCAAAGTGCTTTAAAAGAGGTGTTTATGTAGGAGCTATAGTACTAAATGAAGGAAGAGAACTCGTTAAGCTCTGTGAAGACTTTTGGGAATAAAACTGATAGGATGGAGCTCAGTTACAACTCCAACAAAGCTGTGGCTGCACAGCAGGATATAGGCTTATCATTACTGTGATATAATCAGAGCTGTTGCAGTATTCTGCTTAAGTTTGTTGACTTCAATGTATGTATACACTGGCTGGATTAGAATTGCTGATCCTCCCCCCACCCCTGCAGAATTTATTTTCTATTTGGACTTCGGGTGAGAGCTTTTTCTTTCGGATCACATCTATGAAATCAGTCCCAAAACCTAATGGCTGTGGAAGAGAGAATGTGAAGGGGGTGGGGGGCAGGGAGAGTAAAATGTTATTTCCTAACCTTAAAAAATTCCAGGAATTCTATGCAGTATATTATTTGCTGTTGTTTTACTTGTTTGTTGCCCCAGCATATTTGTCCTGTGACTTACGATGTAAGAAGAGATAGGGTAGCACACGAGACATCTGAAATATTTATGAGGCTAAACTGGGAGAACCGCTCAGAGTTCGGTCAGACAGACTAAACTCTTGACTTGTACTCTCGTGAGAGAAGCAAACCTCCATCGCCCGTTTCAGAATTGCCAGTCTGGTTCGTGGCTGACTCTTAAAGACCAGGATTGTACAGAAATCAAATGCTTCAAAGGCAGAAGAAAAATGCCAGTACCTGCTCTATCTCTGGCGTTGTTATTTCTGTGATGAAGCTGGTCATGTGTGATCTTTTCCTTACGGTTATTTTCTCTTTGATTGAACCTTTTTCTCCCTTCTTTGGGTGTTCCAGCTGTAAGGTCCCTGGGCACACGTGATCGCTATCTTAGGAGAGGTAAGAAAGGGAAGGGAGAGTATGGCTGAGAAGAGGGAGCCTGCATCCGTCTTGAAACCCTAGGGTCGTTTGGATGTGGAGAGATTCATGTATGTTAGGTAAAGTGGGAGGTGTCTGTTGCAGGAGCTTGTCTGTTTGTCTACACTTCAGTTCTGCTGGCCCTGACTTCTGCTCTGCCACCTTCTGCTATCCTGTTGCTGTGGGACATGCTTAATTTGTGGGATGGAGGAGGGCTGGCAGTTCCTTGGGAATATGGGCTGCATATGCTGCTCTGCTTGCCTCAGGGAAAGCTGGTGGTGCGTGCCTGATGCTGGGACCGGCCACACGCACCAGACCTAGCTGGGATGCTCTGGGTTTACTGTGTGTCTTTACAGCAGGGTCTCACAGCTCGGAAGCTGGGTGTTGGAGGCAGAGCGCTTGCGGCAGCTGTTGTGCTACCTGTGCGTGAGTGGAAGGGCGTCAGGTTCTGGCACACCCAGCTGCCACGGGGAGTCCTGCCGTGCCCCTTCTGGGGACCTTAAAGGTTTCTTTGCATTGTTCCAGCAGTGTGAGGTGACGCTACAAAAGCCAAATATCTAGCTCTGGTTTACATTTTGACTTCATAGTTTTCTCCAAAACACTTTTTTTTTTCATTGACTTTGAAGTTTGAGGGTTTCAGTGACCCAAAGCATCTTTGAACATGGAAATGAATGAGTAAATTCACACCTCATTTGGTACTATATTGCTTGTCTGGCTGCAGAACAAACAAACCCAAACCCTGTATATGTTAAAACTGAGCACTAGCCTTTAGCCAGAGCAGTGAGAAATAAGAGCCCTGCCTTGCCTGCAGCGAAAGGTGTTGAAGGCGTCAGCCTGCCAGGTTGCCCGTCTGCCTTCACCCAGGTCCAGCCGAGAGCTGCAGTGCTGAGGGCAGAAGTTGCACTTCCTCCTGCAGAAAGCGCTGGGGAGGAAAAAGGCTGAGAAGGCGTCGGTACTGCGCGGGGTAATGTGTTAAACAGCAAGAGCTAGATATGCCAGCACTCATCTGTCAGAGCCCAAGAGACAAGGTTAAATTAACAGATCAAGCTGAGATAAGTGTTTTGTGTAAGGTCTTGTCTATGCTCAGAAACTGGAAAAGTTAAGGAGAGCTGACTTAAAGCATGAAGTGCATAAATAAAGCTGTGCCAAACTCTCCTGTGAATGCACTCATTCAGGAGATTTGCTCCTCACTGCAGTAGCCCAGTGATCTTGATTTTCCTGAGCGTTCCTCTGTGGGCCTGTCCGTCATTTTGAAGTGCTCATACTGCTGGAGTGTGGGCATGCACACACGTGTGCAGTGCTGGCCATGCCAAGGCTGATGTTCCATCTGAGTGCTCCAGAAGTAAATATGTGAAAATTTTGCAGGCTTCAACTTTTGAGCCTTATTTGTTTTAGAGATGAAAAGTGCTTTTTATATCAAATAAGCTGAAATATGTGGAAAATCTTATTTTGCAGAATCCAAGGAGTTTGTGTGCCCACGCGTCTCTGTCCATGTTGATGACTCTGCACATAACTGGTTTTCCCCCTCAGTGCTCTGTGTGAGCTCTGCACAGCTAAAATTGATTCCCATTCCCTTGATGGTTAGTTTACAGAGTGGATTTTATCATTAGGCTTCTTTGACCCTAACTAGGCAAATGATTAAATTTCAAATCAGAATTTTAATACATTTACAGTAATTTGTCTTAATTTCATTTACTGTAATACCTTTCTAAAAGCTTGAAATTAATTTTTTCTTCCTGTTTATTATCCTTATTTAATGCCAGATCGTACAGCACTTGATCTGGTAGAAGGTTTTTGCCTTTAACTGTAGGGACACCGTTCTTCACTTGGCACAGCTCGGTGTTGCACTAAGTTTGAGAGTCTTTGTCTTTCACTTGAGTGGATAGGTCTCAGCACTTTGCAAGATTAAGAGTGTATTTTGCTCCAGGAACCAACCTAGCCTCCCTTTTTATTCACCTTTCTGCTTCCAAGGAGAACTGCTTTTCACACCAGACACATTTGTGTTTACGGATAAAAAAAATTTAAATTAGAATAAAATTGAAATCTAGGGTGAGACAAAATTACTTAATCTTTTAAGCTGTGTGCTCTATGGGATAGAGGGGCTCTTTATCCCTGTGCCTCATTTAATGGTACAAGACTGGAATCCAGCCTGCAAGACATAAAATCCACTTAATAAAAAATCTGGACAGCATCCAGGAGTCTCTTCTGTGGCTGCAGATGTTACTATACAACTACCCCATGCTAAGATCCATCAGATAACTAAAGTAGCCATCAGGCTAAAACACAATCAGGCGTTTCACTATAGGATGGAGAGGGTATGGGTTCTGTTTGTTTTAAGTTGATATAGAGTACCAACCATGACAGTACAGAAAGAAGGGAGGGGGCAGCATGGTAGCCAACATAGCGACCAGCTTTAGTCTCCAGTTACAAGCTTGGTGTGTGATGGGTAGCAAAAGGCCTCAAGACTTTGAAACAGTTGATACTGGCACTATCTATACATTGGGAACGTAAGCAAGGAAAGGGCAGTGTTTGTTTTTAACAGTTTGCATCTCAAAAAATTTGGGGAATGCAAAGGGCCTTTTGTACCCTCAGGAGTATTCTGTGGATGTTGGTAACCAGCTGTAAGCTTTTCAAAGGGGAGTAGGTACAGCTCAGTGTACTGAAAAAAAGTAGTGAAGGACAACTCCTCTTAGTTTCTTCTGTAAGGAATCTGAGCCAAAGGGCTGACCTAGCTGTGAGGGCTCTGTTTGTAGGAGTGTCTGACTTGAGTGAAAGCTAGATCAGGTTGTAACTGAAAAATATCATGTAGGAAGATTATTTTAAAGAAATAAAACCCACAACCAAACAAAAACAACCTGGCTGGCTGAAAGATGAGATTTCTTTGTGCGTTTTCAGCATCAGTGAGGATTCAGCTATACTGCAGGTTCTGTATGTTTGCTTTTTTAATATCAAAACCTGTGCTTTAAAACAGTCATACTAAATATGTTTTTAGTTTATAGCTTAGCTGGTCTTTGAAATAGCTAGTTACAATCTAGTGCAGATTGCTGTTGGGCATCTTACAAACAGCAATTGTTAGAAAAATCTCTTTAGGTCCTTGGTTGTTGGCATTTGTAGGGGTTTTTTGGCTATGAAATAGAAAAGTTTCATCAATTTTATGTGCAAATTAAGAAGTTTGGTATCTTTGAAATACTTTGCAATTTTTAGAAGCTGTAAGACCATTTTTTTTTTTCCCCTAACATTTCAAAATAGAAATAGAGGTCTCCCAGTTAGGAAATCCTTTTGCTTTTTTTGTTTTGTTTACCATATCCAGCCCCTAGTGCTGGCAGAAGGTTTTGCTTGGTCTCTTGAGTACCCATGAGTTAACATGCATTTTTTCTTAGCCATTGCTTGCTGCTGGATATGAGCCAGGGGTGTGACTTTGAGGGCATTAATTAAAAGGCTCAGTTAGTTTAACTTCCTAAAAATGATAGACATTTTTAGACTTTGCATGTATGATTCTAGGGGAAGAATTGGTAACCTAAAAATAGAAATAAACAGTGTTGCTTTTGAGATTGACTTTTGTAATCAGAAGTGTTAACTTCTGTTTCAGGAGACAGCTTGGAAGCAATGTAACAACTTTAATTAAACAGATTGAAGAGAAAGAGGAGGAGTTGTTCTAATCTTGCAGTCTTTGGAACAGTTATTTAGCTGTAAATACTGATCAAATAATTTCACTTCTTATGGCCATGCCTCCATCTTAAAGCAGCTCTCGAAAGGCCACCAGCATGAATTAGGGTGTCTCATGGGAGATGATAGTAGCAGTTTCTAATGGCCTATGCCAGTTCCTTGGAAACCATATGCAAAAACCTGGTAACTGCTAATTAATGGTTTTATTTCTTAACATGCAGGAAAATCATAGCTTTAATTTTGAAAACTATCCACATGTATCTTACTGCTGCAAAATTGATCGCATTGGCCTATTCTCATTTGTTACATTTTGATGGTCATAAAGCTTGGAGAGGATGAGGTCTGAAGAGGCTTTGGTGCTTTTTGTTTTGTTTAGTGTGCAAGCATGTGACTTTGGGGCCCAAGTTTAAATGCAAGGTGCTCAGCTTTGTAGTGTTTTGATGCTGTGGCTGCTTCAGAGATACCCAATAGCTGGTGCATTATTGCATTTGGTAAAATCTCCTAGTTTTGTGCCTCTGAAGGGTTGCAGAAAAGGGTGTTACATCCACTGGTTCCCCAGCTATTGAGAAGAGGAGGAGTGTTCTTCCTGGTAACCGGGCGCTTTGCTGAAAGCAGGCGACTCGTAATCCTGTGGTTGGTCATACAAACAAGGTGATGCCAGAATCAGAGCTGAGAAAGCAGTTCAAGATCTTCTCTTTCAACACCCTCCTTCCCCAAAAGTGAGTTCGTACTTGATACCATGTCTGTTATGGCTGTGGTTGAGAGCACCTGGCAGCGTTTGCAAAGTGTGGTCCTCTGGGTGGAGCAAGGGGAAAGGAGCTAGCACAGCATGCCATGCTTGCACCCACCCACCCCTGCCTTTTTTTCCCCTCTTTGTGATATTAATTTGCAAAAGCAAAAGAAGGCTGCTGACAGATGAGGAACCTTTAACTGGAGAGCTCATTATGCATGAGCCAGGAGTGCCTGTGTCTTAGAATAAATATGGATTAGTTTAGAGCTCAGTAAAGTCGTCGTTTAGAGAACTTAAGTATGAGTTTGCATCACACCAGCCCTTCGACACTGTTTGTTGTATGCCCACAGCATACCATAGATCTGCCCCTTGGCGTACTGTATACTTGTGTATGCTGGGTAGCACCCAGTGTTAGGCTACAATATTCTTTGGAGTGTAAATCAAGAATTTGCACTGTCTTTATAGCTTCAAGCATGTATTCAAACTTTTTCAGGGTATTGAAGAGGCAGACTACTGTGTGTCTTAGCACTCGTTTTCCTTTTCATAGGTATCAGCCTTTTTCTGTTGATGGTATAACCATCTCAGTTCCACAGTACAAGCACCTGAGGTGGGTGATGCAAACTTTCATTTCTAGACAAATCCTACAAGCTGGTACCATTCTGCACTTGCTGCCCACTCAGGAACTTCTAGTATGTTCACACTTTCTTTGCATCTTTGAAGGATAAAAGTTGCTTTGTATAATCCAAAACATGGCCTTAAGAAACAAAAACAAACAAGAAAACCTGGTGCTGTTGGTTTGGCATGGTGCCAGATTCTCCTACTCTTGCCCTTGTGGAACTGTAATTTTCTTCAGGATGAGTCCATGGATTTCAAGGAGAGGAGGAGGATGGAAGCATGAATTCACTGTTGCTTCCGTGTCTTGCTTTGTCCAGGTCCTAATGTGGATGTTGCAATCTCTGTGGAACAGAAGTCAAAAACCTGTGTTCTTGTATCTGCGTGAATGTGAAACTCACCCAGGCAGTAAGAACACCAAAGATTGTCCTCCTCTTTAGTTGCTTTAGTAGGTTATGCAGAATTTCTTAAATCTATTTTGGATGAATTGGAGGAAGAAGGTTCTGTTGTGAATAGTTGCATAGTTCCATTTCCTAACACTGTGGTTTTGGTGAAAGATACACACTTTTCTGCTGTTCTGCAGGAATTGCAGAAAAATAATTTTTTTCTCTACTGTTTCCAGATTGAAAAACAGAAGGGCCTTCTGTTCAAATGCTATTTGAAAAAGAATTTATGCAAAATGGAATAGGATCTGTTTTGTAATGGGGTCTGGTACAATAGTGTACCAAGAAGCCTCTTGCATATTTTTAGTACAGAAATACATTGTTTAATGTGGGCACTTGGTTTTCATGGGTTAAGCTACGTTTCAGGCAGCATTTGTCAGTCAGTTTTATTTTAGTTATGCTTTTGGAACCTCTTATTGTGAGAATACATCTAACATATGCACTTGTAGTGCTTCAAAATAAGAAGGGATAACGTAGTATTTGAAGGCATCCTCAGTAATGCACATATATTGTTGTACAGAGGTGTTATCTTTGATCTGTGGATGGAGGTATAGGTAGGTCATGGAGCATAACTAAAATCAAAGGGAGGGTTGATGCTGCTCGGTGTCTGTCTGAAAATTTTCTGAAGGCTGTAATAGCCAGTGAGGATAGGAGCTGGAGGTTGAATTCAAAATTCCTGTTTTATTTGCTCAAGTTTGCCAAAAGTGTGTTTCCCTTGTTCTTGTTACTTATCTGTTATATTGTTTTACACCACAGTGAGCGTGGACGTTCATGAAGAGAGGGGCAAATAACACTGATCACTGAGTCTGCTGAGGGAGGTGCAGGATGTGGAGGCTGGGTGCGCAGTCTGTGTTCGGCACACGAGTTTCATAGTAGATGATGGTCTTCTAGCCCTTCATCTTCTCAAACCAGCTTTTGAATGCATTGTTACCTATGAGGTGAAAATGAGTTTGATTTCTACCTGGCTTGTGTTAATTCACTTGGCAGTTGACAGGCCCTGGCTCTGCAGGGAAGAGGATCAGAATAGTGAGTTCACCACAGGTCAGGAGCAGGCGGACTGTGCAGGCAGGTTTGCGTAGTGCCTGCTCTTGCCATGCACTGCTCAGGAGGAGCAACGTACCAGCTCTAAACGGAAAGCTTTTCTTTTTATAAAACATTGATTCATTATTGTTAAAATATAGAAGACTAAATATTCTGAAAAAAATAACATCGAAAGGAAAATTGGGCATCTGAGAAAGATCTGACTCATGGTATCCTCCTGGTGAACTTCCTATTGTAAAGCAACATGCTCCGCTTTTTCCACTTGAGATTTGCTTGAATGGCTCCCTTAGCCTGAGCTCCTACTAGCCACACACAAAAACCTTTAGTGGTGTTCTAATGCTCTGAACTTCTTTGACTGGGGAGGCTGGTATTACAAGCAAAGTTTTAGGTTTGTTTCTTTTTAAGCAGCTCTTGTTTTCTGTAGGCATTGTTATAGAGTAGTGGGAGTTGTTTCTAGGCTCTGGTGTGGTAGGATGTGTAGTGTAAATGTGTAGACTAAGTAATTAAATTGCTGGACTGAATGTCTGCCTCTTGTGAGTGTGATTGTAGGAGAGCAAGATCAGAGATTCACTTGGTCCTTCTGGTGCAGCACTCAGCCCCTCCTTGGGACAAGTAAGGCTAGATTGGATCAGGCAAAGAAAGCTTCTTTCTGCATGGAGGGCAGCTGGATGTGACATAAAAATCAGAGACTAGTCAAGGCATCCTCTGGTTACCACTGAAAGGGCATTAAAGAACGCAATTTATGAAGACTAGGGTCAGTTTGTGTACTGCAATATAAACATCTGTTGCAAAAAGTTTTGAGAAAAGATTTTGCTAAATAGTCCTGTTCAGTTTGTTTTGCTCAAGATTCTTCGCTGCAATAACTCCTTGAAAAATGAAGCTGAATCTGTCCTTGTCACTTGTTCTGAATAATGGATGAACTTGGGCTTTGTTTAATCCAGCTCATTCTGCAAACTTTGTTTGTGTTTGGTTTAAGAAAACCAAGTCATCAGCAGTACATACAACACATTCCATGCTCAGCCTCGCAAATAGATGCTGTGCCGATTCACTAGGTCTGACTGCACTTGTAAAATAGTCAGTGTCTCACTTTGTCCATTTTTTGTTTAAACCAAATAAAGCCAGACTAGAGCATCTTTTAAAAAGCAAAGCATAATCTTGAGATATAAGCCTTGTAGAGGCCAGTCCATTTAGCTGCAGATGCATTAAAAAAACCCTAAAACTCAGTTATCAGGAAAATCCTGGTCTTTCGATAGCTTGTGTAGTCTTGAAAAAAATATGTAGAGACCTCTGGTGGGAAGAAGTGAAGGAGGAGTATTCTGTGTTAAGCGTAGAAAGTGAAGATGCAGGAGTGGAGGGATCTCAGCTATGGTGTCCTCTTGCTGTGCCTGTTTTAGTGATTTCTCCAGCCATGCTAAGACTACAGGATGGCTGCAGTGATGGAAGAACAAGCTGTGTCTTATTTTAGGGGCTTGACGTGTATTCCGCAGTGAGTTAGGCTGGGAGACTGCTGTTTTGGTTCAGAGGCTGACATGGTAATGCTGTGAGATGGTGAAGTCCGTTTGCAGGCCTCACGCCGGAGTCTGCAGTCAAGTGGGAGCAGGCAGGCTAGGCCAGGAGAACGTCAGCCATTCTACCTTCGCTTGCTGCTGGATGTGTCTTGGCATCTTGTACAAATATATTGGATGATGTCTGGGTACGGAATGTTCTGAACTTCCATGGTGGAAGTTAAGGAGAGGTGGGGAAGAAAACCCCAAGCCCCTTCCTGAAAGGCAAAGCTTCAACTTATAATGTACTTCATCTTATAATTAGCTCAGATGGGTTTTAGCTGCCTGGTGTTTTACTTTCTTCTTAATGTTTCTGGCTCTTGCAGTCAGTGCTGTACCTTCACTCAGCAAGAGGGCTCATTTGGCAAAGGCATCAACACATGACATCATTCTTGCCAGCGTCTCCAGGCCTGTTTAAAGCATTGGTGGTGACTTGACTGCACTTCCCAGAGTTGTATGCAGCTGTGGAATTTCATTGATTGAGACCAACAGGAAATTCTGAAGAAAAAAAACGTAGTAGAAGGTTTGCAAAAGGCTGTTGCTTGATTAGTTTCTTGGCTAATGGTAATACATGGCATAGTGTAGGTCCCAGTGCAGAAGACTGCACTGCAAAGAGAGCTTTTCAAAGTAATTATCTGTAAAATGAGGAAAAGCAACATTCATCCCAAATTAACAGTGGTATGGAACTGATCACATGTATTTTTTTAAGAGACCATTAGAGAACCTTGATAGCATTCCAGCAGTTGTGTAGAAAGCTGTGTGGTGGTGGGGAGGGAGGATTGGTTCCTAGTGAAAACCTTGCATATCATGAAAACCTCGCTTTATCATGCTGGTATGCACAATGCAAAGGGGACAAAAGATTATTTTTAAAAAAAATATTCTTAACGGAAGCACTTTGACATTAGTCCTCAAGTAATTATTTTTATCCTTCAATAGGTGCATCTGCATGCTATTGTGCTAACACTGCTGCTTCTCTTATTAATTATACTCTTTTAAGCTTGCTTCACAAAAGTAATCTAGCAGCCCATAATAATTAATGCAGTTAAAATCAAACACAGTAAGAATAAGACAAGCTTAACTGGAAAAAAAAAAGGGGGGGGGGGGGGAGCAGGGCAGACAGGGCTTGGAGGGAAAGGCAAAACCCAGCACTTGGGCAATTGGATGCCACAGCAGACATGCAGGCTGTAGTGCGCCCAGGTACATAAAAAAAGGTACCTTGTGCATGACAGGCATTTGAAGTATGTTATTACATGTAACGATGCCTTGTTACAAACAAATAACTTTCACCAAAAGGTTATTAGTAATTGATCTTGCCACTGGCTTCAGTGGCCATACTTAAGTGCATTTGCAATTCTTTCCAATGACAGATTCTAAACTTTTACAATGGTGTGGGTTTTTTTGGGTTTTTTTGGTTTTATTTTGTTTAGGGTTTTTTTGTTATTAAATGATAAGTTTGGTGGAGAAATAGGTCCTGGTTAATGTTACCTGCTTCTGCTAAAAGGTTCACAAAACAGGAGCCAGCAGGAAACATACCTTTTTATGTCCTTCTTTCACAAATGATATTTGGGGAGTTCTGTAATCAAAATATTATGTCAAATATTTTCTGGAATGATCAAACCAAACCCCAGAAGACCTTAAATCTTATATAACCTGATTTTCAGCTGGTGAAATTTGCGGTTTATAAGGTGATGATCTGATGACATGGTGTTTTCCAATCTGTGGAATGTTTTTATTACTTAATTGTCAATATGGTAAAGTCTGGTTCCAGTATTTTATCTTATTTTTCTTAAAATCAGTTGTTTCAATGGGAGAATTGAAGATACCAGAATCATGGCTTCCATCTGACAGGAAAAGCAGGCATGGTTTTGAGTTTTAGATGTTTTATTAATCTGGTTTTTAAATCTCAATTTAGTTACATAGTATGTAGGGCAGCGATGAAGCTCTTTTTCTGAGCCACAGACTTTGAAATTATAATCTTCCCTGCTTCTTTGCTGATTAAGTTTCACTTGTAAATAATGAAATAAGCTTACTACTATAAGTTGCCCTTCTTCAGGAACGGTTTCTTGTGAACCACACAAAAATGAGTAAATAGCAAATACAAGTTTATGGTAGGCTTTATAAAATATGATATTTTTTTTGGATCCAAGCTGGATCCTTTAGCACCTGCCACCAGGTCCCTGCCTTGTGTGGTGGCAGTGCCTGATGCCCCAGTGCTGATGGCTCCTTCGACTCCCCCTCTGTGGGGCTGCTGCTGCTTTGGCAGTGGGGTGAAATGCAAAGCACCACCAAGGGAATTGCGTTTGATTCCAGTACAGCATTAAATATTCCCGCTGAAGGGTTGGTGGTGTTGAATTGATTGAAGCAATTACTTAGCATGGAGATGTAGCTGTTCAGCTAAAACCCAATTACTTCCCCAACTTCAGCCCCATCTTTTTAGGGTTAGTGGTGTGTTATTCCTTACCTTAAACATACTGGCTTTGCTCAAAAAGTGACTATCTAAAAGCTGGTGGGTTTAAAGAAATGAGAAATGTTCGTGCAGCACAGGAAATTAATTTATTTTTTTTTATAGCTGACCATTTGTATTTGTTCAGGTTGCACCACTGTGGATTTTGTATTTGGATTGATCTCTTGAGTTTACTAAACAAGCTTATGAAGGATACTAAAGCTCGTCTTCAGCCTAATTCTTCAGGAGTTATTTTATTTGCTTTTATTGTTGGCTAATGAGCAGCCCAGGTTTATAATGTTGAAGGAGGGGAGAAGTCTGAAGTAAGAAATATTACTTAAATGCTTTAAATGAGCAAACTGCATGACGTGAGTTTGGCTGTTTCCTAGCACTGAGGACAGAGATATTCAAGAGTAACGCTGAATGCAAATTTCCTGATTAAAGTGTGAGCTGGGGCTTTTCTTCTAGGGGTATATGGGTATAAAAGAGCAATGAACAGATTATGGAAGAGAAGGTTGCTTGGCTTCATTTGTAAAACAAATGAAGATATTTGTTTTGTGGAGATATTTTAAAATTGTTTATTTGTGACTTTCTTGAAGAAAATCCCTTGGAAAAACTGCTGTTCTTTCTGGTTTGTTTCAGTTAAGCATGTGGTGTACTTCGTGGAGAAACTTTCCCTTCAGGATATTTTCTTCTCTTCCTTTCTCTCCCCATTCCATTTTGCTAAATGTTTCTGGCTCCATATTGTGATGACCACCTTCCTTTTGTTTTGATGAAGTACCTCTGGCTGTGGATTTCTCTCATACTTGAAGCTGAAGGAGCAAAATATACTCCTATAACAAACATACTGGTGAAAGAGCCTAGGGGAGCAAGCGCTGCTCGTGCTCTCCCGTCAGCGTAGCTTTGTCTTCTCAGTCTGAATTGGGACTCCAGTTGGCTTTTTCATGTTAGTGTATTTCTTTATATTCCTGGCAGAGGGATTTCTTCAAAATTGGAAAATCAATCCAGGCTTGGTGGTAACTGTGTGTATATGTGATGCAGGCGCAGCTCCTGCTGGAGAACTACACTGAAGCACCAGCACTGTGGCAACCTGTGGAAATCCAAGCGAGCAATGGTATAGTTTGAAATGTAATGAAATAGTACTATAAGTGTAAGGTCAATTACCAGTCTGGGAGGTGCAGATACCAGTATCACAGGAGATGACACTTGTGTTTTACTGCTCATCTCTAATTTTGTTCTTTCTTTCCTGTCCAGACTTGGAGGGATTTCTGCATTGAGGCTTTTCAACCCTTGACGATTGTTTTATGCTACTTAGTTTTTCTGAATAATGGTCTTATGTCTACATATAGCTGCCTCTTCACGGTTTTTATTTTTCTTTTGGGTTTTTTTTTTCAAGACATCTGGCATAGCTGCGGATCTCTTTTACAGTATCTGTAATGAAAAAGTATCTGCTTTGCAGGAATGCAGGTGTAGATTCATTCCTACTTTGAGTTCACTCACTTTGGCACTGACACTGCCATTCCTCCTGTTCTCTCGCTTCGCTTTGCTGTCCTGCTTCTCTTGGCCTGTTTGTTTGCACGTGTGTGTAACTGTTCTTGAGCCATCTCCATCGGGGCTGGCCAGCTGGTTTAGATGTTGGCACCACGTGGAGCTGGGTGTGCTGCTTTGCTTTTCCGGCTTGTGGCATGTTTGCCCTCCCGGGGAGAAGATACAGTGCTGTTTAAGAAAAAAATCACTTCTGATGCCAAGATAAATAAGAAAAGATCCAAACAGATCTGGAGGGACAAAGTGGCATAGCCATTACCTGAGCTGGAGCTGCAGGAAAGGAACGGACCTCTGTAGGATCCTTCTCAGCCTCCCCGACTGGATCTCTGGAGACCTGAGTGCTCTTCTAATGAAAAATTGTGGAAATTTACTCTTAAAATCCATGTGCTGGAATTCAGTGTTTTCATGATTTACTAAGTATACCATGCAGAATGTCTTTTTGTCTCTTACATGTTTCTGATAGCTGATGTTCGGGTACAGGTGAGCAGGCCAAGGGCACCGCCGCAGAGCGCTGGCCGCCCTGGAGAGCAGGCGGAGGGAGGAGAGATGCTGCCGGGCACTCTGACCCTGGGCACGGGGGATGACGTGGAGGGCTGATGGCCCTGTGGACTTGCGCTCTTCCCATTAACCTCTGCAGGCGTTGTCCTGCCTTTTCCTGCTGAAGCACCTATTTGTGTGACTCCTGGGATCCCACTCTCAGAGGGAGTTGTCTTCAGTGTAGCTGCTGGTACTGCAGAATGCAGCTTTTTCTAGCTTTTTTCTTTCCTCTCCCTGCCTTTCCCTGCTTTGGACATGTTTTTTTGTGCTCAGAGGCAAGCTTAGGGTTGAATGAATCAAGATTAAATTAAAGTTGGTTCACAGGCTAGTTTGTGAAATGAGAATAAGTCAGCTTTAAAGTGCAGAGTGAAGTAACTGGAAATAAATGTTTATTGTAGGCCTGGGTTTGGATTACTTTGCTTCAAGGAAATTACTTGGGGGTGGTGTGTTTTTGGGGTGGTGCAAGCACAGCTCCCATCAAAGTGAAGGGGGGGGGGGTTACCAACAGATGGGAGCCCGACTCACCTGGCACCAAGTGGGCACAGAGCCTTCCAGGCACAACGGGATGACTTCATTACCAAGCGAGATTTTGCAGGAGAAGCTGCAAGCAGAGCCAACCTATGGTTTAGGTCACCTAAACAAGCCATAGGAGTGAATCTACACAGTTTAAAATGCAGTAGATTAGTTCACTCTCAATTTATCCCAACCTGGAAATTAAGTGATATATTAAAGGAGCGAGGCACAATACGGAGTAGCAAATAAAAGCTGTGTCCTCATTTCCTTCACAGGATCTGACTTTAACTCTGTTTTTCAGGAGAGCTTTAGTTTCCTAAACTTTTAGTTTAGAACTTTAGTAGGTGGGGTTTAAATGTAAATTTTAGGTGACATATTAGTTTTATTGTAGCCTGCAGAAATGATGAATAGTTCAATGGGAAGGTATATAACATGGTGGTCAGCACTTCAGTGCTTAAAATGACTATTATAACACTTGGGTTTTGATTTGAAGAGTTAGTTACGAAGTAGGTAGTGTCCCTGTGATGAAATACTAGGATAGCAGTGTGAACACAGCTTTTTTTTTTTTTTTTTTTTTTTTAATTTGGAATATTTGCATATAAGTTTTGGGGTACATCTTTTAATAATGATGTGAGTGCATTGTATCTTGACTTTTTCTAAGTAACAACCAATTTCCCTACCCCCTTGATATTTTTTTAAACATGAAACAGGTTTTTCTCTTGGCTTTAGAAACACAAGGATTCTTACACCAGTGTCTCAAAAATCCGAGTAACAATTTTTTCCAGGTGGAGTCACAGGTTTAGTACTTTTAAGTGGAGAAGTGAACTACATTGAAACTCATTTGTGGGTGGGTTTGCAGTCAGGCTTGTTGATGGAATTTGGGTCATCAGCCAGAAAACAAAGCCGGAACAGAGGGTCAGGAGTCTTCGGAAGAGGGGTCATGGGTCTGGAAGTGGGATCAGAAGTGTGGCCATACAATGGGAAGTGTATCATGGGGGAGGGGGGGAAGCCTGCAAGTTAGATCAATATCAAAAAAATGACTGTCCATTGTTGTCCAAGGAGATTTTGAGGGGCAATACAGGACTTGATTCTCTTGTTGTTTGAGGTATTCAAGTAGAAAAAATAATCCTTTAGGAATGAAAAAGTGAAATTGCCTGTTTTCTTTGCTACTTAGCAGTACTCTTTCAAGTCTGCATAGAATTTCAAACTAGAGCTTGTGCTGATGTTTATTTTGGGTACCAGATTGTTTCCAAGGTGGTTTTAAAGAGGATGGATCCTGCTCTCTACCCCATGGAAGAGTCTCTGCTCAGGTGTGCTGCTGGCTCTGGGGAGATGCCCACAGGCAAGGGCAGCAGGAGGCGAACGATGACATTAGTGTGCAGACTGGAGGACAGCCTTTTACTATAAATACACATTGTTTTTCCTGTTAAATGACTGATGCTGAGAGTGGTTTTTAGATTGCTATTTTTAAGAGATAATGTATTCACTAAGGATGTCATTATGTATTGCAAGAGTTTTCATGTAAACTGTTTACATATTGATCTTGTTGTAAATTAAGCTTTCTTCCTTATCTTCAACAGGCAGCCAGATAAACTAGTGGTGGTTTGGACAAGAAGAAGCCGAAGAAAATCATCTAAGGTTAGTTGATGGCTTACTAAGTCCCAACTTCAGTGACAAGCAGGGCCAGCTGTCTGCAGGCTTAGTTTCTTGCGTGTGGGGAGCAGCCAAATAAATGAGAAATACTGTAATTGATTTTATTTTCTTTTTTAATAAATCAGTTTATCCATAAAGTTCAGAAAGCTGCTGTTGATGTAAGTGCTAATTTATGGAAACATTTAACTCAGATTTTGGCTTTGGTTATTTGTTTAGCAGAACTGTGTCATCATCAGTTCAAATTCGGTAGCAATTAAGTGAGGCCTAATTAGAAAGGAGAATCTGTTTCACTACTAGAAGTGTATTAAACAATAAAAAAATAAAGTAATAAAGAATCTGACGTCCCTGCAATAGGAAGATGAAGTCTGATAAGAGGCTATTTCACAACTCAAAAATAGTACACATCAAAAAGAATAAAAACAGGCTCTTTCAGGCCAGTAGTGATCACTGAATTGAATTTTAACATTTAACTTCCACAAAGACTGTAAGGAGGCCTGTGAGTTTGTGTTTTATGGCTGATGACTTGGAGCTTCCCTTTCCTCAGGCTGCCAAGTGAAGTCTGTCCAGTATTTGGGCATTCATAACACTTGTCCTTCATGGGGCTGGGGTTTTTTGATGTGTAAAAGTTTGCAAGCAGAGTAACCCTCTCATGTGAGCTTCACCTTGGTTTTCTTCCTGCAGTAAGAAATCCGAAAGCCTTATGAGATTACTGTCTCCTTCTTAAATGCTGCTCAGTTTGTCTGGACTGCTGGGTTTTAATGTCCTGACAGTCAGATGCGTTAGCCTCCGTGGAGCCTCCTTTGGGTCTGGGGTGAAGGGAGAGGCGAGACAGACTGGGTGTGTGGCTTGGTTTCCATAGAAAATGAAGCTTGAAAAACCCCACAACACTCTTCATTTACACTGAGATTGAAATAAATGGCAAGCATTTCTAAACCTCTTCAGTGTCTCATATGGCAATGTCCTGTATGGTATGGTATTATTGGCTAATTAGAGTAAAATCTTTTGCCAATCCTAGCAGTCGGTTGTTGTTCAGGGAGATGGGGAGCCTATTTCACGTGTACAGCAGGCAAGCAAAGGCCTTTGAGCACTGGTCATACTGCAGGATTACTTTTGTTGCCTTGTGTCCTCTGGTGTAGGGCTGTCCTCCACCTGTCCAAAATCATGAGAAGGGCAACACGAATGAGCTGGGGAAGAGCAGTGTGCTAACTGCTGGGCAGGGTGCGGGGCAGGAGGCGTGCTGGTCTCCTCCCTTCCCAGGAGCATCTCCCCTTGGAGAGAACTCAGCCGTTCTTGCTCATTCCCTCTCTCCACAGCTGTTGCCTCTTACCTTGGTCAGGCTTATGGCAAGTGGTCTTGTCCACAGGGGAGGTTTTGGAACTCAGTCTTTTTATAGTTCTTTAACACTTCAGTTACAGAGATGGTCTAAGCTCCTCTTTTTGGTGTATGCATGTAACTCAAAATACACTTCCAGGAAACTCTGCACAGTGAGGGGGGCATCCACACTAAGGAAATACCTTGAAATAATTATGTGTTGAAGAACTTAAATGCTTAGAAAATGTGATACACAGTTTCCTACCCTACTCAGGAGAGACTTTTTTGGATTTTTTTTCTGGTACTCCTCTTTTTCTGACTGTCATGCATATTTGCTGTATTTTGTCTTTTAATGTGAGGTCTAGGATGCTCTAAGCTATTTTATCTAAAGACTGGGTACTGGCTGAAAGTGACTGTGCAACCAAATGGCTGCTCCAGTGTGTGTATCCTAAACTCTGCTTTAGGATATCAAAACCCAAAGGTGTTACCTGGTGAGTAAACAAGGGTGTGAACTTTGTCTAGCACGTTTTCCAAGATTACTGGTCCTGTTCCATGTTTGTACTCTTCAGCAAAGCCAGTCGGACTATTCCTCTTTCAGTGAAGGATGAACTAGCTCAAGCTACCTTGAATTTATAGCATGGTGTACATCTAGACAGCAACTGCTGATGTATGGTGTCTATTGCGGCTTCTTCTATGATAACTTTTCCATTTTAGTTTCATCTAATTTCTGTAGAACAGAGAGAGAAAAGATAATATAGAACAGTCAATTCAATACTTACACAAGCATTGTAGCCCTGAAAAGCTTGGTGGAAAGCAAGGTATTTGTCCATGACTGACTGCTTTGTTGAGATTCAGAGTATGTCCAGAAGCAGAAACCCTAACAGAAGTCCAGCAGGGCTTTGTGAAGTGATGGGTTTCTGCCCATGGTGTTACAGGCATGGTGCCGTAGGCTCCATTGGCAACATTGCATTGAGGTGAGCGGATTTCCTGATTCTAGCTCAGCATTTTGGGCTTGAAGGTTTTTTCAGCTGGACCATAAAGTTCCAGGATATGTCCTCCAGTGAGTGTCTTCTCTTTTGGTCACCAGGCAGTAGAAACAACTCTTAGATAAACTGGCAGATTTACCTGAGACTCAGAAATGTGTTCTACTCATTCATTCATTCATTCATACTTGGTAAGATCCCACAAAGGTACTTTGAAAGGGGCTGAGTGGCCCTGAGGCCTGGGCAGAGGATAGTTAATTTTTAAGCTTAGGTAGTTGATATGATTTGAGCTGTTCGGGTCTAAGACTGTAGATCAATAAATGTTCTTGATCTCTTAGTCATCCTGCCAGTAAAATACTTTATTCAACATATTTGTTTCATCTAATTGCTTTCTTGGAAGCAAGTCAAATGAGTATTTCCTCTTATTTTATTTTTGACAGACACTGGGCTCAGTGAGTACAAAGCATTAATAATTGTCTATGTTTTTCAGCTTCTTTGAGAAGGTGGAGGAGAGGTATGAGGTCTTACTGTAAAAATGTTGTAAAGACTTATTTGGAGGTTATGATTTCTGAACTTTTCAGATAGTTAGGGATAATGAGGGACATTCCCAACAGATAGTTCAGATTCACAGGAACATTGCGGTTGGAAGAGATCACTGGAGGCCATCTGGTCCAACCCCTCCATTTAAGCAGGGCCACCTAGAGGTGATTGCCTGGGGCTGTGTCTGGACAGCTTTTTGAGTATCTTTAAGGTGGGAAACTCCACAGCCTCTCAAGACAGCCTGTGCCGGTGCTCGGTCACCCTCACGCTGAAAAAGTGTTTCCTGATATTCAGAGGGAGCCTGCTCTTTCACTTTGTGTTTATGCCTCTTGTCTGGGCACCACTGAGAAGACCCTGGCTCTGTCTTCTTTGCACCCTCCCTTCAGGTATTCCTATGCATCAGTAAGATCCCCCTTCCCCAGAGCCTTCTCTTCTCCAGGCCAGACAGTCCCAGCTCTCTCAGCATTTCCTCCTAGTGAGAGATGATCCAGTTCCTTAAACATTTTCATGGCCCTTTGCTGGGCTCTCTCCACCAACTCCATGTCTCTCTTGTACTGGGAAGGTGCAAGAGGTATGTTAACCAAAAATGTGGTGCAACTTGGAAGATGTATGATGGTGCTACAGATGTATAATGGGACTAGCCTCCTTAACTGATCTAATCTTAAGATAGATGCTTTTGAGCTGAAAGCAGAGTTCTTGATGTCCTTCGAAGCCCTTATTTTTGTGGCTTTCTGTGATTCTGAAATGCCTTCTGGCCCGCGTGTTTTCTTTCCATGTAAAGTGCAGTGGTCCCTCAATTAGAAGAAATAATGGGAGACACCATGTGCAGGAGTCTGAATATTTTAGTTGTTACTGTGGGAAACATAGAATAGGGACTGTAAGCGTGTTAAACTAAAGTAAGTTTTACAGTGTTGTAAATGAAAAGCAATAACCACTTAGAGCATTTAAATGGCAGTCTGGTGGATGGACACAGGGCCATAAATGTATCCAGCAGCTGCTGACCTTAATGCAGATTGAAATTACTTGCAGCTGTATTCTGGGATCCCCCCTCTCTGGGCAAGTCTGATAGCAATGCTTTTCAAGAGGCCTGTCAAGACAAGCTGGCTCTGTATGGTTGGGCATCTTCATTGTGTGCAAGGAGTTTACATTTACAGAAGAAGGTGATTTGCAGTCCTGCTGTATTTGACAGAATTACTGAGCAATCCTGAACCAAAATGAACTTGGGGAGGCTTATCTGCTGATGCAGATGTTGTCTGTCTTCAAAATATGGGAGGTGGAATTTGCCACAACTCCTCAAGCCTCAGTTAGATGGTGGTTATCAACGTCCATGGTTTACAGAGGATGGAGCTTGTAGCAGTGGACTTGCTTAGCTCTTGCTCTGTGGTACCCTGTCACACTGGCACGTTGCCCGCAGGTTTTCAGGCCCTGGGCTTTTCGTTTTGCCTTTTTTGTTTGTTTGTTTTTTGAGTGGGGGAGGAATGTCTTTGTTCTAGTGTAGAACAAGGGAAAAATGTGTTGTAAATATGTTTACCTTCATTTCACTGAGATGCTTTCACATTTCCAGGCTTTGAACTAAGAAATTTAAATCTGAAAAAAGATGTTGCCATGATGTCAAGGAGGTACTCGCTATCCCTGTGAACACACACAGGCTGATGGTTGAATCATAAACCTCTGAAGAATCGAATTTGCACTTGCTTCTGAAAGCCTTACAGAATTATTCTTCAAAGATCCTTTTTGTATCAAAGCTGAAAGAAGGTGCCTTGCTGTGATTTCAGCACTTCTGCTGCAGGTTTATCAAAACCTGTTTAAACACAGTGGAGAAGGAATAATGTTGGGAACATTGAAAGGACTTGGAAAATAAGAGCAAAGCCAAGAGAAGCAGAGAGACAGGTAGTGAAAAGGATCCCTTGTCCACAACAGCAGTCTGTCCAGCCTTTTTTCAAGGATATGCCATCAATAAAGCAGCAGCTGGGTCACCTGTTCTGCTGTCCTTGGCAATCTGTTGCCTTTTCTGGCTACTCCATTGCCTAGCCAGCCCTGCCTATCGTTACCAGCTTCTCCCCTGACCAGAGTCACAAAGGTGTGTTGTGACTCTGACACCCGATGACTGCCTGGGGCCAGTGCAGTTCAGTTATGGCATTCCTGGGGCTTTTGGGTTTGGGGGTACAGTAACAAAATCATACTGGGCTGCAAATGTAAGCGGTCAAAATTAGGACGAGTCATTCTGGTGGCTGGTGCATACCATTTCAGGCATATGACAGAGTCTTTAATAAGGCAATTTCAAATTGTTTTCCTGCAGCATTGCAGCCTTGTTAGGGAGAACAGGAGGACTGAGTGGTGAGCGAAACTGCTTAATCAATAAAGAAGTTGGAGAGTGTTTATTAAAAAAGGTATAGGACATGAACAGAAAAGACTGTGTCGCTATTATGTGGTGAAGGGTTGCCTTGGGGAGGTCAGTTTTGTCCCATCCTTATCTACAAAATTCCTGACTGAGGCTAGATAGAGTATTAAAGCTAGATCTGATGTATCTTTCCATTCTGTGGGTGTCTGGAGCACGGGGACTGACTTGCAGCAGTGTTGAGCAGCTATCATTACAGTTAAAGTGAAAAAATTCTGCTTTGGAAGACAAAACAAAAGGTTGTTTCATGCTTAATCCCTGTAAAGTAAGGTTGTTGCTGATTTAAGCAGACCATGCCAAATTAGTGGAAACTGTCTATTCTTTTGTTGCTTGTAAATTGGGGGCTGGAATACCCTTCTTATTTTCAAGGGATCCCCTGAAGTTAAATTTTGGTGACATTCTGAGGTGCAGTGATGGATGTCCCAGAAAACTGTGAGAAAAACAACTCTGCATTCAATTATCTTTTTCTTGTGTATGTGTGAATAAGACCAGTAGATAAGGCCAGAAACTGTTTCATGAGAAAGGGGAAGAGGCTCTTTATCTGAGCATCATCTATTGATGCTGTGGACAATGAAGAAGGCAAGGTTTGGTGAAAGAAGTAGCATGAATCATGCATTTAAAGAATATGTCACAAATGTGTATGTGTGAAATCAAGCTTGAGCAGTGCTAGAAAGTCAGCTTGCTAGTGAAGATGAGTTTTTGCTCATTTTCCAAGCTTAGCAGTCTTTCTGTTGCTTTTTAGCAGTAGTACATGGATGCATAATTACAATTGTAACATATGTGCATGCTGTTGAATTGAAGACATTTATGGGAAGACCTGTGGGAATCTGCTAGTTTCCTCACCTACTCGCAAGGGACACTGACAGCAGTGGGTTGAATGAAGGCTGCCTGGTGTTTCCAGGGCTTTGAACTTCCTTCTTTGGCATGTGATGGGCTTTTTGGATTGCATCCCAGGGTGAGCGTGCGACAGGAACGTTGTTCTGGTGCCCAGCCTCTTTGACTGGAGGGCCAAGCACAGTGGAAGCTGTAGTCTGGAGTATGGTCTTTAATTTGGCTCCTCCCTTTGTGATACTGAGCTACGGTGCAGAAGAAGCAGCCATCCACAAAGTGCCAGTTGAGGTTTCCTTTTCTGTGGGGGATCAGCAGCTTTTCCCAGTCCATTCCTTTTCCCGTTGGATCATACTGGCCTCTGGCTATCCCCAGATGGTGTATGGCTTTGGTGGGGCTCCCACACAAAGCAAATCGGAGCAATGCTCGGTCTTCACAAGCCATGTTGCTGGCATGGAGGCACCAAATGAAGGATGTGGCTGCTGAATGTCAGCTCCTCCTCGGAGTTAGGAGGTTTAGGTTTTTTTCCTCTTCCTGTCTGGGTGTTCTGCCTGGATACTGCTGAAGAAGAGGGATTATCCTTATGAGCTGAGCTGCCATAAGCACTGTTGGAGCCAGTCGAGCTCCTGCTTGGCGCTTGTGCCCTGAACAGCCTGTCACAGAGACAAGTAGCAGAGCTGGTCTGATCATAGGCAGTTGGCAAAGATTTTATCAGGAAAGGAAAAGCAGTAGCTCACTGACTCACAAGAAAGTCACTTCTGAGGCTGCAGGTGAGAAGTAATGGTAGGTCTGTTCTGACTTTTGCTTTTAAGAAACAGTATTGAGGGCTTAGCTATAGGAACATATTTTTGCTTCATAAATATAAACTGTTCCATAATTTGCAGCAGGCTTAAAATATTATGGTCAGCTCTAGGATCTTACAGGAAAGTAACTTGTAATTATCCTGCACAACAGGATGAGACGAGGCATAGTGAGGAAGGGAGAAAGCAGATGGGTAACATAAAGCATCTGGAAGGGTTTGAAATAATGTGGTATTTTGGTTTTGAAGGGTCAGGAAAGAGATTTTTGTAGAGACAAGGAAAAGTGTGAGCAGCAATAAGCAGAGTTGGTCATGATAGCAATGGCATATGTGCCAGGTCATGAAAATCCCCTACATACAGGGGCTGAGGAAGGGACTTTCATAATGTACTCAAGTGAATTGATTTGCCTGCATCTGCCTTATCTTCTTCATGATGAAGTGATGAACAGCTGGTGGTGGCATTTATTAAGTCCATATTTGAAACCAAAGTTCCTGATTTGGGGCTGTATTCAACTTTATCTTCTTTTATTCAGATTTAAAAGATTGTTCTGTTTGTGTTCTATAATCTAGATAGCTGAGCAGTGACTGTAAGGGAAGGTTTATATTCAGTCTCTCATGTTTTGTTGTTTGGTGTGTCCTGTTTGCCCCTGGAATTGGCTAGAAGATTCTAGTGTGGATTTGGTAAGGTGTTTTGGTTTTGCTACCTCCCCCTCCTCCCTTTGAGAGGATGACACTGGATTTATAAATGTTTATACACTTTCTTATATTACAGAGAATTGACAGTAACTGTTTTTTGGACTGGAGGAGATTACTTGAAAAATAACAATATTTATAAAATTACCTGGTTTGTTCCAAGCTTTGCAGAAATGTGTTTGTATTTTGGAGTTCAAGTTTGCCTGCAGAGTGGGAGGTAGTTTTGTATGGTCAAGGTCAGCCCCTGGTGGGTAATTATAAGTAAAAGTGGTGTACAAGAGGCATCCCTGGGGTGAGCTAGTCTCATCTTTTTTTGTTCAATCAATGTATTGCCATATGTTGAAATAGATGGAGCTGCTTTATAGTCTTCTGTAATGTTTCATCATTTGGTACAGGACTTTCAACAGAGCCAAGAAAAAAAAAAATCTGATTAAGCCCACTCGTAAAAGTAAGCCCTCTGTGGAGAGCAAGACTTGAATTTGTCTAGCCTGTGCATGAGGTGAGAGAGGTGTGTGAGAATCTCATTTCACACAGCCAAACAGTGGACACTTAGTGGAGAGACTGTACCTTGCTGATAATATTGCTTAATGTTGAGAATCTGCACAAACATCAGAGCGAATTACTGACTATTGAAGGCTGCTTGACAACAGATTCAGTATTTTCAGGCATTTCACTAATTTTTAATACAGTTTGTAAGACCTTTGGTGTGATGTATCTGTATTATCATAAAGAATCACTTAGGTTGAAAAAGACCTTTAGGATCATAGTCCAACCGTTCGCCCAGCACTGCCAAGGCCACCACTAACCCATGTCCCCAAGCACCGCATCTATGCGCTTTTTAAACACCCCCGGGACGGTGACTCAACCGCCTCCCTGTGCAGCCTGTTCCAGTGCTTGACCACCCTTCCAGTCAGGAAACTTTTCCTGATATCCAACCTAAGCCTCCCCCGGTGCAACCGGAGGCCGGTTCCCCTCATCCCTAGTGCCTGTTACCCGGGAGAAGAGCCCGACCCCCCTGCCTACAGCCCCCTGTCAGGCAGCTGTAGGGAGTGGGAAGGTCCCCCTGAGCCCCCTCCTCTCCAGAATAAACCCCCCCGCCGCCCCCCCCCAGCCCCTTCCCCAGCCCCTGCCCGGCTCTGGACACGCTCCAGCCCCTCCACGTCCCCCTGGCAGTGAGGGGCCCAGAGCTGAGCCCAGGGTTCGAGGGGCGGCCGCACCAGCGCCGAGCGCAGGGGACGGGCACTGCCCCGGCCCTGCTGGCCACGCTGTTCCGGGTACCAGCCAGGATGTGTTGGCCTTCTGGCCACCTGGGCACACGGCCGGCCGTCAGCCAGCCCCCCCAGGCCCTTTCCCCCGGGCAGCTCCCCAGCCCCCTGCCCCCAGCCCGCAGCGCTGCCTGGGGCCGCTGTGACCCCAGGGCAGGACCCGGCCCTTCTCCTGGCTGAACCTCGTACAAGTGGCCTCGGCCCACGGGCCCAGCCTGCCCAGCCCCCCCCGCAGAGCCCCCTGCCCTCGAGCGGATCAACGCTCCCCCCAGCTTGGTGTGGCCTGCACACGTGCGGGGGGCACACTCGATCCCCTGGCCCGGATCAGCGACGGACGTTGCAGAGGACGGGCCCCAGCCCGGAGCCCTGGGGACACCCCGTGAGCCCGGCGCCAGCGGGAGGTGACTCCGTTCCCCACCGCGCTCGGGGCCCGGCCGCCCAGCCAGCTTTGAACCCAGCGCAGCGCACCCCCGGCCCGGCCACGGGCAGCACCGCGGTGTCTCCAGGAGATGCCGTGGGGGACGGGCCAAAGGCTTTGCTGCGCTCCGGGCAGACACCAGCCACTGCCTTTCCCTCAGCCACTCGGCAGGTCACCGTGTCCTGGCAGGAGATCGGGTTCCTCAGGCAGGACCTGCCATTCACAAACCCGCGCTGGCTGGGCCTGACCCCCCGGCTGCCCTGCACGTGCCGCGTGATGGACGTGGGACCATCTGCTCCGTCAGCTTCCCTGGCACCCAGCTCAGGCTGACAGGCCTGTAGTTCCCCGGCTCCTCCTTCCAGCCCTTCCTGTAGACGGGCGTCCCACTGGCTGCCCCCCAGTCTGCTGGGACCTCCCCAGTTAGCTAGGGCTGCTGGTAAATGATGGAGAGTGGCTTGGTGAGCTCCTCCGCCAGCTCCCTCAGTGCCCTCGGCGAATCCCATCTGGCCCCATAGACCTGTGCGTGTCCAAGTGGGGCAGCAGATCCTTAACCGTATGGAGCATTGAACACTTGATTTATCGGGCCCTGTAAGTTGCTGATTTGGATCTATTTTAAAAGATTTTTCCCTTCTCATTGGAACCAGAGGCCAAAACTGCAGAGGTATCAAGTCTGTCTTTCCAGTTTGAGCACAGAAGAACAGTTGTGATGCTCGGAACATCACGGATGGTAGATGGCAGAGCTGGCTGTCTGGATTGTACCTGTTGTTGTTTTAGAGAAAGATCTCAAAACAGGGCAGCCTGAAGTGCCCGTGCGGGTCTGTGGGCTCAGCTCCATGTCCTTTCTTAAGCAGCTTTCTTCCTCTAGCAGCCAGCAGTTTTGTGCTAGAGCAATGCCGTAGGTTGGACAATGTCATTCACAGCCCTACTCTATTTATAGGGTGTTTCAGCAACCCCTCCTGCAGCTCCTGTTTCCCGATTTAAAAGAGCTTTCGTGCTACGTTGTCTCCGCTCTTTTTCCACTGGCAGAAAGAAGGAGGAGTTGCCTTTTCTTTTTGAAACGCAACAGAGCATTTCTGCTTCTCTTTCCAGGCCATGGCTCTTGTCCCTCAGATTTCAGAGATGAGTCCAGCAAGGGGAGGGCTGTGGGTGAGGCACCTGCTGCTGGTGGGCACTTACGCTCAGCCGCTTCTATTGCCTTGGCTTCAGAGACAAGGGGTATGGCTAGTGAAGACTAGTAGGAGATAAGGAAAAAGTGGATCTAGAAGGCACAACCCAATGGGAAACTGAGTTAGAGGTGAGAATTAGAGTGGAAATGTACTGTGCTGATGCAGCGCCTCGCTGAGCCCCAACAGCGATCCCCGTCTGGAAGTGCTGGCAATTCTGCTGTGGCCTGATCCAGCTCACATATCAAAGTCAAGAGTTACGATTTTGATATAGGCCAAATGTAACTCCAAGAAACTGCAGCACAGAGACCCCCAGCATGAGAAATACATTGTTAGAATAAGGCTCTCCATGTTAATTTTAAATTATTGTTGGTGTTAGCCCTTCCTCTGGTTTTTCCGCTTTTGCTTTCACCTTTCCCTTTTTCCTTCCCAGCAACCCAGACATAGCTTTATGTTACCTTTTTCTGTTGCAATGTTTGTGTTTATTTTTCAAAGCCAAAGGAGGACTTCATAACATTCAGTATCACAGAACAACTTTGCTTTAAAAGCTCATTAGCTAGAGCTTGTCTCCTGGCTGTTGCTTTCATTGACGGAAAAACATACATACCCATGTGTGTGTTTGTTGTGTCTCACTAGCTTTGCTGGTGGGAGGTAGTGCTGATAAAGGGCTTGAAGTAAAGCTTTGCCTACACCAGTGAATGCTCGTTTTCTAGTTTGTTTTTCCTTTTAATAAATGGAACAAGTGATCCTCGACTGAGCAGGCTGTCGGTGCCTGGATCTTGGATATCAAAAGTTTGACATAATTGTCAGTATTGGCCAAAACCAGCAGGAAAGCACAGGTTTGAGACACACCGTGAGCTCCTATTAGTTTTGTGAAAATTGGTATCTGGAAAGAGGATGGAGTGCCCCTATGGAGGAGAAGCTGATTTATCTTACAAGATGCTACCCAAGGACAGGCTGGCTGGCAGGTGGGTGTCTGCCTGGCTGAATGTCCCCACCAGGCAAGTCGAGAGTGATGTGAGGCACTGCGGGCCCTGTGGAAGGGGGACGCAAGCTGGAGCTCAAGTGGCTGTGGTGTGGATGACAACTGCTGTGGTGTGTTTTGCTGCTTGCAAAACCTGTTTATCTTATAAAATATGCTTGCGGAGTAAAGCTATGAACAGTGGTGTTTGCTTACTTATTCAGAAATTCATCCAGGCCTGCTTTAGAATTAGATTAGAATTTAGATTAGTCTGAAATTCATGGAGTTGAAAGAACCCAACTTCTACTATTTTTAAGTTGCCCTTTTTTAAAAATTCCTCTCTTCAGATGGCCCAAGTCATGTTATTTAAGTGTACTTTGCAAGCACAAATTACAGAAACTTACTGAAATTTCTAACTTAATTAGGCAGCATTGGGAGCTGGAGTTTTAAGCAGAACCTCAAAGATGGAAAAACTAGTGATAAAATGACAGGAGAGCTGGCAACATGTGGCAAGAAAATAAAAATAATGGGAGTGTGCTGCGTGTGTGTAGCTGTGGAGGCCGGTAGGGTCCTCTTTGGTGCCTCTGCAGGCTGCATTCTGTCAGCAGCTTCCCATTTCCTCAGCCTCATATCTCTTCCCAACTCCTCCACCTCTCCCTTCATCCTTTCTCTCCTTTCCCTGCTGCCTTAGCAGGTACTGTCACCTGGAGTTAATCTGCAGACCTCTGCTTTGTGAGGACTGAGGGGGTGGAGTGAGAGTGAGTCCACCAGAGGTGCCTGGTGATGCTGCAGGCTCTGGCAGAAGCCCGGCGAGAGGGCTCATGAAGCAGCAGGCATGTGTGATGGGGCTGCTGGATATGAACCTGGCATCTGGAGTACTCGCTGCTTACAGCGCACAGCGGTGGAGAGTCATTGCCTCGATGTGATTGAATGGGACTGTTTCATCATCTTTGTCTTTCCCACTTTGGTCTAGCAAAGTCATGTTCAAAGTTGCCCAGGCACCCTCAGGGTACCTGAGAGCCTGAGGCACAAGTCCTACAAACCTCACGATAGGAAAAAATTTGTTCTAATAGGCAGTCTAAATTGAAGTTCTGAGTGTTGGAGTGTATAACTGCAATGAGTGATGCTCTAGAATTAAAAAAAAAAAAAAAAAGAAAAGAAGCCAGGTTAATTGGCTTCAGGTAACGGTAAATGGCTTGTACATTCTTTCCTGATAAAACTTGCACAGATTTCTACTGACACCTCAGCAGTCACTTAAGTGTCAGCATTCCTCCCTCATTCGTCTTAGAGCATCACAAAATAGGATAGCTTGGGACAAAGCATACTTGTTCTGAAACAAATGCTCACACATGGTGCTTTTCATGACTAGCTGTTAAAAAGTAAATACAGGCCATGCGTCAGTCCAGATCGATACTCAAAGGTAGACAAGTTTTCAGTCTAGCTATTATTTTTTTCAATATCTTTTCTAGGGGTAGGTACCCCACCAAATTAAGAACTTAAATGTTTTAGTAGCATTTAATCTGTATTATAAATAGTTGTTTTCACTTTTTTTTCTCTTAAACAAAAATGCGTTTTTACTCTCTTTAGGTGTAAATGTGGTTAACCCAGCACTACGTGCTGTACTCATGTGTTCTTCAAATAAAAGCATTCCTTCATTTGTATAAAAACAAAATAAAGCTCAGCTTGCTACAGAAGCTCTGGCCTTATGGCCTGAATTTTTTGGAAGGCTCTGAGTGTCCTGACCTGTGCTATGTACTTAAAAAAGCAAAGTTTAGGACCTGGTGATGAACAGGGCTAGTTCAGTGTGGGGGAGGGGGGAAGGCTACTAGTGGTCTGAGTTTCCTTATTGTCATTCTTAATGGTGACCTTTATAGCATTTAGTAGAGCCACAGGTTTCAGAACAGACCCTTTTTGGATCAGTGACATGTTACTTCTACCTATATGCACTGGGTCCCGTGGGAGTAGAGCCAGCACTTTTATAACAGCTTTAAGACAACTGTTTCTTTTCTTCCTTTAGGCTCATAGCTGGCAGCCTGGAATCAAGAACCCATACCGCGGGGTGGTGGTGTGGCCTGTTCCTGAAAATGTTGAAATTACTGTGACTCTCTTTAAGGTATGTTTTTTAAAGCATAATCTTTCCTATTTCATAAACATCATCTTGGCAAATTATGTTTGGAAACATCAGATAGTAATCACAAGGCTTAATCTTCCAGGGGCTTAAATTGTTAACTGCACAACCTTATGACCCCAGTTTAAATCTGGGAGAGAAGGATGGTCTGTTCCCTGCCAAAGCGTACTTTTGTAGTTTAGTTAACACACTGAAATATCTCATTGAGCTGATTATGGCGAGTCATTGGCATAGAATTTAGTACATGTGTAACTGCGCACGTACCACATGTGTAAGAGCTTGGCATGGGTTATAGTCTGGTTGGTTTTCTTTACACACTGTAAGCCAGAAGTTGTCAAAACACAGTCATTTCTAGACTTCCTTGTTCAGTTGTGGTGCAGTGACCCTATTTCTTACTCTGTTTACTAGGAAACAGAATCCAGCTCTTAATTTCACAGTATTTAGTATGCCACACAAACATCACAGTGCTTGAGTGATTGCAGTTGTAGGAGTGGATGGTGGAGTATTTGAGTAGTACAGAGAATTACAAGATTTTTATGGGCGATTCTGTTTAGGTACTGCATTTGTTGCATTAAAAAAGAAGCTTATTTGTGTGGCTGTGAAGCAGGAGAAATTGATGGTTATGCTAGAACTTATTTCCCAAATGTCATTGGGCAGAGGCACAAAGATAACAGTGCTGCTTTGCACGTGTGACAGTGTAGGAGGCTGCCTGAGCTGAAGATTTCTGGGATTTTTGTTCCATTAGTTCTTTCTTGTGCTTTACTCTGTCTCCAGCTACACTCTGGTTGTTCTTATTTATAATTGCTCCCTTTACAGCTTAGGGCAACAGTAACATACTTTTTTCTTAAATTACTGTCATAATTAGTAATATTTATATTTCTTTGTCTTGGGGACTTCCCTGAGTAACTGCTTGGAAGTGGCTTCTGGTTAGCCTTAGAATGTGGATTTATTACTTGGTTCACTAAGCCTAGAAAGGGGGTTTCTCTGGGGGTTTTTTTGTTGGTTTTCGGGTTTTTTTGTCCTAGGGATCACCAGTGAACAGAAACATCCCAGATTGCCAGTGACGCTAACTTATAAATTTATCTCTCTCCTTAGCAGACACATAGTCTTCAACTGGCATTGAGAAGTTCACTAGCAAATACAATTTGCTTTTGCATGCTTCAAGGGCCTCTACTTGGATTAAGAAGTCTAACACCATTATCTGACTGTGTGTGTCTGTATAATCTGAATAGGGTTATGTAACACAGTGAATGTTACTTAATATTTTTAACTTTTAAAGTGAAGCAGAATGTACACCGTTCTTGATTGTGTATGTGATGACATGTTGCATGAAGAATGAGAAATTAAGTTTCTTCTGGGTGCAGCTCTGTGGTGCTATGGCTTTGGAATAAAAGTAGCTGCCAGCCTTCTCCTGCCACCCCACACCACCTTTGGATTCCTACCTGCAGGGCTTCAGGGCTGTGTTGTGTAGCACAGCAAAACAGCCTGGTGCTTGTGCTGCTGACGGTGAGGGCTGGGACCATACAGCGAGGGAAAGAAGGGCCTCTGGAGCCGGTGTTAGGTATTACTACAAGCTGAATTTCATCCAGCACTGTGACTCTGCAGGCAGGTCTGCTCACTGGACTTCTTCCTACTCTCTCCAAAAATGAGCCTGCCTGTCACACGGAGGAGAGGCAGGAGCATGAATAATCCCAGGGACTGTAACTTCTGGGAACAGCACACACCGATCTCGGGGGGAATGAGCACTGGCTTTTAGAATCAAAACATTGAGATCACGCAAAGCAGCATCGCATTTTCAGGCAGCTTTTGATGTAAATCTGCTCTAATTGATCCTCTGGCTCCTCCGACAAGAGTGCTGTAAGTGGCCAAACCCCCTCTTTTCTCTGTAAGGACATGCAGGTGTGGTACAGAGCAGCAGGTTTTGAGCAGCAGGTCGCATGCCAGGAGCGCTGGATCTGTGTGAGGCAGCAGCCTGCCCAGGGCGGTGAGCTGCGAGCGGGACCTGGCTGCAGGCAGAATGTGGTGCTGGCATGGTTCAGGCTGTGCCCTGTCCTCTGGTGGCTCTTGACTCCCTGCTACAGCAGCGCTTCAGCTGGAGCGCAGGATATGTCCAAACACCTGGAGAGCTGGCACTTCTGTAGCTGGTGTGTTCTGGGCAAGGACAGTCAAAAAGAGCTAGCTGGTTTTTGCACAGCTGATGCATTGGCTGGTCAGCGCTGGAGTAGTGGGGAGGGAAGAATGTACTAGCACATTGCCACAGCCTTCTTGGGAGCTGACTTACAAGTCAGGTATTTATATTGTTCCTTTCTCTGGAAGGAGAGAGGCAAAACCAGAAAGCAACAAAACTCAGAAAAAGAGCCTGCTTGCTCATCTGGCAGTTCTGGAAAAGTCCCTTTAGCAGCCACTCCTTGGCACTTGGCACTTGGCAGTAAGCACACTTAACGTGGCCGTGTTGTGTGACAAACAGTAGTTTTCCTCTTTCGTTACAACCTGAGAAGCTGAGGGAAGCTGCTGACTCCACGTCTACCCCGGCGGCAGAGCCCACTGAGCGGAGGAGCTCCGACAGGGCTTTGTAGCAGTCACAGATAACAAATTAGCACAGCGGTGCTGTTTGAAATAGAAGTGCAGGAAAGGGAAAGAGTAGACTCCAGAATAGACAGCTACGTGTTTTGGGAAATGATTCACACAGTAGTGGCTGTGTGTTCGTAAGTGGCTGTTGAAATGTGTTGCTGGTAGGATTAGGAGATAAGTTGAGGTTTCAAGTGCTGATGAGAATGTTAAGCATATCCTCTCCAGTAGTCACCCATGGGCCCTTGACAGCTGGTGAGCAAAGGCCTGTGAGGAGTCAACAGATGAGGTACTCTGCATTATCTGCACATCCCTATTTTGGGTGTTAGCTTGTTTCCAATAATAAGTTGTGTAATTCTTAGACAAGGAGAACAAGGTATTGAAGAGACTATAACCTTCATTTAGAAAACTTTCATTTCAAATAAATAAAAAGTTTTTGTTTCATTTCACTTAGTTCTGGGCTGCTGGTAAAATTTCATTATGCTCCGGAGTCACGTGAGGAAAAGCATCAAATGGATATATTGATTCAGCTTCCCTTGACTAGCTTTAGCTCCTGCCTGTCCAGCTGGCTGAAGTGCTAATTACATAAAAAGTTCCATCTGTTCTGAAAGTTTAACTTCTTCCTTTACCATGCCCTATGTTGATATTTGGCTATGCCTTGGGTTTTTCAACCCAAATGGGGAGAAAGAAACACTGTGAAACAACAAGCCTATTGTGTGTTTTCAGTCTGTGATTTGTAATGTGCTTTCATGGAAACATCCACAAATACCAGAAAAGCTAGCTGAATTCCCGTTTTTTGTTGTTTCCATGGTTGCACTCCAGAAGTTCATTTTTAGTGTCCCTGCATTAGCAAGGTTTAACCATCATATATGAAAGCTTGTATGCTTCTCCGTGGCTTTATGTACAAACATATACCTGTATCAACTGAGAGAGATTTTAAATGAGAAATTTTCACTGCCAAGCGAGACCAGTGCTTTTAGCAAAGCTAAGTGAACATCAATTGTACTATGAGGATTTAAATTGGAGCGTGATCACTTTCTAGCTTAAAAGCAAAGTGAACTTCCCAAGCAAAGATGTTTGTTCTTCTGGAGTAAACATGGACTTTGCTTCATCAGATTACAAAACCCACCTGCTCTGTCAGTAACTTAGATTGTTTGTCACACCATTGTACCATTGCAACAACAGGGAAGATTACCAGCTCTTCATTGCAAAGTTTGAAAAAGACATTTTAAAGGCGTAGCTTTCAGAGCACAGAAATTATTAGAGTAGAATAAGAATAAAATAAATGATAAAAGGAGACTTGTGTTGTTGAAAGCATTCGTGTCCCCACATGTATCTCAGAATAAATCCTGTATCATCTTCCTTGAAAGCCCGATTCCATCATGTGTTTGATTATAATGCAGTTACAGGCCATGCAGTAGCAGGAACACTGCAGCAGAGCCAATACATAGTCTCAGGGAAGGAGAGAAAACAAAAAACCCCAAAATGCACAAACCCCTTTGATAAAGCCGTTTCCCAGAAGCAGAGAACAAACCCAGGTTCAGAAAATACGTGTTTCAGTTTAGGAGAGACCAGGGGCTTGACCGGACATGATGGAGAATATTCTGTAGGAGGGAAGAACAGCCCTGTAGACAAGACAAGATGTTGTGTGTCAGATATGAAAATCATAAGCTCAGCAAAGTGAGCACGTTTGTACACTAAAAAATTAAATATCCAGGGTTAGTTTGAGAAATAATTATTAAAAATATATTCAAAGAGAAAAAGTAAGCCCTTGTTGTTTTTCTAGCCCAGAGGCTTTCCAGGAAAGCATGGACTGTCATGAGTTTGGTGTGGTGATGTACACGGACAGTTCTGCTGGTCTGCTCGGAGCTCCCTGCTTTCTGGAAGCTCAACAAAAGCTGACCGGAGTTGTATGTGATTTTCTAGGCTAATCAGATCTCTGTAAGCAGCATTGAAGCGACAAGAATTGGGTCAAATTTTGAGCCTTCTACAGCTTCAGACAGCCAAATGCAAAAGCTGAGGACAGATGTTGGAGTACCTGGAGCATCTGCTGTAGGTCACCAGTAAAGGAAGATCACAAACCCTGTCATCATTTGATCTGATTCAGTGTGACAGTCCATAAGCAGTTATTCCCCAAGAAGAAAGACCAAAGATTAAGGCTGGTATGAAGTGATCTAATTGAAAGGCAAGCTTCAAAAGCCAGGAAGGCTTAGGGAGGAGGCATGGGGAAGGAAGGGAGGAAGGGACTAACAGTCTGAACATCTTCCCCACCCGCTCTGGCTGCTAATTAGGAGAAGGAGCAGTCCCTTGTTTCCTGATACGTCTTTCATTCCTATTAAAAGAGATAGAGAAATAACTCTGAAGATAACAGAAACTATTGAAGAAGGGTTACCTTTCGTCAGTCTTCTGAAACCAACTTGTACACCGTAGAAAGGATCTAGTCCTTTGAGAAGTTCTTTGTGGAATGGGCTGATGATGGACTGATCAATAGAGAATGGAAAAATGTGACAGGCTCGTTCCTTGTGGCTCTTCCCTTGCCCGAGCCCAGGAGAGTTGCCTGTTTTCAGGTAGCTGGTATGTGGGTGGGCAGAGTGGGGTGACAGAAAGAAGCTCATGGGTGGGATTGCAGAGAAAAGTTTGTAGGACTGCGAGGTCCAGCACATCTCTAGAAAAGCAGTTAACACAGTGAACACAGAGAAAATGTGAGATGGACTAGGTTTTCGCTGGTGCACCAAAGTGCTCTGCTGATCTTGAGAGCTGGAGGAATGATTATCTGAGAGTCTCACTGCAGGAGAACCGCTAAGATACTCTCCTGTCCTTTGCACCGTTCCCTACTATTGGCTTCTCACCTCAGTGTTACTTTTGAACACTAAAGTCAATTTACCAGGAAAAAAAATATAATAAAAGGGTAGGGGAAAAAAAAAAGGCTCTAAAACTTAGTTGAACATACTGAAAAGGATTGTCGTACTGCACAGTGAATGCATAGGGAAAGAGAAAGAGGAAAATGGGGCCCATCTCTTGATATTAAGAATGATTCTTTTTTTACACAATAAAATGAGGAGGAACAAAAAGCTGTTCAATCTGTTTGCTCAGACAGAGTTTTCAAATCAAGGTGAAACCATAATGAATGTCGGATGGAGTGTAGTTTGCATCTGTGGTATGTTGGTAGAGAAAATGAGTATTAAAAAAAAAAGAAAATAAATGGCTCTTGCCAGCTCCCTTCATGTTACAGCGAGCTATGAGGCAGTTTCAGGCTGAAGAACGTACTGGAAACAGTTTGTTCCCTGAGCTTTTTAGGTAATTTTCATTATCATTTGCTTTCAGGAAGGAGGATGGGAAATGAGGTCTGTTTGTAACTCTTGTCTTCAGGTGTTTCCAGCTGTGCATTTTCAGTGATTGCTTGTATCTGCTTGCAGGTGAGGTGAGGTTTTGTGTGCTGTGTTATCAGGGAGGGCTTTCATACAGTGAAAATGTCAAAGGCTGCTATAACTGTACCTCCTAGGGTTGTTCTTCTTTGCAATGGCTTTTATTTTTTTTTCCCCCTGAAGAGCAGTCAGCTGTACAGTCCTCAAATAATAGTTTGCTATATTAATTGAGTTCTATGAGGAAATGAATGGAGGATATGGGTTAGCCAGTAGGGGAAGTATGTGTTACGTTTTTTTACTGGTGTTTACCCTCTTCAAATCCAAAATAAGATGAAAGATTACTCAGATTTATAGAAACATCACTTTTATGCAGGTCACACATAAAAATGTTAGCCCAAAGGGTGAAATGGTGGTTGCACTAGAAACCGTGTTGTAACTGTAGTCATACAAGATTCTGTTAATGCTGACCACATAGTAAAGTTGTAAGAAATAGGACTATGCGTGCTGCTCTCTGGGCTTCTAATAAAAGCATTTTAATGAGAAGAGTGAAGCCACTGAAGTGTCTGTTGCAAGGAAATGCTCAGGCTCGTTTGGGGATTCCTGTTTCTAGAGGCATTTTAAGACTAAGAAGAAATGTGGCTTTAAAAAAAAAATATCTGTATTTGTCTTTAAATCTGAAATATCTTACACATATGCAAAATATTTTAGCACATTTCATATCTCTGAACTTTTGGTGAGGCTGTTCATTAGAGAAGTCCTTGAAGCTTTTCATTTTTATTTTTTATTCTGGGTATTTGGTAGAGTTTGGGGGGCAATACGCTAGTGTTTATTTTTCAAAAGTGTTCACAGCTCACTTCCAAGTGCATGCTAAAACGTTGAATATTGTCTTCTCATTATACAGTATTATTTTGCTCTATCAGATTATCAGAAGTACTCAGCAGAGCACCCAATTCTGTAGCCTTCAGAGGTGAGAGTCAGTTTTATTACCATTGATAGAAGAGCTTTCTTTTTCTTCATAGAACAAAGCAATGATTGTTTTGTTTGTTACATGGGATAAAACACTGGGCCCTGACTTTGCAAGCAGGTTTGGGTAAACCTGCAAGCTTGCATTAATAGCTTTTGGGGGAGTTACAAAAAAAATTGAGCAGGATGAAATATTTCAGAGTTTAGTCACTTATTATGGAGTAGCTTATTAAAACAGTGATTAATGATTGCATTAAATCTTACTATGTCATTTTATGCTATATCAAATGAAGCAATTAAACAAAAAGGTAATTGCCCCAGGTTAAGTCTTGAAAATTATAAGTAGTTAATAGCTGGATTACAGAAAATTATCTTTAGAATTTGTATAGGATACAGCCAACCAGCAGGTATCATGCATTTTATTTACATAATGCAGAATTCCACAAACCTGATTAATGTGATGGATATATAATTACATAATCTGATATTTACAAGTACATTAATTGGAACATGGAGATACCTCAGTATAATTTTGTAAGTATCTACTTGCCCTTCTATCCTTACGGCTAATGGTACAGTATGGTTTTTACATTGATTTTCAGTATTTAAATTTTTCTGATTTTTTAAAAAGTTCTAAAAAGATTTGTTCATATATCAAAATAAATAATTAGTTTTGATGTAAGTTTCTAGTAACATCTTACATTTTTTCATTGAAACTACATCCCATTGTTGGAGTAATGCATCTTAAAATGCATGCTGCATATGACACCTGTGATTGTAGCTGTTAAATATTTAGCTAATTACGGTGCCAGCGGAATGATGTGTTGTTGAATTTTCTCTGTAAGCATGTTAATGCCCGGCAGGACTCCTCCTGCAAGGAGAGCCAGTGTTTTACAGGGGGCATGCAGAGCAATGAACCGGCTTTGCTGGGTTTTATAGGAAGGACTGCACTGGAGGAGGTATGATAGCCTCTTAGAAATGTTATTGTAGTTCATTCAAAGAGTGTTTATTTGAGGGCACACTTTCCAAGTCTTTTGTGTGCTGGAAAAAGAAAAAAGTAATTATTTTTTGCTAGTTGTTTACACTGTAAGCTCATTACTTACAAGATGTTTTATTTTGTGTATTTGATGAGAACTAGTTAAAAGAATCATTTGTAATACAGTACCTCTACTCACTATGTGTCCGACCTCAAGACAAAAGTAAGTGAAACAAAGATGGTTAAAGCAAAGGTTAAGATAAGGGGAGCTGAAAAGATTGAATGTGAGGCTTGTAGCGTTCTGGAAAGAAAGGAGACGCGGTACTAATGGAGATAAAGTAGAAGCAAAGTATCTCAATCCATTTTGTTAGTTTAGAGCACCAAGATGGAATTGATGCAGTGCTTGATGTAGCGTCATGAGCAGGCTCCAAGTAATAGCAAAAAATGTAAGTGCTGAGTTATGATGATGGCAAATGCTGATTATGGGAAGTGGCATTTGTCTACAAGTATCTATAGTATGCAAGCGTCAGGGGCAAAGGAGTAATTCAGTGGTTTCCTATAACTAGAAATAATAGGATAAAATTGAGGTATAGCAATACTAGGCTTCACGTCTGAAGAAAGCCATAAAGCTACATTCTCTTTTACAGTTGTTCAGAACGAGGATTAGACGATAAATTAATGATATTTTTTTTAAAAAGTTGTTTGTTTTTTTTAAACAGGATCCCTGATAGAGGCATAAAGGGGATAACTTAATGTCTGCACAAGTATCATAATTTCAGACAACAGCAGGCCACACGACCAGATTCAAAGCTCATTAAACCGGAAAGAAATGCCAAATATATGAACCTCATTGTTATTTATCTTCCTGTTGGTGAAAATGTTTTCTGATCCTCACGTGTGATGCAATAGAAATGTTGTGAAGTAAGGGCAGTTATTTTAAGAAACTTGCAGTGAAATGAGGTGCTGTGCTGAAGCTGTGAGTTTGGATTTCTGCTCGTGCTGATGGAGTCTGGCCATGAGGAGCTGGGGGTGATGCCTGCTGTAGGTGTACGCCGCCCCATGCCAGGGGGGAGCAGTGGCTTCCTCCGCTGTTCTCTGCAAGATATAGATTTGTTATGTTTATTTGTGAGATGGAACTTAAAAATTAGAGAGGTGGCGTTTTGTTTTTGTTGGGGTTTTTTTCTCTAGATGAAAGGAAGTAGAATTACAGGCCTTTATCAGAATCAACCTCATGTTTGTATCTGTAGGAGTCCTTACCAAATCCTCACTGGCAGTTTTACCCCAACTTGCATGTCATCTTATTGGCATCCACTGAAGCCTACATCCTAGCTGAAGTATTTCCCTCTGTCATCTTCAGTGGGTAAAAATATTTCGATGAGTATATGAAAATCTTGGCTGAGTTGCAATTTCTTGCACCCTGGATTATTTTTAGACTTAAGTTCTCTGGTTTGTTTTTCTAGGATCCTCATGCTGAAGAGTTTGAAGACAAAGAATGGACGTTTGTCATAGAGAATGTAAGCTGGAATGTTATGGTTGTTTTTTTTTTCTATATGTGTAAGACTTAATCATTTAAATGATTAAAGAGTGTCCAAATGCTGAAAAAGGCTTGAGTAAAATATGAGCTGCTGAACCACAGTAAAGCCTTGCTCTGTAGTAATAAAGCCTTATTAAAATACCTGTTGTTATGTTACAATCAAAATGCAGAAGAGGGGGTTACTGTACTACACTGCTTAAATTCCTTCCCTGTAAGTATCAGTCTTCCTTGCATTATTTTGCTATGAGCGATGAAGTAAACAAGTTAGAGCTGGGTTATGACTCATTGTTTTATGGGTTATGACACATTATTTTTCTATGAGCAGGGGAGTGAACAAGTCAGAGCTAGGTTATGACATCTGTACGCCCCAAATGGCAGCGCCGCCTTGCTGGTTTTGAATGCTGCTCTTTAGCGAAGAGCACAGTTTCATCACCTGTGTTTTGTAGAGGAGGAAATTGAGGCAGGGTGGAGAGGTGGGACCAGCCATGGTCACCTAAGTGAAGAGCAGAAGAGTCATGATGTGTCCCCTGCTCCCTGAGATGCCAGTCTCCTTCTCCCTGCATGGGGAGCCATCTTCTGCACCCAGCGAAAACCCAAAGGGTGGCTTCTGTGAATCTGACTCTCGTCAGAAGTTCCCAGAACTGTGCAGAGGGCTGAGCTCCTGAAGGCTGTACTAACAACACGCTTTGCCAAACAGCAGGGCTTAACATTGCGTAGAGCAAGTGCTTCAGTACTTTTTTTGCTTTCCCTTCTCCGTGCTGGGCTGTGGCTTCTGCTCTGGGGCTGCCCGGGCTGCAGAATGGGGTAGCTGCTTAACCTGGAGTTCCCTTGAAGAAAAACCTTCTTTTTGAAAATACGTTTAGTAAGACTGTGGTATCAAGACAGTGTGTTTCCCTCTCATTAATAGAGTATCGTTCTGGACTGTTTCTCGGTAATATGATTTAATTTTTATTTATGTTGTCTTTAAACAAAACAAAAAAAAAAGCTTTTCTACTGAGTCATAGTTGTACCACACAGCACTGAAGTATGGAAAAGCAATGGTATTTGCATATTACATTTTTTTGCCTTAAAATGCTGCTTTTTCTTTCTTGTCAGTATCAGAAATGGTTCGGATGTCTTGTGATGTAGTTATTCTGATTGTCAGTGACTGAACATTTAAAAAGGCTGAAAGCAAAGTGCTTAATTTATACTTTATAAATGTCAAGTTTCTATTTTCATTTATGAGACTTATGAACAGACAAAACACAATTTAGGTACTGTTTCCTGGAGTTTCCTTTTCTTTCTCACTTAGTTTATTTTAATCAGGGAAGTCTCCATCACCAATTGTCACTGTACAAGTAGCTCTGGATAAAACAATGTCAGTGTATTTCTCAGCCAACCCCTCTGGGTATAGTTGGATTTCCTGTGACGTTGCAGCAGGTATTTTTTCAGAAGTTTATAGTGGGCATATAAACTTCATGTCCTGCCTTATAACACACTGCTTTATTTCACATGGCGTTGTGTGACACACAGAGGTGGCAGCAGTACATCTGCTGCATGCTGTTCCCGCGCTCTGCCTCGGATCTGCTCTGAGCCACAGCAATGCTGCAGGGTGGGAGGCTGCTGTGCCCCAAACGCAGCTCTGCGAAGCAGATGGAGATGGTTCCAGTATGTACCAGGGATGATCATCTGTTATGTGCAAACTTTCTCTATACAACCGCAGTTAATGCCATTAGTTCATCCCGCTGGAACTGCCCAATAGTCATCGGTAGGTAGATGTTTATCTTCGGTTAGAGGATATATCAATATTATCATCAGAATAATACATGTAATAAATAGTTTTACTGAAAAAATGGAGAGCTAAAGCAGCTATAAACCCGGTTGCTTTCAGCCTCTCTCTCTCAAGATGATGCACTACTGCAAGCTGGAGATAGTGCCACAAAAATCTGGTCTGCAAATGTAGTCGAGGAGCTGGAGAAATTTTTTCTCCAGAGTAACAGCTCCACTTAGTGGTGGATGAAAATGTGTTCATCAGTTGGAGCAAATAACAGTGATCGATGCCCGGGTGACATTTCAGTGGACAAAACACCAGCTTGTTACAAACCGGGGAGCCGGGGAGGCAGGAGGGCCGTCTCCTCCCTCCCTAAACTGTTGACGTTTACCCCTTTCAGGCTGAACATATGTTTTTTTTCTGGTTTTAAAGGAATTTATGTATCATCGAGCCTGACAAGGACAGGCCACCTTTGGGAAGTGTGGGGGCATTTACAGTCTGTTGGAGGCTTTTCAGTTTTGTCCAAGTGTGTTCGCTGTCCTCAGAGTTTCCCTTCAGGAAGCGCTGCAGGTTTCCCTTCCTCCCTGGTTAGCCACACTCGGAACACAAAACACTCAAGCCTGAAAAGTTTATGGATGTTCTTTCGTTATGAAGGAATCTGAATTCTGCTAAAAACATTTATTTTGAGCTTTCTTTAATGCTGTTACAAGTCAGTCTCCTAAATCATTCTGTAGTGCTTCAGTATGGCTGAGCAGAGATCAGCTAAAGGAGATTTTCAGCTGAAGTTTGATGTCTCTGCTGGCAGATGCTACCAAATCCAAAACAAGATTATTCTGGACTTTCAGAGGAATTTTTAAGTAGCCGTGAGGTGGTTTGTGCAAGATAACCATGCTGCAAATGAAAATGGAATAAGATATTTGGGGGTTTTGGTTGTTTTTTTTTATTTTTCTTGTTTTGAGTTTGTGTTTTTTATGTTGTAGAGTTTTTTGTTCATTTGTGTTGTTTTTCATGTTGTAGAGTTTTTTGTTCGTTTGTGTTGTTTTTCAATATATCACAAATACATGTACTTTGTGATCCATCACCTTGGTTATTGTAGGATTTTTTTTCTAACTGTATTTTTAATGTCTTAGTCACTCTGTGTTTGTGTTCTAGTAAGTGAACTTTTGTCATCTACTGTATGTTTAATCACAGATAATTTGATCATAATGCAGTTTCATTATATTTGAATGTTGATACACATTTTCCATCAGCCTCTTCCATGTCTTTACTTCCTTCACAGCTGCATTCTTTGTATATTTACTGCTAACTTTCGACAATCTGTTTATTTGATTATCTGTTTTTTCTTCGTGAGGCAGCTCTTGGGGCTGTCTTGTCTTCTGTGCTCTTCTGAAGAATAGTATCAGATGTTCAAATTGGCTGTTGCAAGTTGGAGAGCAAGAAATCCATAGCTAAGAATAAGACTTACCCATATGTAGAGGTAATAGGCTCTCAAAATCTTACAGACTGGCATTGATTTATTTTGCCTATTCAGTTTAGAGAACAGGGACTGGTTGCCTTACATTAAAAAATACAACCACTTCCTCTAGGAAGTGATTTTTCTCTCCCATTGCTCCTATGAGTAATTTGAATACGTGCTGTTTCCACATGTGTTCCTTTCACTGTCTGAGTGCCAACTTCCAGTGTTAATTTTTTCAGCATAAACTTGTGACTTCTCTTACAAATTGCTTTCTCGGGGTTTCTGGTGTACCAGTGCTCTACAAAGAGCCTCCGTGTGGCAAGAGACTCTATAGGTACTAGGGAAAACTCACAAACAGCGTTAATGTATCTGTCAAACTTTCTGCAGGGTTTCCGCGCTGTCCTGTTTATAGACAAGAGCACTGGATGTTTCTAAATACAGCTTTGTCTTTCAGAAGTGAAATATTTTTCAAGTGAAATGGCTGGTGCTGGGGGAATCGTTAAGCGTTAGTCAGCTTGAAATGAAGACTGCATCCCTGGAGGAGTTCGGCTCACCTGAAGTTTGGGCTATGTTTCATGACCTCTGCAGACTGTCTAGCTAATGGAAGAAGAAAGGGACAGGAGGGAAGAGTGGAGGTTTAAATGGGTTCAAATATGTTGGAGCTTTCACTGGCTTCTGTGTACAAGAGCTTTGTCTGAAATAAGGGTAGCTGAAGTGATGGAAAAATTGTCATTTTGCTTCCTAGCCTGCTCAAAGCACGGAAAAGAACATCCACTGAGGACAGACCATCACATCTGCCTGTTTGCTGGCAGCTTTGTAGACCTACCTACTACATTCTTAAATGAAATTGAAAAATCCATAGGATGTTTTCAGAGGGTAAAAATTTGGTCTATGAAACAATTTTTCCAGCTTTTTGTAGGAAATGCTTTTTGAGCCCAGATTTGTATCTCTAATAGCTAACAAATGGCCTACTAATATATTCCAAGGTTCACAGTAGGTTCCTCCATCGTCCCTCCTGTGCCTTGTGTTTCACCCTTCTCTACAGGTTATTCGCAGGGCGCCGGGCCGTGGTGAGTGAGCCCTTTCCAGTAGCGTCGATGCCATCAGGGCATGGGTAGCCAACGCTGTAGCCCTGATAGTATGCCATGTTCCTCTTTTTATGCGGCAGGCCCGTTAAAACGTGGCGTTTGCAAACAACAGAAGAGGACATTCCAGACATGCTAATTTGGCAGATGAATGGAGAAAAATGCCCCACCTGTCCTTGAAGCTTTGCTTGTAGGTTTAGCTAGGCTGGGGCTGGAGGCAGCCTCGCCTGACCTGTCCTGTTGCCTCAAGGCAGCATCATTCCAGGCAAACACTTATCTAAATCGTTTTTAAAAGCTTTTTAAGTTGGGGACCCTGCAGCACCTCCAGGCAGCCTGTTTCAGTGCTCCATTGTCCTTGCTGCTGGGAATCCTTGTGGCCTAGATCGCTGTTGGTACAGCTTAAGGCTGCTCTTGCTTGTCTTCGCAATTGCAGCTATGCAGGACAGGTTCTGCTTTCTCTGTGGCTGGAGGCTCCCTCCTTTCTTCTCACCTGTGACTGGTCAATCAACCACAGTAATGTGATCGTGCTTACACATGCATCTCATTTCCCTTGATTGCACTAGCAGATCATTAGCATTCTCTTTCAGAGGATGTATTTGTGCAAGCAAATGTTCAGAGTCCTGCTCTGCTCACGCTGTCCTTTGCTTTCAGGGGCTAGCAGCGCCCAGCTCTGCCTGCACCACCACCTGCCTGGTGAAGCGCTGCCCTGAGGCTGCAGGCTGTTCTCTACTGAGATCTTGGAAACTGAACTCACTTCTGCATCTAGCCTTTCAGGAGCCTTCCGAAACATTTTGATGACCATGTTAGACCACTGTTTTCTATTAGTGCCTTTTTGAATATTAAGGTAGTGAATGGTGAAGAAAACCATGCGAACTTTTCAAGTTTAACAGTGATTTGTGTCAGGTATACATCCCCCTGTGAGACACATGCATGCTTCCAGTCATTTTTTAATACGTTAACCATAAGGGTATTCTGATTGGTTTCTCCAGGAAAATATGTCCAACAAAGCTGCTGAAATGAGAAAAAAGGAGTTTAGAGTTTGCTGTTCACGGTAGCCTTCAGCAAACAGTTACTAAGAATAACAAGTTTAAGCTGAAGAATGAGATCTGACTTTTCCTTCTGTCTGTCACTTTTGTGTAACTTCAGGAACCCTAACCCAAAAAGAGTTCTGAACTGGCTTCTGCTCAAATGTGAGCAAAGCCTCAAAATGAACGAAACACTAGAAAAAGTTACAGAGCATTTGACATAATCTACTGTCATTTTATTGGTAGAAGTGAATTGTGTTGTGGTATGCCCCCCCTCTGAAATACTTTATCGTGGTTGCTTAGGATGATTTCTCATTTTGAATGCCCTAAAGCACGTTATATCACTCACAGGCTTGGAGAGATTATTCCTCTCTCCTAAAATGCCCATCTGTTCTTTTTAGCCATGACAACACAAATAAAAGTGATAATAATGTGAAAGTAATGGGAAAGGTGGATGTGATACAGAAACGAATTTGCTTCTGGTCTTAAAGGTGACCAGTTTTAAAGGTGATACAAACATATAAGGTATTAGCAAGAGGTTAAGTTTTCATCAGATACAGCTTTTTTCCAAATGAGCCTTTCAACAAATAGCTCATTGGAATTTCAGCAGTAATTAGCCCAGAATTCTGGTAAAATCAGACTCTTACACTGGGCGTTTAAACCTCTCCTAGCACAGCACTGCTGTGACACTAGCTTGGCAAGAGCAAGTTTCGCTTGACATCAGAATGCAGGCCCAAGTGTAGATGTGAAATCTTCCCACTTTTTTTCTGGAAATAACTGTTGGGAGGCAAATGCCAGCATAGTCTAGTGAATTGAAATTCTGAGTACTGTCAACACTGTTTGCAGAAAGAACCTGGGGAAAAAGACTGGCATATGGAGTAAGATGATTCTTTATTTGCTAATCAGCTGCCATACCAGAATTTATTACAAAATCTTGGCTATCTCTAACAGTGCATCTTTGTAGCGTGTGGGAGCTTAAGTTTAATTTGGCTGTTTGCTTTATTTAAGACAAAGTAATCAAAAAAGCTCGATCGTTAGTTTTGTATTTTCTGCTTGAAGTAAATTTTTGCTTAAAATAAGCACTGACCAGGTTAGTCTTTTTCTGAATTAAATGCCTGCATTTAATACATTTAGAATAGGAAGCTCATAGTTCAGGCATGCTTTCCTGGTCCTTTAATTCCCCTGTCATGTTCTGCTGTATGTGATTATGTGAACTGTGACTGTCTGTCTGTGTAAATTAGGCTGGGTATTCTGGTCTAGATATAGCTGGGAATTAAATGCTGCTTTGTCAGCCGTCTCACTCTTGCTCTGCTTTAAATGTAATACAGAATCAGAGAACTTGTTTTACTTTTAGTTTTTGCTTACATTAAATATTTAGCACTTTGTTCTAGTTGAGAAATCTCTGAGATTAGTTTTTTGGAGCAAAACTAGCAGAAATTGTAGTCTTGATTGGCTGCTCTGGCTCTGAAGAAGACAGGGTAGGAAATCTTTCTAGGAGGCCTGATCCTGTGTTTTTTCAGGAATGTTTTTTCAAATGTCATTTCTTTGTGTGCACCACAATGGCATTTCTGTGCAATTTTCACCAGTGGAACATGACCAGAGGCAGGGTCTGTGCTCCTGTAAGGAGCCGGAGGGGGGCCCGTGCGTGGAGTGGATGGCCCTGGTGTAGGGTGGCTGAGTCTCCCGTCGGTGCGCACCAGCCCTGCGGGGTCACTTCAACACCCCCCTCTGATGAGGCACCATCTCTGACAATTAGAGCAGGTAATGGAAGTGGATTGCACACTTGGGCTCTGCTGGAGAAGTTTTATGCGAAATGCTGTAGGACAAGTAAATTACCACCTGTATTGGGGGTGTTAGGTGAGCGAGGCACAAAAGGCGGGGGGGTTAGGGGTGTTTTCCCCTCCGTATGGCACAGCACGCAGAGAGGAGGCAGCAGCGGTCCTGGGCCTGCTTTGAGGTAGGCATCGTGAGGGCAAGCGCTGTGTAAGCTTTTCTGAGCAGCTGTATCGATTCCTTGATGTTTTGACCCGTGGCCACCCCTGCATCCCTGAGCAAAGCCTGCTGGTTGCTGCAGGCGGTGTTCGCTCGTGCCGTGCTGCTGTCTGTGACGGGCACGGTACTTCCGACCATGACAAGATTGTGCCCAGATCACCTGAAATTAGGGCCACCACTAATCCTTTTTATCATTAGTATGTAATAATCTATTAAACCAGAGCTATGAGATGACAAAAGTCTTATCTAAATGAGAATTGTAGATGAATTGTTGAAAGAACTGTTAATATCTAATTAACTTTTTACACTTCTAATACCTGATTTATCTTGAATCAGTAAAATAGAGTATGAAATGTGAGTCCATCCAACTCTACTGTAGTTTTTAAAAAATAATTATGAAAATCTTCTTTTGTTGTGTGATCTTTATCTCCCAAATGAAATGCAGTGCCCAAACTGTCCTTTAAATAATGTTGTTTCTGGTGCTGTGTTAATAACTGCACTAAGTGGATCTGTATCAAATACAATTTGGCAGATGATACGGCAGTTTTGAAAATTGTATTACAGCATTTCAGTTTAAAATTTTCTAAAAAAGGAGACATTTTTTGATGTTTAGGCTACAATTATGCGAGGGGGGTCTCACAAATGGGAGATGGAGACAGGCGGCTGCTTGGCGTCGGGCAGAACAGCCGGGCTATTAGCCTGTAGCTCTGTAAGCTCAGTAAGTGTGGTACACCGTAACATTTACAAGGGAATGAGTTTGATGGCATATAATTTATATGGTTATTATTGATTCACAGGAGTAAAGTACAACTGTTTTGTAAATTGCTGGAACCATTTTGTTTAGGTTTTGGGGGGAGGTTATTTCCTGCCAGAAGAACGTGTCCCCTATAGATAGATGAGTGTACCGTGCAAGGCAGCGGATCAGAGTTGCTATCAGTGGTGTTCTTTGCCAGCTGGAGGGAGGAAGCTGATAAACAAGGCAGACAGCTTTGGAAACTAACCCCTAATACTACATTAGGCATGTTTAAAACCAGCAGTGTGTTTCAGCCACTCTTAGCATATGTTTATTCATAGAAAATCAGCAGTAAAATATACTTGCCAGCGCACACAAGAGACAGAGTCTGCATGAGGTCGTTTCTCTTTCAGACATCAAATACAGAAGAGTGTCTTGGTAATTGTTTTACAGTGGGGTTCTAATCATACTCTAGGCATAAGCTGAGCCAAGCAACTTGCCTTTTAATAGAAAAGTATTTGCTGTTAAGCTTTTTCAGCTTGGCACTTTTTTTTTTTTTTTTTTTTTAGTTTTCTATGTCTGAGTGTTTTTACATTTACATACAGTCACGGATATGTGTTTGCTCTTGATGCAGTTCAGAATATCATTATGTAAAATGCCAGTGTCCGGGGCAACGTTATGATGGATAAATCTCATTTTTTGGCCCGGTAGCCGTACAGTATTAAACCAGCATATGTTGCAGCCATGTAGTACAAAGTATTCGGTGTGGAAAATGGCAAAAATGGCAATGCATTTAATGAAATATATTTTTGACGTAAGTCACCTTCTAAGGCAGATAATCTGGGAGTCCAATTGAAAATGTTGGTTGATTTGAGATAATACCTTGCAATTGCATGTGCTCAAGGTACAGAAATATGTGTCAGAAAAGAAATAAAATATTCATTATTGTGTAAAATGTAGCTCTACATTAAGTAACTGGATAGGATTGTACACGCAAGCAGTTGTAATTTAACTCAGAGCATATTATTTAAATACAGCGGCCACCAGCAGAACAGTAGCCAGCTGACAGTAAAATAAGAGTTCTGGCTTCCTGAAAACCTTTGTTATTAGGAAAACCAGCTGGCAGTGTAATAGCACCGAGTGTTATTGCCTTCAGCCTCTTATCTTTGGTTGTTAGCTGTCTTAATGGAGTTTATATAATGGAAATTAATTGACCTCCATAACTTAATCAATGCCACTTCATTCAGGTTTTTTCCCTCCCAGCATATTCTTCATTCTGAATTGATACTGCACCGGTATATTGTTTTTTTCATCTGAAGTTTCTCCTTTCTCGTTGTTTCGCATTATCTATTTATGGGCCAAATTGCTTCTTCAGTCTTGACAGGCAGCATAAATGAACTTCTTCTGGTTTAGCTGAGGTGTGGTGGCACCCTGAGCCTGGACTGGAAAGACTGTGTGAATAAAATGGCATTGAATAAAGTGCCATAAAATGACATCTTGCAGCTGTTCAGTATTTTCTGTGGTTCCCCATGCTGGCATAAATATAAGATTAAACTGAATTTCTGCCACATTTGTGACCTGTACAGTTACAACCCTGAGCTCAGGTTGCTGTTCTGAGCACAGTGGTCTGTACTCAACCAGCGTTTCTTGCATTTTCCAGTGGCCTGAAAATAATATACCAAACATGACTAATTTAAAGCCTGAAGACGATACAGTTGTGTGTTATGTTGTGTTGTTAAATAGTACAGTTTCTGCTTCTAGTGTGTTTGCTGTAGACCAGAACTGGGGACAAACCAGACTGTCCGTACTGGAAGCATAGCAGGTTGGCAGAATGCTAGGCTGAGCATGATGGATGCCAGGCTCTCTAAGTTTTTGTTTAGGTTTTGTGTTTTGGTTTTTTTTAATACCCTGTGCTGCATAGCCTGAAATAGGAAACTGCCGGGTCTGACTATGGGGACTGTACCTGATAAAAATAAATATGCATGCTAGTTTTCAGAGATTTTTCTTTAGACTCTCAATTTTTGCATATGGTTTTCATGATTTATACCATAAGAGCATTTTGCTTAGCAAGGGATAAGATGTGGGAAACTCTCTAAAGCTTCGCTCCCTAAAGCAAAACAATTTCATGAAACAGTCCCCTGTCACGGGAAGGCACAGCACAAAAATCAAACCACATGTGCACAATATTTACTAAGTGGTGTTGAAAATTGCATGAAGAACTATCTCTCTTAATTTTGTTTGTAAAGTAGATCCCTGAAACGGAAATGAATTGCATTTGCATTTTTTCTAATGAAGAGTGAGAAGTTATTTGCAATGAGTTTTGTTAGTGCTTTCGATGTTTTAAGTGCTAAATAAATTCAGAGAAGAATACAAAAAGAACGTAGAAATCAACTGCCTTAAAAATCTGTCTGTTCCCTACCTCTGGCTTGTTTGGGTTTGGTTTGGTTTTTTCCCAACCCTGCTATTCTGGTTTTCTCAGCCCTTTCATACATCTTTCCCTGCGAGTGCGAAGCGCAAGGCACAAGAGGTGGCTGGTGCTGCTGCACAAGGAACCGCTGTCTGCCATGGGGGAGTGAGACCAAGGGGGACCATGTGGCCAGGCGGCGTGGGTGGCAGCAGGGACCGGAGAGAGCAAACGGACTGTAGCTGGGGAGAAGTAGAACAGGAGTGAGGGAAATGCCCTGGCAGATGTAGCTCCAGCAAGTGCTCAGACCCTCAGCGGTGGAGGCGTCGGGTGTTTGCTTCCAGGAGCAGCCACGGGAAGGAGCATGATGGCTTAGGGGGGATTCTCTCTGTGTATTTGTCAGTGAAAGGACAAAATGGACTATTTGGAAAATAACCCTAAAAATCTGTCAGCAAAGAATTAGTATGAAGTTTATGTGCTTGTTGTTCCATGAATCATCTGTATAAATCTTCCCCATAATTAGTTTTAATTCATATTATATAACTTTAATTATATATTATAACCAAGGAAACTCATTTATTAGGAAGGATTTGAGGTATTAAATAAATAGATTGCATAAATAAATAACTAGTATGGACGCTGTTGAGGAAGGGTATTATCTCAAAGGACATTTGGCATCTGTTGAACAATTTGGGTGTTTCACCTCAACTTGGTGAAATAGTTTTGGCTTTGCTGCAGCCAGCTCCATCAGTACCTCTGCATCCTTTCTCTGTGGTCTCCCCTTTGGATGAAGCAGCCCTCTGCTGCTTTATGGAAACAAAGCTCTTCATCTTGCTTTTTGATTTCTGTAACTCTTATAATAATTTGCAATCTTTGTGAAGTAGCTTAGTATCTTTTCAGTTTGGTTCCTGGTAATGTCTTAATTCTTTTTTTTTCCCTACCTCTTGCTCTAGTTCAGTCTTTGGCAGTTTGTGTGCAGGTTTTCTGTGAAGCGTCTGTACTGCAGAATCGGGAATTTTGCTGACCTACCTATGTGAGCAAGTGTAAGTGGGGGAACATGGGGAAGCTTGAAGTCAGCTGTGAGTGAGAGCATGGGGTATGTCATGGGCAGACTTCTTTCTGCATTACAAATTCCAATTGTCTTTGGTCCACCACACACGAGTGTTGCTTTGCAGCTGATGAAAATTCATTATTGGTCTTCACACGTGTGCGTTGGAACTGTCTGCTTCCCCCGAGTAGCGGTGGTAGGCATCCCAATTACGAGTGGCTGCCTGAGGTGATAGGTTGTGTAGACAGACCATGTGTGGGAACAGTGCTCCTAGTTTTTTGGAAGACGGGAACAATCTTGGAAGAATTTGGATTACATTTGCCTTGAGCATTTCTTGAGCATGGATGTTTCTTTTTTGTTACCACAGGAAAAATATGGTTGAAGTTATGTTCTTAAAAAGTCAGCTGTTGTGCTGGTGTGGTCACGGCTGTTCAGTGTGTTGTGCTTTGGAGCCAGACCCTTTCAGAAATGAAGATAATTGTGTCTGTCTTCATCAATGACGTTAGAATCACATTTTCTTGATGTTTTCCTTGCAAGTGCAAGCTGGAAGGTGTTATTCTAAGTGACAGCTGAGTTTCTGGAAGTGATGGTTGGATGGCCATGAGCTGGTGAGACACAGCCAGGTAATCTTCAGTCTCATCCCCACCGAGCAAAACTCTTCTGTGTCCCATGGCATGTGTAGAATGTTTTTCCTACAGTTGCAAAGTTGCCACAGTTTTCAGAAAGGCGCTGTTCTCTTTCATTGCGAAATTCTGCCTCGGGGCACTGGAAGAGTGGGGTTTGGGTTGGGGTTGGTTGGTTGGTTTTCACCTGCCAGGCAGAGGTGATGTGGAGTTATGGGCTGTGGTTGAGAGGTGATAGTATATGGATTAGAAGAAAACGGTTAAATATGAAATGAGTTTTGGCTATGAAGTATTTCATCTGGAAAGGCCGATTGTTTGGGTCAGATTGAACGCTTGTGCCAAAGAACAATCTATGGAGTCATCTTCAAATCACTGAGTAATGCTGAAGATACTCATCATGATCGTTGCAGGGAAGAGCTCTCACATTGTCTTCGAGTTCAGTATGAGCATAGATTAACAAGTAATCTGTAACTCATTTTGATTTGAAACTGGGTCTGGTGGTACAAGTAGTTGTATTTATTCTCCCCATCTGTGGAACTCCCGCCTCGCAGCACCCGTCTTGTCCCCTTGCTAGTTGGGAGGCTTTTCAGAGGTGGTCAAGGCTGTTCCTAACTTGTCCTCTGGTACACAGTGATGAGTAGCAAAGCACACAACAGCCGAAACAAGCCTGGAGCCAGACCCGTAGGGTGAGGGACGGGACGTGTGCGGTGCGGTGATGCTGGCGGTTAGGCTGAGCCCTTGGCGTTTGAAAGGAAGGAAATGCGATCGTGTGGGATCAGCATCTGAATTTTCCTGAAAGCCTTAAATGATGGCAGAGTTTAATCCTCCCTGTATAGTGTGTCCTGGTGAAACCTCTTGCAGAACACTGCATAACGCTGGTGGTGTGCTGCAACCACTTGATGGCACCCTTTGATTTGGTACATACCTCATTAGCTGTAGCATAGTGCAGCGTAGCTGTAGTATTTGTAATGGAATAACACGTAACAACTAAAGACTGCAAGGTATCTGGTTAATGTAGAGATGAAATGAATGAAACAGCAAGGCTAAGCTTTCCTGACCCTTCATGAGAGAATAGATGAAAAAAGGAAGAATAAGCTATTGTGCCGAAGGGAGATGATGAAATTCAAGATCCACACACATAATCTCTGGCTCAGCCTCTGAAATGTTAATCCCTGGGTAGAATTATTTGAGCTGTAGATTGCAATTTATCATCAAAATGGCACTGTGTCAAACAATACTTCTTGTATGTGTGATGTTTAGAACTATCCAATTTTAATATAAAATGGTTCACAGAGGACTGTCTAACATTTAAGTAGCAACTCGTTAAGCTCAGGATGTTTTTGCTCGTTTCTGTAGACCCATGGTAATCGTGTAGAGTTATATTCCACAAATCGCTCTTCGGGTCTTTTACTAGCCATATAGTATGTTTCAGGGAGTGATCTGTTTTGATCTGAGCAGTGACAGGTGGTGGGACTGCTTGATAATAATTGTAACACGAAGTGGTCCAGGACGTTTATTTTGAGGTGCTTCGTTGATGTTTGCAATGAAAAAATCTGCCAGAAATTTGCTGATAGCTTAAAAATCCCCAGGGTTTGAGATTAATGTTTTGCCAAGATGTGAGAACAATTATTTTGAGGTTACAAAAAATATTTTCTCACTATGTTTTACAAGCTGGAACGCCCTTCAGGTTATTCTTTGCTTGCTTTTAAAGTATGCCAGTAGAGGGAGTAGAAAAATTATCATCCCTGTAAGGATAAAATATTCTGCATGAAAATTCAGCCCTTGCTGCTTTAGAAATCGTAGTATTTCATACTGTAGTCTGTTACTGGAAGTAAAAGATCAAGTACCTTTAGAAAATGGAATTAGGAAAAGCTAAACACAGCCCAGATAGTTTCTGAAATGTAGGAATGTGCAAAACGGCATAGTTATTAGAGAATATATTTAAATCTAAAGATATATTTAGAAATATGGATTATACTACTCCCCCCCCCGTACTTACGGCTTATTTGAAAATCACCATGTATTTTATTGTTACAGCAGAACGGAACATGTTTTAGCGCATGCTAATGAATTCATTTCTCTGCATTTATTTCTAAAAGTGGCCTCTATATAAATGTACAATTAAATTGTGTAAGGCTTTTGCAAATACAAAAATACTTAAAACCGGGGGGGGGCTGTTGCAAGCCTCACATTCTTTGCTTGGGAAAGGTGAGCGGCTGCAGGAGGTGAGGGGAGGAGGCGCAGGGTAAACGTGCCAGCCTGGCAAATGCATAATTCCTCTGTAAAAGTTGTTTCAGAAAGCGCTGAGATTTGGAGCGGAAATTATTTGGTGATCTTCCCATGTTTCAAAAGTCTCGTTCAGCGTGCTGGTAATTAAAATTTCCTCTAAAAATGCGCCAGTATCAACAGGAGATTTTGAAAGTCTTTGGCGTGTTTGTTAGCAGGTATATTCGGGGCGTTTGGAATCGCAGGCCTGACTGAGCAGCCATGATGGCTGGGAACTGAACTATGAAGGAGACATTTGTCTTGGAGTGGGACCTTTCGTGTTAATCCTTCCAACCTTTATATTGTAGCATTTCGTGATGGTATTTAGTCAACGAATAACTTGTATTGTGCACTTGTGATCCCTCTCCATCAGAAATGACTGACTCTGGAATAAATATCACTGTTAGATAAGAATTATTATTTTATTTTATATTTTTCCTGCACTGTGGCCTTTTTTCCTTGGAGGCTGGCGCCTTAGTAGCACATGTAGTTTCTCGATTAATATTTATAAGTGGATACTCAGGAGATGAACATGATTACATTGAGCGTAGCTGTTTATTTGGGCATGCAGTTGTTTTCTGTGCACCCTAGATAAACATGTTATCAAGAGTATAAGTAAGCACAGATATTCATGTCTTAAAATTGCACATACCAGTGAAGCTTCACTGCTGTCTGCCCAGCTCAAACACACTAGGCACAGAGTATATAAGCACCATCACCGGAGTCTTGCTGCTTTAGAAAAGGTATTTTTCTCCTCTCACTGCCTTTTGCATGTCTCTGTGGTGTGAGCTGCTACATGAGATTGCTATTTCTGCCTTTTGCTGCTGCATCAGCCTTCGTATATTAGCTGCTTGGGCTTGCTTTTGCTTTCTTGCTGATGTTCTGCCTCCTTGTTTGCTCTCTATGTTACACTGAAAACAGGCATGCTTTCAGAAAATGGGTGTTTGACAAAATTACACAAAGGCATATTTTGAGCTGTAGCATCTATTTGTATTGGATGGTCAAAGTTTTTGCAACTTAAAACCAGCCTTCCCTTAGTTGAGTCTATGGTTGTGGGGTTTTTTTGGTTAAAAATATATTCAAAACTACTGCAAGTTTACTAGAATCAAGAAAGTTATGTTTCATTCTCTCACACTGCTATGAAAGAGAAAACTTGTGTTTGGTAAATGGGGAGTTCAAATTTGTTTTGGTAGTAGCCTTTATACCAGGTCAGGTACTTTGAGCCCTGAATTACATATGAATTTAAGCATCAGATTTGATCAACTCAGTAACACTGAGGTATTCAAGTGTTTGATTAAACTTCCATTACATATGAGACACTTGATTAAGATTCTTGTGTCCTGTTTTGGAGCATGGTGGTAATTAAACGTAAAATCTGTCTTTAAACCAGAAATTGTACAGAAGCAAGTCACAACAAATCTTGATAGTGTTGTTCTGCGTTCTGGCTGGAAATGGTATGAAGTCGTCTGTTACAGAACAGCTTTTAAATGTGTCCGGGATGTGTACGTGGATTTAACTGTCAAGCTTTAGAAAATATTTTCTTCTAAGTAAAGGTTTTGAATTGCTGTATATAAAAGGAACAAATGATTTTTTTAACATCTTGTCTCCAAAATTTTATAAAGTAGCTCTACTGTATTTTAGAGCTGCAAATATCAGAAGAAAAAATACATGTTTGTGTACAGTGCCTGTGGATTTTTTATTGAAGCGAAGCTAATGGCTGTCAAGAAAACTTTGTTCTGAGCTTACTGTGATTATCTGGCTTCTATATTTCTTTATAAGGAGTGCGCTAAAAATAAATAGTGGTAATCAGTCTCTGTTATTATTTTAACTTGGAGTTTATCTTTCAAAGTAAACCCAAGTTGAAGTGCCTGATTGAATTTTGACTTGACTTCAAACCCGAACAGATTTTTGTTGTGCACATTTCTGAGCTCCTGCATTCCCAAGCTGACTGCGTGTAAGGCGTCATGGAGAATTGTAGTATTTGCTGTTGAACCTGGAGAGACAATAATAATTACTACATTGAAGCTTGTTTTCTGTGTAGTTGAAGCACAAGAGTGTACCCTTGATTTTGTTTAGGATAGATCTGGATTAATGCTGGTTTACAATTATTACTCACAGGGCATTATCATTTCAGATCTGTGCATCTACTTTTAAGGTACGCCAATTGCTGTAATTAATTAAAGTGCTGCAGATGCTGCTGGTTAAGCCAATTTAAAGAACAGAGCGTGAATTTCCAGTTATGTGAGCTAGATAATGATAATGCCTTAACGTGGTAGTCGCTCTTGTGAGCCAATTACCGCTCTGGATAGCTGAAGCAGGTCTGTGGTTCACTCTCGCTGCCTTCGTCAGTTCTGAGAATACACGTCTCCTTTTTATGCCTTTTACTGCTGAGTAATCTTAGTTTTTCCTCCCTCGTTGTGGGGTGGTCCGACTGACAGCTTTTACTCTTAATAAGCTTAGAGGTAATAATCCAAGTCCTGTAGGTCACATGTACAATGTGCCTTTTAGTTTCATTTTTCCTGCTTTAGCTTTGCCAAAACATCAGGCGCCGCATATTATTAAATGAGTGCTATTGCTAACTACCTGGGACTGAAGCACTACTTTCCGATAATTGATTAATGCAGATGTCTCGTTAAGTGTTTTTTGCGTAACAATAATTATGAGGTTAAGTCTGCTTACATTTGGGGTTTCTGTTTTGGTGGTGTTTTGTTTTTTTTTTTTTTCCCATTTGCTTTTATAGTGGAATATCTTTAAGTATGGATGGATCAAATATTAAGTTAATTAACATTGAATTTTTTTTCAATTCTGTAAGTTAGGTTAACTTCACAGCCAAGAGGTAGAGAAGAAAATATTTTCATTAGAGAGACTCTGTTTCTTAACGTATTCTTGTATTTGTTTTAGATGGCAACACGATATGTTAATAAATAAACCATTAGCACCGTCTTTGCTTTTTGTACATATGTGAACTTGTCTCTAGGGGAGCTTTAGAAATGTTGACAGTACTTGTGCCTGTAACACTCCAGTAACGTTCCTGATGTGGCTGGATTGTGGAGAATAACGTATTTTAAAAGAATATATGGAAACTGATTATTTGAAGCTGGTACTTTGTAACACTTACTTTTGTGAATTATAATTTGTGCAAGCCGAATAATAATATATGCAGGTAATGAAAGTAAACCACATAATACATGACATACTTGCCGTTTGACTAGCCAATGCCCAATTTCAGGTTTCAGACTTAGATTAGGGAGACTCTGTGCCATGAAAGATTTCTGTATTGTTGGAGTCCAGCTGTACCGCTGTCTCACGTATATCTGGGCAGGGCTAATAGCGCACTAATAACCTCAGGAGTGGTAGCCCCTTAGGACCGTGGAGTGACTCAACCCAAAGAAAATGAGTGCAGCTGAGTTCACGTGCAAAATGGGGAGAGAGTGGAATTTTTCTAGAATCAGAGGAGAGAGAACAGGTTTTCATCCTGGATCTGTAAACATATAGCCTTAATGACTTAGGGGCGCTCGGGGCGCCTGGGGTAGGTGTGTGGAGAACGGGCCCTGGCGAGGAACAGGGGAACATTGTTTTGTAGTGGTTGAAGCTTGGGCCGGGGTAGAGGGGGGAGGGGGAAAGCGGCTGCAGAGGGGAAAGAGCCCATAACTTCCGAGAGGGAGTGGAAGAAAACAGAGCACACTACTTAGAAGTCTCTGGCCTCATTCCAGAGCATGGAAATAAAGACAAGAAGGTGCGTGTGAGCATTTATCACTTTGTCCTTTTGTGTGTTCTTATGTGACCTGCAGCAAAGAAAAAATCTGTTGGGGGATCCTTAAAATAAAAGTTTTTGTTTCACTTCAACCATCCCCTATCTGCAAGGACAGGGAGCTGAATTCACGCTGGCTGGAACAGGAAGAGTAAAATCTCCATAAAATACTGCCTGAAAACGCAGGCACGTGGGATGGCCGAGCCATTCTCAGTTGGGCTCTGCCACAACAGGTGGCTCCTTGCTCCGTCCTCTTCACTCCCCGCTTTGCACTGCAGCCCCTTCAGTGCATGATGCTGGTGCCCGCCTGGCCCTTGGAGAGCTCATTCGTCTCCCTGACCCAACCGACAACATTGTGGGCTTTTTTTCTGGATGAGTTTTCTGCTGGTTTAGTGAGAGGGACTGGTGGTGAAAGAAGAGCCGGCAAAGCACCCAGGCTGGTGCAAGGCAGGAGCGTGTGGCTGGAAAAGTGGGATGCAGGTGGGAGGTGGGTCAGGAGTCAGAGGTTATCTGATCGGCTCCAGCACCAGGTGGTTGTTGTTATCTTGCACCTCTGCCCTGGACGAGGGCGGGGAGGAGAAATGGGTGTTTCTAGGTGCCCTTGTGCTTCTCGTGCCCTGCAGGACTCACCCCTCGTGCCGCAGCACGGCTGCTTCAGGTGGGCCTGGTTGCCTTCGCTGGCCCTTCCTTGTCCTACCTGCAGCATATCGGCTCTAGAGCGACCTTCCTCCAGACAGGTCTTGGGCACTTCAGATGGCTGTCAGCTAACAACCGTGCTCCTTCATGGGGAGCAGAGACCTGCTACTCGGAGACCCTGTGGTAGCCTGCTTGGATCGAAACAAGCTTCCCGTCTTCTCCTCTCCTGCTGTCCTCCCATCCAGCGCTGCGGTAGTTCAGGGGCACCTGCTGTGCAGAGCGGTAGCCATCCTTTCTAAAGCCAGCTTGCATAGTTTCCCTTGGTTTGGGCAGTTTTCAGCTTCATGTTATGGTAGGACTCTCTCTCCTTGGTAGTAAAATGGAAACCCTGAGTTCATGGTTTGGTTTTGGTGATGTTTAAGAAATACATGGACTAGACTTATTTTTGTGATGCAGAGATGTTAGTGGAGGTTTTGTTAAGGTACAATACCATTGATCTTTGGAAGTTTAGGAAAGAATGAAACTGCGTTGCCTGGATCAGATTTGTGGCTTAGAAGTTGTGATGGCCAGACCTCCTCCTCGCTCGAGTAAGAGCTGCACTTACCGCTGTGTAGCTACACTAAAAATAAATCCCCTCTTGCAAAAGTATGCATAATACTCTGCATGTGTGTGTGTGTGTGTGTGTGTGTGCGTGGACGTTTGTTTTCATGTGCTGTAAACCCTGAGATAGAATCTCATGTTTTATAAGGGCTGATAATTTGTTCCTGGATTTAACAAGGTGCTTAATCGTATGGCTTTCTTTAACTTGATTTAATTACAAGTAGATCGTATGCTTGAAGTTAGGCTTGCACTTAAATATCTTTCTGAACTGAAGTGCATCCTTTTTGGTGTTGCTATATCACTGTGTTTAATGGACATGGAGGATTTATGGGCCTTATAGGTGAGCATTTACACACAGGTTATCCTGTGATAGCTGGAGTCAGTAGCACCAGATCATGGCCAAAACTGTTACGACTGACTGTAAGTTTCCATAAGACTTGTCCAATACATCTTCATTTTCATTATATTTTTCACGCAATAGGAGAAGAATGCTGTAATTATGATTTGCTGCCTGTCCTACTTAGTTTTGCAGTCTTTTTTTGGATAAGTTTTATAATGCAAGTTATGCTTACAGAAACCAAATTGTGGGGCAGAATTTGAAAATTCCTTTTTATTATGTTAAATATGCAGCCCTGATTGCTGTTTGTTAAGACAACAGCACATTGCTTTGAGACATAATGCTCTTACTGCCCAGTACTTGGTGAGAAGAAAGGGATGGAAAAAAAAAAAAAAAAGGTGTATCAAGTTTTTTTGCAATTAAAAATCTGGAAAAACTTGTTTAAGAAAATGTTAGCCCAAGATCATGCATCTATTGTCAGTATAATACGCAGCCCTGAACACAACTCTTTTTATCAACAGTACAGTGTTTCATATTTAATCAACATAAAATGAAGTGCTTCCCTCACATGAATGTAACACAGATCAAGTCTCAGCCAAAGCAAATAAAAGAATGAATGCTTTGTTAATCATCCATAACTAATTTGTGCATACACAGAAAAAATGAAATCTGTTTTTGACAAGAGCTTTTTTCATAGAAGCAGCAAGGAAGAATTGAACATGTAATGTGCATTAGTAATAGTGAATAGCTATGGGGAGATCTGAGATGTTTGCCTGGGACGACTTCTATTTCTTGATAGTAACAGCATTTAATAGAAACCCAAGATAAGAGACAGGAGGGGTTTTTAAGTTTTTTGTCAAAATGTAAGGCGACAAACCTGTGCTGAAGCAGACATGGATGGATTCTTGTATGCCTTGCCATACATTCGTAAGTATTGCAGGGAGCTGCCACATATCTTGGTGACAAACTCAGCTAATAGATAGTACACAGTGAAGAAAATGTTAAATGCATTGCTTCTTTGCACAGGCAATATGATTGTGTTGCTCTAGTGACAGTGTGGTTCTGGTTGATGGGGCAGCTTCATTACAAGCCCCTGTTTTCAGGCTATTGCAGCTTTAAAAAAAAAATATCACCCGTTCGACTGAAATTTTTTATGCTTGTCAGCCTTGAGGTGAATTTTACTTTAAGTGCAAAGTTAGTAGAAACCCATTTAGCCGTTTCCCTGATTGGAACAAATTTGGAGGTATGGATGGGCTTTTAAAAAGTTGAAGTTTATGTTTATTGCAGAGCTGCATTCTGGAATGCCACGTGTTTATCCTTGCTGTTAAGATGTAATTATGTTGTTTATAAAAATATGTAACTGCACCTGCACCATAGACTATTCCCATTTCTGTGTGTGCCTAGGGTGTGACAGCTGGGATGTTGTACATGCGTGAGCATGCCCCTATTCTAGCTTCACACAGATCTTAATTTTCAGCTACCTCCCTTTTACCCAAGCTATGTACCTACCATTTGCCCCCTGCTTCTTCCCGCATGCATCAGATTCAAATGCCCGTCAGTGGTACAGCATCAGCTAGATCCATAGATCCAGTATTTTTTTCCTCCCTTTGCTCTGTAGGGGGGAGTGCTGCACACAGGAGCCATCCCTTGCAAACCACGCTGCTCTTAAATAACAGCCTGGAGTAGATTTGCATATTAAAGTTGTCTCACTGAGGTTTTGTCCCTGATAATGAGCTGCAGGTTTGGATGAAAGAAATAGTAGTAATGTGGCACAGGCGAAGATCTGTATGTTTGTATGAAGACACTTTCTTAAAGAGCCAGCTCTTCCAAGCTGTAAGAGTTACGGTGGTCTTGCAGCATGTCCTCTAGGCTGGTAGCTGGGAAGTACAGTGGGAAGGAAGGAGGGGGAGATGGAAGAGCACCAGCAAGGCCAGTAATTTCTCTGTGCTTTGGGGGACTTCTCCAGCTGTGTTATATCCTCTTGGCATCACGTATTTCCGTGGTTTTGGCATGTGCCTAAAGTGAAGTTGTGAGCAAGAGGGAAGAGAATAAAAAAAGCACAGTCATTAATTCAATAATGGAGATACATTGCTGCTCCAATAATAACCGAAATGTTAACTTCAAATAACATCATGCAGGATTTTTTTTGAAGTGGCCTTTTAGCCTAAACTTAAGCTATAACTAATATGATAAATAATTTGACCCGAGGGCTCTGGTTCTGACGAGGAGAGTGGTCACTGTGTGAGCATGGCTGGTCAGCACACAGCCGTCAGGCACTACAGACCATACATCCATTCACTCTGTGCTTTTCAAGTTAAGGTCCGACTTTCCATACAGAAAAAATACAATGTAAGAGTCGTATCTTTGCTTGACATCGTTAAAAGCTTTTCTGTGTCATAAGCCTGGCAAATTTTATGTCATTTAATATTTTGCATTCACTCTATGGAGGTTATCCTTAGGTAATAACAACTGGTTGATGACACACTGATATCTCACAAACCCCATTTATACAAGTTTTATTTATGCTGGATAATGAACTCTAGACAATGTTATATGCTGTCTTAAAATACAGTATTTTCTGGAAGGGTGGTTGAAAGTATGTGTGGTTGCTGGAGCAGTTAATCTTTTGACCTTGTTTCTTCTTTAATGAGTGTTACCTCAAACTTGCTCCCTTGTTGGGGATTACAGAGGAGCTGAATAATGTGTTTACGTTTGCGAGTCTGTTTAAATAATGCGGAGTTAATTCTGGGGTCTGTGCTGTGTGTGTCTTCCTGCACGGCATTTGTCTCCTCAGGACAAGGCTTGCCAGGTTGGCACAGCCTGAGGTACGGAGCTACAGACCTTTCAACAGCTGTTTGTAATGTCATACGGAGCTCATGTTAAAAATGCACTGCTGAGCTGGAGGTATTATTTCAAACCCACCCCTTTAATGTCAAAGATTTTGGGTCTTTGTCTTGAAGTGACACCAAGAGGGAGTAAGGAATCTAGAGCCTAGAATGGAAACTGAAAAGTCATCCAAAGGGCTCTTCACATCTGAAACCAACAATAAATAGGTAACTGGTTTGGTAACTAGCTTACCCTCTTTTTCAAAAATACTTACTTGTACACTAAAGATGGTCTTCTGCCAGAGGACACTAACTGGGCATCTCTTGTGTAACTCTTTGAAGGTTCAGTAGCAGTTCGTGGGGTGCCTCTGCACAGAGCAGGTGAGCAGGACAGTGGATCACAGCACAGACTGCCAGGCAGCACAGAGCTCATGTGCCAGGCGAGCTTACTTGGAGATCTTACAATGGGTATTGCCTATTATTTAAAAACAAAACCCAGAAAACAACCTGCGAGTCCTTTCAGTCAATACATGGAAAAATGTGGACTTACGAGTTGCTGAGCAGTAAATAAAGTCGTGGGTATCAAGTCAACTCGCCTGTCCTGTCCCTGGAAGTAGGAGGCCTCACATAGTAGGTCTTTCTTACTCCAGTTTCAGCTAAAAATGTAGGAACCAACTTTATCATCTGCTGTTTCTCCCTTTCTAACATTAGGTAAATTATCTATATTTCTTTTGAAATTATCCATATTTGTTTTGAAGCTAACTCTGCAGAAATACTATGCAGTTATACAATGAACCCTTCAAAAGGAAGAAGAATAAGGCCAAACCAGGGGCAACGCTGTTTGGAAGTGCCCCAGCTGCAGCGGAGCACAGGCTTCGCTCTCGGAGGCAGACAGCACGCTGTGAAGGATCCAGCTCAGCAGCACACAGCTCGCAGAAAATGAAGGACTGTTATTTTCCACCAAACTGCCAGCCCTGCGTGCAGTGCCATTCCCGACAGCCAGCCTCACCTGCCATGTATCAGCAGCAGCTCAAGCCCAGACTTCTTTAAATCTGCTGCTTTGAGAGCAGAGGTTTGAGAATTTCAACAGCCAGTTGGTAATAACAAGTTTCTCTGCCAGCTTCAGCCGAGCTTCCATGAGCTCTTGTCCCTCATCCTTGGAAAAATTAAAATTCTGTAGAGTTACGGTAGGACTTACACTTATAGTCTTTGCTATCTAAAAATGCTTTCATCTCAATGGCTTTTGCTTACTAGTGATTTATGTAGTAATACACACAGACTTGCACATAGCCACACCACGTACCTTACAGGCCAAGGGGTAGATGGTCATGTAAGTGGCTATAGCATTTGGGGCCAGGAAGGGGACAGACAGCCCCTACCATGCAGCGATCCCAACAGGAGAGAGCAAATGGCTGCGAAGGGGAAGCAGATACCAGACAATATTAGGGTGTTAGTCAGCTCATCACGTTGAGATCTGGGCATTGCAGGAAAGGATGTGATTTTTGTTGCTGCTAAGTAATACAGGACAGTAAAGTATTCCAGGGCTCCTGAGTGGTACAACACAAGCTGCATCTCTGCAAACACAAGCAAAAATTCATGTACTTTACCAAGCTACAGTACTGTTTGCATGGAGCATAAGGACCTGGAGCTTAGCAGGTGATCAAAGGCACAGTAACAGTAAATGTAAACCTGTCATTAATGGAAAAAGAGAAACTTGCAGTGCATCTCTAGAGTAAGTGATCTCAAAGAGCAAGGAGGAAAAAGGCTAGAAGAGCTAGAGCAAATATTTCTCAGCATCAGTTGGCAATCCTATTGCATCTTTGTGTGGGAGAGTGTTCAGGAACTGTACCTGTTTTACTAAGCAGTCCAAAGGAGAAAGTAACGAAGACTCTTAAATGGACACGTGACGCAGTTGCTCTTGTCCTTTGCAAGGTTGAGTATTTCAGGGTTTGGTAGTTCTCTGCTTCTTACAAAAATTGTCTGGCTCAGCTGTAGACTTTTCTCAGTTCCCCTTTGTAAGCATCAAGCCCACTTTAGAAGGGGATACCTGTCGTACACACATGGTCTATTAATAAATTGCTTGACTTAAAATTTCGGTCGTGCGCATTTTTGGCCATCTGCCCAGTAGTTGTCCAAGAAGCTTAATAGTACTTTTTTTAGCACAACAGGACCTCCAGATTTTCATGGTGGTAGTTTGCATAGCGTAGATGAATTACCTCAGTTTATTAGGTATCGTTTCACTGTATCAACTTCCTATCTGATGGTAATCTTTGGAGATTTCCAGCGTCTGTGAACGCAAAGGATTAGCCTGCGAAGATGAATGTTTGTTGTTGCCCACAGCAGGGTGCTGAGCATACCCACAGGTATGATTTTGGTCAGATAGAACCTTTCACTACATACCTGAGTCTCTCGGGGTGCTAGTGAAATCTCATGGGGCTGTCCTGAAAGCAGACCATAAGACGGTAGCTGTAGTAGCGTGTTGTATTTTCTCTTTGCTTACTGAAAGTACTGCCTCTGCTGGTGTTAAGTAAGAAATGGTGTGCTGTGCTGCCGGTAGGATGACGCATTAATCTGGATGTACTATAAAAAAAATCATGTTGGTGTTTTTGAGGTAGCCTTTTAGCCTAAACCTAAGATGAGTATGATAATATGATGATTTGACTCAAGGGCTCCGATTCTGACAAGGACAAGGATCACGTTGTGAGCATCACAAACAGGTATCAAGTGTAGCTGTTTCAACTTTTTTATTTTATTTATTTCCTTCCCAGTCCTCATGTCTAGGACTCAGACTTTTCTGGTATGTGCAGAATTTTTTAAACATTAAATTCTCCGTTCAAATGCATCGTAATTCTTAATGATGTTCTGGATACCTTGAAGCATTATTTGCTTTTAAACAAGTTTTCAGCACAGATCGTGCTGCCTGCATTCGGTCCTCCAAATCTCCCATCCGACTGTCTAAATTATTTTAACTGACATAGTTTCTAATTTACTCTCTCCAGTTGAGAGAGCTCCCTGTAGCTTGTCTATTTTAGCATTTAATTGCTGTATACTCTCACAAATTAAATTCTGTAGTGATCCATTTTGCTCTGCCAGTGAAGCAGTGATCTTTTCATCTAAGCAAGATGGCGCTTGCAACGCAGCCGGCGGGGCTGGCATCCAGCGGTGGGAGAGGGAGAACCTCCCGTTCCCTCTCCTGCCGTGTGTGGGGGCTGCGGAGGGTCGGTGGGGTTTGTGCCAGAGGACAGCTTTCCTTCAAAACGTTCTCCGTTTATTTCGTAAGGGAAAGGAAAACGAAATCCTCAAAACTTGTTCCACTCAATGGGTTTTTACAGCTAGAAAAATCGCTTTGTCTAATTATTTTGTGCCTAAATGTGCAGCAGACTGCTCCTCTTTAAAATCTGTGTTTCTCTGCAGGCTTTTTAGCATTCACTTTTATAAAACTTGAAAAGATAGCCTCTAAAAATATTATGCTGTATGTCCTCCTTGTCTGGGAGAAAGTCAAAACTCATTGTTTCCTTTGACAGGATAACAATATCCAATTAGGAAACCTGTTGTCTTCCCTCGTTAGGTCTTTTTCTGAGTAATGTCTGTACAGTGCTTATGCATTACTTAATGTATTTCTGTTAAAGAGGGACAATTTGGTATCTAAATAATTAAGAACTACACTTTTTGATCTGGTTTGTGCTGAATGGAAATCTTTGACTGTGTTCTCTCCATGGGTGTGTGTTGCAAGGAGGGCAGTGGTGTCTCGGGATTAGAGCCTGCGGTGCAGCAGGGGTTGAAGGTCTGCGTGGGCAAGCTGAGTTCAGGTGCACAGAGGTAAAATACATTCTGCTGTTTTCTGTGGAGGGACTCTCTCCCCAGCCCAGATAACCCAGAGGAATAAACCCCGTGAACAAAACCTGGCCGATATTGTGATCCTGTGTAATTCTAGATGTGTGAAGCCAGTTCAACAGAAAATACAAAGCTGTTTCTTACTTATTTGCACTTACTATATTAACCTTGAAGAAGACTTAGCAGGCAGTTGGTAATTACAGGACAGAAGGTCATTAAAAATACACTTTTAAGGAAAGAAGGCAGCATGAAATTTGCATTATTACATTATTTGGGTTTCCTTTAAAATAAGAATCAGTCCAGACCTTTCATAGGGAGGTGTTAATCTTTTGACTTCATTCAGAAGAGAGTTGGGTACTGTTTAATAGTGTGACGTGACTGTCGTGTCACCTGTGATCATCTTCCAAGTCAAAGTAGGCTGTGTGCTTTACATCTATGGTACAGACTGTCTGGTTTCATGCATTTGTCAGAGCATTTTAGTCCTCTTTGCTGTGAAAGGTCTGCTTTGGTGGGGAAAGATGGGGATGATTCCTAGAAAACGCTTGTGATTTATGGCATTGCTTCATACTAACCTTTTTGTAGAGTGAGATCAGGCTATGCGGATCCTTTCCGCTAGGCAGATCTTTATGTAAGGGTGGCACTTACTATATAGTAACTTCTGGGATGTCTGACACTGCTCAGTCATGAATGTGGTGGAAGGGAATGGTGATGCATGGTTGCGTCATTGAGAAGACAGAAATCTGTGTGATAAGTGGGTCCGGTCGTATAACTGTGACAGTAACTGCAGCTTCATCTGAATGGACTGTGGTTTGGCCAGCGTTCATTTTCCCTTCTCTACCCCCAAAGTCTGTAATGTGATGGGAGTTTGGGGGCTTGTGGAAGTAACTTAAAATGCTGTAGAGGGGATGTGTTGAGGACTGCTCCTTGAAAGCCCATCTGTAGCTATTTAAATAGCTGTTTGCAATGTGTGTCTCTGTATGTACTGTAGGTCTTCTGCAAGGTGCCCCCACACTCATCCCAGCCTGGCCCTGCACTGCTTGCAGCTATGTGGCTTCTGACTGACTTGATTTTGTCTCTCTTTAGAGTAGGTACTAGTTGTTTTGCATGTTGCATTCATGGATCCCTGCTAGCTTCTAAACCATGTGTACCGATGCCGTGTTAAAGGCCCGAAGTTGGTAAGAAACAGCCACATTAGTGATGGCACCAGTGGGTGCACCTCTGCTGGTATCCGAGATGTTATTACGGTCTGTACAAATGCAGACAGTGTACTTAGAAATTGGGAACTGCCTGAATTCATTATTACTAATATTCTTCTGTACTAGAAAGGAATGCCACTTTATTTATTTACATAATATTGCTTGCTCTGCGTATTTATTTGAATTCAGAAATCAAAGTACTACAAAGTATTAGGAGGTCTTTCTATTTTCTATATTAATTTTTGTGTTGCTAGCTTTGAGCTCTTCTTCTTCCTCCAGATTTTTACTATTATGCTAGCTTTGCTGAAGTACCAGGGTACACAAGTATCAGCCACGCAGCCAGCGTAGTGCAGGGCCAGCCACACGCCACATCCCGCTGCTCCCCCAGCTGTGAACAGCTGGAACAGCCTGGTGTACTGCACATAGGTTTAGTTCACCAAAATATGGTGTGTGCTGGAGGCATTTCAGGGACTAAGGGGAGTAGCTGGAGGAGGCTTGCAAGGGGGATGGAGCTGCTTGTGAGAGAAAGGCATAACAGCGTGTAATACAAAAGCTTAAATTCCCTGACACAGGAGAGCATTCTGGAGAAGTATTGCAGTATGTTTATGTGTGGTTTTTGCTCTTCTTTAAGTAAATTATAATAATCACTTTGTCAACAATATACTTCATAAATAATACACAGGTTTCTTGAAGCCTTTGGTCGACCCAGCACAGCCATTATTCTCATATGTAAGAAGAAAGGCTTCAGTAGTGCCTGCTAACATACCAAGTAGTTATTTTTTAATCATTCATTGGTGATTTTTCAAAGAATTCCTTTTTTTCTGGTATGCTGCTTCTCTTGCTGGAACTATACACTAGCAAACATGAAACAGCAAAGTTAAATTGTTAACCGGTATTCCACGTGTTATTCTTACGATCCAAACAGTGCCCATTCTCAAACACAGTAGTATGTTTGAGCTGGCAGATAACCTAGAGGTATTTGAATTTTACCAGTATTGTAGGTTATCGTCTATCTTTCTGTGATAGTCAAGTATCATAGTTGGTTTTATTTGCATAATGCATTGCCTTTCTTAAAAAGTAAAGAGTTTCCAAATTACTTTTCTTACAGAATGAACTCCATCTTGATAGTTAAGTGTTGTAGAGTATTTTGTCACCTGTTATCACATGAATCGTTTTCCTTTTGTAGCTTCAAAATTGACTTTTCGGTGCACCCTTTCACAAAATGTGATGTGGCAGCTCTGGCAGTCACATGTAAGTGAAATACCTGGAGGCATAACTGAGCCTTACATATTTTAAACTTTGATTATATAGCCAAAATCAGAAAACTGAGCAATTAAAATATTGGCATTGGGATTCCCGCTTTACTTTCCACAAAACTCCCTGTGCTCACACGAGACACGATTAACACCAGATCAGACTTTTACTGTTCAATGGATGTTAATTCTTTAGTGTCTTACCAAAGTGTGCTTCTGTTTGATAGAACTTCCAGCCCACTGCTGAGCCGCTCCCATATACCCCATTCATAGGTATTTCTCTTGGATTATTTTGTCTCTGCTGATTTGAAAATTATTTATTCTTCTGCAAGAAAATTTCTCTGTGTTTCTGGGGTAACTCAGATTGTATCATACGAAGCATGTAGGTTTTTTTGAAGAAAATGTTACAGCCTTTGTGAGAAGTGGTTATCAGCATGTTCTGACATTTAAAGACAATTTTTAAAAAGTTGATTATGTGTCAGAGTAGAAAACATATTCCATTGTGAAATCAGCCATGTACCTAAGCACCTTGAGAGTATCCTTTTCAGGGGCAAAAAAGAAGTTTCTCCCCCTCTACTTGTAGCTAAAACCATGTAAGGCCAAGCCTGTAGAGCTTAAAAGGAAAAAATGCTGCAACACTTCTAACACCCTTATTTTTCTGAGAGAGTAGGAGGGTGTACCTAAGCTCACATGTTAAGGAAAATAAAACTTGGAAGATAGGGACTATCTGTTTTTGCTTGGGTTTGGGGGTTGGTGGTGTTTTTTTTTTAAAGATGATAAATTCACACATTTGGATTTTTATAGGCAATTGGAACCTGAAAAGATAACTTATGTCTTTGACCCACAAAAAGATTATGAAATTAATTCCTTTCTCAGGAAGACAGAACTTGATTGCTAAGTATGATTTATTCTTCACAGCGTCTCAGGATCTTTAGTGCTAGGAGAATCTTCTTGCCCGTGGCTGGCTTCTCCCCTGGGTACTGGCACACAGTGTCTGCACCCTTGTCTCCCCCCTCCTCTGTAGCAGCTGACCCCTGCAGATTTCAAAAGGAACTGGTGATGATCGCCTTCACTGGGAGAACTTTGCCTTTTCCTGATTCAGGTCTCTTATGTGCTCTCTGACCCAGATAATCTGAAGCTGCAAATGGCAAGATGATAATTTATACAACAAATAGATATTAAGTGAAAATGTACTTCCACATCATTCCAAAATTCTGCTGGCCTGATGTCCTTGTCCAGCGTTTGGCTGCTGGCAAGTTTAATGCTCCGTTCTTTCTCTTCGCTTCAGATTCTCCACTGAACTGGTCTTTGGGTTGGCTTATTTTGTTTGCTTTGACTTTTTTTAGTAAAATCACCATGATAAAGACAAGACATGCATCTGCGTTATCAGACAAGATGCTGTGTTTGTAACAAGAGAAAGTAGCTCTGCCCCCAGGTACACCTTCTGTTTTTCAGAGTCACTGGAGCCTATTTGTGCTCCCTGGGACGCTTCCCCAGGGACCTCCTGGGCAGTCCGTGTGTGGCTCCCGTGGCGCAGGGTGTACGCAGCAGGTGGGCCAGCACTGAGGAGGCACGGGGAGCTACACAAGGAAATAATCCAGGTCTTTGGTGAGTGGGGGATGGTTACAGCTGCTGGGAAGTGATTTTCATAGTCAAACTGAGTACATCAGAATCCAGGCATGGTATTGCTGACCAGTGGTTCATCGGGGAGGCTGCGAGCAAGTGCCTACATTCAGGATTTGTTCTGTCTTAAGATCTGTTTCGTGCCAGGTGTAGATATACGTGATCTTTTCTGGGGTGCTTTAACTGATGAAGGGGAGTGAGGACATGACAACATATCTGCATCTTCTTTAAAAAGGAAAAAGAAAATCCCACCTTTTGTTTTGTTTTGGTGGGTTTTTTTAATCCTAATGGCATAATTTGGGAATAATGAACAAATTAAGAGTCTTTCCATACATTCAGCTTATGTTGCTAACTCTGATTTCAGTAAGAGTGACTGTGATACTGTAATGCAGATTTTAAAACTGGCTGAGGTATAATTGGTTTTTGTCTGCAAGTATAAGCTCATCCCAACTGATTTAAAGCAGAGTCTAGTCCCAAATTGTGTCAGATGTTTCCTAGTCATTGCAGCCCACCCATCCCAGCAGTGTTTTCCTTTGGCCTGACTGCGGGTGAGGGTGTATTCAGGAGTCATACAGCTGTAGAACAGCTCTGTTGGAAAGGGACCTGGAAAGATCATCTGGTCCACCCTGTCACAGGAGGGGGAGCCTAGATGGTTATCTGGCACCCTGTCCAGTCACACCTTGAAAACAAGGGGACTCTAGCACGTTCCTGGAGAGGTTGTTCCAGTGATTGACTGTTCTTGCTGTAAAAAATGTCTGTCTTCTCCCGACATGAAACTTCCTGGTGCAACTTGTACCCCTGGCCCCCTTGCCTTCCTTCTGTGGCTCCAAATTACTTCTTAATTTCCGGTTGCTCCTGTCCTCTTTGGCAGAAAAGCACATGCACTAGCATCAGCAAGTAGTTTTTACCATGTCAGTTGCATAAATATTCGCAAGCCACATTATATATGCCAGTTCTCTCTAAAGATACTTTAAAAAAAACTAGAAGAGATTTAAGCAAACTTTCTTTCTATTCACCTTGGCTACCATCTTAGTACCATAGTATGAATATTGAAAATTTAGTTTTATGGAACAAGTTGCTATTTAGATGCAAACCGCTTATGTATATTTAGCTGGAGAACGCGCAAAAGAAGTGCTGTGTCTCTCCCATTGCTCTGCACAGGCGCTGCAGTACATCTTGCCTTGGGTATAATGAGTTGCAACGTTTAGTTATTCTAAAGGTATGGTACAATAACAGATTACTGTTGTTCATATCTGTGTAATAATTGAAACTCCCTGATCATACTTTCCATTTTACACATTGTCAGAACCTTGGACCTTAATCTCACTCTTTGATTGACAGCCGTGGCCAGGGAAAGAGCACTCGTATTGTTTGTGATAGTCGCATCTGTTCAACTTGATTCAGTTGAGAGTATTTGCATATTCTTAAGTATTTCTTCTGAGAGGACCTAAATCCTTCTCAAGTGTTTGATGCATTTTTGAAATTCATTCATAAGGTATCTACATGCACTAATAGTTCTGTATAATATTGCTGTGCATAATCTGACAGATAAGGCTAGTTTTTTAAACAAGGTATTCTTTGGGGATGACATATTACATTCTGACTTATTCTACTGGGCGGAAATGTCAAGTACTTTGAAAAAGGATGCTTGAATGTTTTGATTGAATTAGTATTCTTTATTCAACACAAATTGTCAACTGCAGTAAAATGTAGTCTTATTGTGAGAACATTTTTCAAAAGAGTTAACAGCAGTGCTTTTTTGTTTTATTTTTGTTACTAGAGCTGTATTGCATATAATCGTTCCTTTGCTGCTGGTGCTGATATTAGATTCTTAGATGCATTTTAGATTTTCTGAATTGTTAAACTGTGAGCAACACCTTCATCTTGAAATACAATATAGGCTTTTATCTTTTTCTTTTTTTGCTTTTTATTTTTTCCTTGAAAAATTTTATCAATATTTTTGGAAACATTGTCAACCTTAATTTCAGAAACCTGTCACTCTTGGTAGAACATGTACAACACTACTGAGAAGTACTATTGCTTTGAAAAATATTCAGGCATTATGTTTGAGCATTGAACATAGATAGCAGTTCAAAATACCAATTTGATGGCTTCATGCCGCTATGTAAAGAAATATATGTGTGATTGAAAGCCATGGTTTCCATAGGTTGGAAGTCCTACTCCGGGACTATCCAAGTTTGGACAATACTAGTCCAGTTTGCCACAGAAGGAATGGAGATCCGTTCCCACTTGCTGAAATGGATGTGTGCTGTGGGTGCTGCTACAAGCTCAAGCTGTTGAAGATCTAGGATCTCATATGGAAGGCCACTGATCGCAATGAATAACCTTTTTTTTCTGTTGCAATAAGGAAAGATCCAGAGAGCCATTAGTGGCTGACCTAGCTTAAGAAATGGACTTCTGTCTCTAGAAAGGACCATAGCAATCCCTGCTGCCTGTGTACTAGAAAAAAAGAATTATGCAGGCTTAATCAGTATAATTTTTTTTGTGCACGTGCAGGTTTTAGTGTAACAGCACCTTTTGCATAAGTTTTGTTTTTCCTTTGTTTTCAGGAATCTCCTTCTGGACGCAGAAAAGCGCTTGCCACCAGCAGCATCAACATGAAGCAATATGCAAGCCCCATGCCTACACAGACAGATGTCAAGTTAAAATTCAAGCCTTTGTCTAAGAAAGTGGTATCTGCCACACTACAGTTCTCTTTGTCTTGTATTTTCCTGAGGGAAGGAAAAGCCACGTAAGTTGTTTTGTTTTTTTAAACCAGATAGCCTGCTTTGTGTTGCTTTTCAAAGAATTCTTTGGATAAAGAGCTCTTTCTGTATACAATGGCAGAATTTGAGAGTATCCTTCAGCATACCTATCATTCCTGCCATACTTAGTTTCTTAGCTGAGTAAAAGTCGTTTCTTACTCTGATTTTAGTCTTGTGTTCTTCAGAGACAAGCAGCTTGTCCTCTACCCTTACGGACATTTTAAATAACAGCAGCTTAAAAATATCTACAGGTCTGAAATCAGCAGGAATATACGTTTGTGTGCGTGTGTGTGTTCATCCAACAATACCTTTAGCAGACTGCAAGGGAAATGTGAGAAGGAGAACTTACTTCTATTTCACCTATTTATATTTTACAAAGAGTGAAAGAAGGACAAAGCCAGCTGTAAGGTGAGAGAGGGTGGAGTCAGAAGTAAGATTTTGGGTTGAACACAAGAACATCCCATGAAAAGAGTTCAGCTGGGCACTGATCACCACTCCCTCTACTCGCTCGCTTGGTTCTGTCCCTTATTTCAACAGCCTTTGAAGGGCAGAGGGTACAGATAATTTTTGCAGATCCTATAACCTCTCATGCAATTTCTGTCAGATTCAAAATGCCAGATGTTGAGAACTTTGTGTGGCTGGAGGATGGATGGTTTATCAGCCATCCTGTTTTGCTTTTCCTTTTTGTCTCTAGAATATGGAAATATAACAATGGCAGAACAAAAAGAGGTAGATGGGGAAACTACTGCTTTAGTGGTTCTTTTACGTCTTTTTAAATTTATTTTTCCCTCCAAAGGGCTGCTTACTTCTAGCTTACAGTATTCTGAATGCACTTGTAGACACTGCCCACTGCAATACAAGTGCCCCAACACTGTTTCATGAGCAGCTTTAAGGTATATACTTTGACACAGAAACGTTTTTTGTCTGCGTGCTTTGAAAACCACAGGTGCATTACTATTAACTATTACTGTTTCCCTTCTCTCATTAACCTGTTGTGAACCACAGTTTGACGTACCATATAAGAATTACATTTTGAAGTATTTAGCTGTGGTTTAATGTGACATTGCAGCTGAAAATGGGAATGAAGAAGTATCTGATAACCTCTTCGCTTTTTTGAACAACCAGCATCCGTGAACTATACAGTAGCTAGCTATACTAGGCTCTTAGTGGGTTTTGAGGCCATAATTTGTAAAAGCTGATCCATTTAGCATCACATGTACCTTCTTCTCATTGAAATCAATAGATTTCAGGCTGGAGACTGTAATTCAAGTAGAGTGTAAGTTAACAACAGGGCTTTAATATTGCTCTGAACCATGGACCTGGAGGGGCGGGGAAAAGCAAAAAGCTGTGGTTTGTGAAAGCATTGGTTTCTAGTGTGTGTAAATAGAGACTGTCTTACTAGTCAGTATAAAAGAGAGAATTCAGGTACCAGATACATGAACGTGCAAGACAAGGTAGCTAGGCCAAGGCTTGCTTACATCCCTTATAAGCTGCAGTAGTTTCATAAAGTGAGAGGCACTTTTATTTTATGCATTTTATAAAGAAAATACTGCAGCCTATTGCTGTGCAATACCAAAAATCATCTTATTTCTAAAACACAGGTAACAATATTTTGAAGTATGGGTGCAGAAAGGACAGTAAAAAGAAATAGTACTTCAGAGACTTTTTAATTTATAAACTTTATGTGAACAGCTGATGTACAAGATCTGTGTGCTAACTGCTCCCAGCTTTTTGTCTTGGTGCATAAAAAAGCCTGCCCGTCAATGCAGTTATAGGATGCTACATTTTTTCCCCTGTGCTTAAAGAGTCGATTTGACCTATTGGTTATCAAAACAGGAAGATGAAACCTTGAGGATTCTGCATGAACAGAAAGGTCTTTGTGACTTCTGGTAGTTACTGATTTTATATTTATTAATACTACTCCAGTTCATCAACACCTTTTCCTGTACTGTGGGACCCAACACTGAACGCAGTACCCTAGATGCAGTCCGAGTAAATGAGGGTCATGACTTCCCTCAGTCTGTGGCTCATGGTCCTGTTTCGGTGCATCTCAGGATGCTTTTCCCTCCTTTGGCTGTCAGGGCGTGGTGCCGACTCTCCTAGAGCTTGCTTGTTACCGGGGTCCCCAGACTGTTTTCAGCAGAGGTGCTCCAGGCAATCCCCAGTCTGTCCTACTGTAAGGAGCCAAAAAAAAAAATTTATTAATCCCAATAAACCTATTGAAATGGTTTTAAAAGAGAAGAGGTAAGATTACTGTTGCTCCAAGAATGACATCATGTACTTCAAAAATCTTGGGGTTTTGTGAAACAAACATAGAACATCCATTTCTCTGAATCTCTGCCTGCTGTCACCTTTTCATCAAACATACATTTCATATGAAAGGTACAGTTCTGTGAAAGATATGTGTGTATGCGATACAGTCAAATAAGAATTGAAATTGGGCTTTGATATGTAATGGGCTTTGATCTTGTTAATGAATTCAGATATTTAGGAAAGGAATTTTAATTTCTGTAACAGTGTCAGGAGTTCTGAATGAATGTAGTGATAGATGTCACATGCAGCATGTGGACAGTAGGTCTGACAAAACATTTCCATTTTAACTGAAGACCACCAGATAGGTGTTTACTAGCATATCTGGGCTGCTTTAAAATTTTAGGAAGCAGTCGTCAAATTGACTCTTCGTGCAAGGCAGCACTGGTTTTACCCTTTAGAATTTTGTTAGTATAAAACTTTCCCTTCAGAAATCAATATACATAAGTGTACTCATTTTGTTCTTTCCCTATACTCAAGATCAGATCTGAGATCAGAGACTTCCCTGAAGAAAAAAAGAAAGCATAAAAATATTTAAAGATTTTTTTAATAATGTGTCAGTATCAGATGTGGTATTAACAGGCTGCATTTTAATGCCTGTTTTGAACTCTGTTATTTAGGGATGAAGACATGCAAAGCCTGGCTAGTTTGATGAGTATGAAACAAGCTGATATTGGAAATCTAGATGATTTTGAGGAAGACAATGAAGAAGATGAAGGAAACAGAGTGAATCAAGAGGAAAAGGCTGCAAAAATTACAGGTTGGTTTTGCCACAGGGATAGTAAAATATAATTCCTCTGCTACTTGCCAGTTGCATTCCATGGATTTTATCCTTACGCTATATTTGTATTTAACGAAATCTCAACCAAAATAAAATTTAGGATAGTTTGATTGAAGGGGGACCCATTCATAACTCTGCAAAGTTTAGTATTTGTGAATATGAGAGCATTGCTTTGAATGTGCATGTGTTTCTCCTGATTTTAGGAGAGAATGCACTAAGTAGGTAGCATTTTAGGGAAGCAAAGAACCGGTATGAACAGAGGAGTAAAAAGGTGGAGGAAAAGGGTCAGTGAGTGAAAAGACAGGAGGATGAGCTGAAGTGAAATAATGAAGACAGTTTGTGAGAATAACTGCGAAATGAGTTGTGCCATGGGTAGGTGCTGGGGTTCTGCTCAATAACATGGTAATTCCAGGCGGTGTACTTCTGCCTTTTGGTTGGGGGTGCTTCATGGAAATGGAATCAGGAGAATGTTAAAGGACTTTAACGCAATTTGATGGTAAGGTTGTTTGAAGTGAGATAGTATAACCACATTGGAATTGCTGATGTTAGTGTGTCCAGGATAGCTGAACTAATTGATGCAAGTCAGATCAGGATGTGATGATGTTAAATTGTTGGTAGAGATCATTATGTAGTACTGCTCCAGATGAGTTCTGTAGGAACTTTACTTTAGATTCTTTACTGTAAAAGAATCAGGGAAAGACAAATTAACTTCTGGTGCCAGCCTTCATGCCTGGCAGTGCTCTTTAAAAATGTTTGTTGAACTAAAGGGATCCTTCTTTAAGGTGGGGAAGAGCATTCCAAGCAGAGAAGTGAATTGTCAAATATGTTCTTGAAAATGCAGAGGAACGTTGGTTTGCTGTTATAGAACATTACTTTCATCACTTCTTTTTGAGTTTTCATTGCAATTGAAAGGTTCAGCCTGAAGTAGTTATTACTTAGTTAAACTTGGTGTTGTGAAAAGATGCAAATTTGTTGTCTCCCTGCTTTACATATTCCATTAAACATTTTGTACCCTGACCAAATCTCTACTTATGCTGTATGCGTCTGGTGCAGAGCAGATTGCAAAGTCCAGAATGAATTATTTGAGAAACAGAGATAATGTCTTCTTGGTCAGAGAGGCGACATGTATCGGTCTGGCCACACTGAAATCATTCTGCAAGGTCATCTTCTCATTTCTCAGTGTAACCAGGACAATTCAGGTGCGGGTCAGAACACCAAACCCAGGCCATCCGATTATTCAGAGAGAAGGGAAGCACACAGAAAGAGGTGGCTAGGTAAAGTCTGTATGCACGGTTGTGCAGAAGTGTTTTATTGAGAATGCCTAGACACTGCACTGAGGACTGCTATGGAAAACCCAGGTGCAGAAGGACATCAGTTAAAAAGTAGCAGATCTTGGTCTTCAACTTTAGTGATTTTATTTTTTTCTTCAGCGTTCAGCATCTAAACAGGCCAAACCATTCCTGAACAAGCAGAAAGCTGATGTAGATTAGACTAGTCTGTCCGCTGTCCTTTGGCTATGTAGTGAACATTCCTGGAGACAGGGAGGGGTGAGCTCTCTGATGTGCCACACAAGGTCCTCACTCGAGTTGTTTTAGAGGCATTTCAGCTTTCCGTCTGTTGTTATAAAGGCCAAAATTACCTGTTCTAAGCAAACATTACGACACCTAGCTGAAAGGCAGAAGCAATGCTCCTGAACTACAGTGTATCTGCTCATTGTGCAGCCTGTTCTGATGAGACCAGATGGGAGGGTTGGGTTGGACTTTCTGTGGATGCATCACTAAGGGAACCTGAGCAGGGAAAGGTCAGCCTTGGACTTTTTCTTGTGTTGGCTACAACATCTGAGTTGCTTCCTTAGCCTGGCTAGCTTTTCCCACATTAGACAAGGAGAGGGATGGGAGGGATGTGGAAGGAGAATGAGTGCACATAGCTTTCCTAGCAAATGGGAGAACGTAAAACACAGGACAGTAAGTAAACATTAATAAATAAAATTTAAAGGATCTATTTCAACATGTGTTCAAGACGGGCAGCTGGAGTGACTCCTGTAATAAATATAATGAATGGAAAAAATAATAAAACGTAAGGAGAAGAGCTGAGGAACCAAGGGAAAAAAGGTGGGAATCACTGCAGAAGAACAGAAGGAAATACAGAAAGAAGGAAATGAAGCAAAACTGATGTAGTGAAGTACTCTTTCTAAAATTTCTATCAAAAATAATTGGGTTTGCAGGATCCCGTAAAGTTAATTGAGGAAGTTACATAACCCTTTTGAAAGCTTGCTGCTACCAACGTTTTCTCACCTGTTGCTGTGTTAGGGTGTTGGCAGCCGAGCAAGCTGGAATGCCTTCACTGACTCAGAGTCCCCTGCGGCAAATCATTGCACCTCAGTGCGCCTGTTTTCCCAACTGTAAAAAGGGGGTACTGTCTATAACCACCTCACGGGAATGATGGGAGCATGACATGGTTAATATTTGTAAGCGAGCTTTGAAAAAGTGAAGTGTGAGTAGTAAAGCAGAAGGGATTATTGTCCTACATTTGGCTCAGTCTTCTCACAGAAACGTTGGATGTCTTGATGACTGAAATCTTGTCCTCAAGTCACAGCTGCAAGATTGGCTGCAAATCTTTGTCACAGAGATTGTTCCTTTTCACAGCATACGAAAGTTTTTTGTTTTTTTTTAATTTGGCCCAAAGTTGCAGCTTTATAGGTGAACAAATATATCCACCGCTAGGAGAACAAGGGAGACCTGCTGCATGGGGCTGTAGGTGGTGCAGGTGAGTTAGGAAACGCTGCTCCTCTTCCTTGATGCGTTGCCTAACTTGGGGTGAGTATCTCTGCCTCTCTTTTCTTCAGCTATGAAATAAGTGGTGCAATACTGACCTACCTCAAAAGCACTGGAAATTTGATGTGGTCAACATGGGAACTGTTGTCATACAACTGACCTTAAGATCAGACTGAAAGATGTTTTCCACTCAAAGCACTACTTTTCACGTTAAAAAAAACTCCCTCGGCCACAGGCTTTTTTCCCCTTCCTTCCCAATATTTCTTGCTTAATTTTTTTACGCGTAAAAGCTTTATCTCCACCTATCTCTGTTTTGTGTGAAGCTGATAATGATGTTTGTAGCCATGAAATACGTTTCAAATATTTTGTTTCTATGTGTTAATATAGATTAATTTAAACCTCTCAGAATTATCCTGTCCTTAGTCTTCAGTTGAAGACAAGGCATCCCAATGTACTTGAAGAAATATGGCTCATAGCTCACAAACTCAGGGTAGTTAGTAATAAATGCATTGCTTCTCTTAATGTTTTAATTGATACTTAAAGCCTCATGCTGAAGTTGATAGTTGCCTCCTGCTCCATTTGCACAGGAGCACGGTGACTGTCCTGGGGCACCACATGGATGGACTCAGCAGTGTGGCCATGTGCTACCGGTTGCAGAAGTCTGAATCCCAGCATATTTCAAGAGCAGGCTTCTGCAGAGCAATTTGTGTAGCCCTTTCTTGCCATTTGGGAAACCGTACCTCTGATGTAAACTTCTGGTACATTTGCTCTTTTTTGTCAGTAGCACCACGCTGCTTAAAGAAAAAACAAACACAACAAACGAAGAGCAAGAGAGAAGGATGAAAAAAAAACACACCCGCCTCCAAACCCTGAACCAGTGATTTATATGACATACTTGTAGAACAAGCTAATATATGTTTGTAGATAATGAGATTTATAAAAGATAATATAGGACGTAAATCTCTAACCTACCATTTCTACACTCCAAAATATGACATAAACCATTTAATATTGTAATGAGAAACATTGTAGTGCATATGGATGTTTAGGTTGGCAGATGGGACCAGGTGATTCAGACCACATCAAAGAATTCCCTCTTTTTAAAGCTCTGAACTTAATTTGTTATTTTCTGACAATAAAAACTGAATAGTAATTGTTTTGGGGCTTTTTTTTCCATATGCTGGCATAATAAATTGTAAATCATGTCAGCATCTCAGCCTGGTTTAAACTAGTAATTCGTTTGCACTAGTATTTTATAAGGTCAGCTCTGTTTTATTTGAGTATAGCAAAGTATTTTCCATTGTGTATCTTGACTCTTAAAAATTCCCAGAAGATAGTATTGCATTGTTCTGATCTCTAAGGTGTACATGGCGTTGCATACTGAGAAAGTTAAGGGTTTTGGGGCAGTTTTGGTGTTACTGTTTAGGACACTACTCTTGTTTTGTTGGAGCTAAAAATAAGGAAATTAGGATGGTGGAATCAACTTTGTGTAGATATAAACATAATCCCATCTAAGCAGATTTTTGCTTTAAGGTCAAGAACAGTTAAGGAGGTGTGCTTAAGAGGAATTCTGCTGTGGCTTTGTCATCGTCACAATAGGTTATGTCCAATAGATATTGGCAGAATAGATCATTTCACTTGGTAATTTGCAGATTGGCATATCTTTGCAAAACAGTTTAAATTTGGGAAAGAAGTTTTTACCCATATGACTGAAATATTTTCAGGTTCTGGACTCTGCTTTTGGCTTCAGGTTCTTTATCCTGTCTGTGAAGGCATGAAATGAAGAGTTGTGCCAGTGTGTTGACTGGTGAAGGTGTTGCTGGGTGATTTAAAAGCACGATTCCCCCTTGCTAGGAAGTTCAGGTTGTCTGTGGGCACCAGCAGTTGGGACAATCACAGCGCTACTGAATTTTCAGCTCAGTCAGGCATCTTGCTGCTTGTAACTAGTGCATAGAACAAAGTCTATGAGAGCCAGCGACAAACACTCGCTTTCCCAAACAAAAGCCACATGAGGAAAAAGTCAAGTTCAGGACAGCAGCGAACTGAAAGCGTTAGAAAGTAACCTCTTGTGTACACAAGGAATTGAAGTTTGAAGGAAATCCAAGAATGATTGGCATGAGAAGTGTGCAGTAAAGGCATCTAAGTGGCTTTAGCTTCACTGATGACACCAGAAGACATCATCCATTTATTTCATTGGGAAGAGACGGGAGATGAAAAAACCTGTCAGAGGGGCAATGATGTTCAACAAGCAGGATCGTCTCTCCTGCACAGGCTTCTCCTGCCTGTTTGTCAGCTGGAAGGATGAGGGAGACTCCCCACAGTAAGCTATGCATGAGGCCTTTCAGAGATGCCCCAGGCTCAGTCCCCATTACTACAGGAATTTATTTGTTCAATGCTGTGGATGGGACTACTTAAGGGGGAGGATCAGAGAGGAATTTTTCCCCTTGGGCCAGAAGACACTAAGACCTAGTTGGTTTTTGTTTCTTGCTTTCCTTCCAGAATTATGGGGGCGTCAATGTCTTGGCTAGAATTAAACATTAATAGATTTTAAAAATTATTAGTTCATGGCAGTTCAGAGCTCTCCACTGTGGATAGCAGGTGAAATAGGATTTTACCAAACAGTAAGGTATTACTTACATAGCATGTCAGTGGCAAATTCAACCAATACATACATTCAGTATGCATTCTCATAGCACAATACTGATCATATCTTTTAGAACTATTAAATAAATTCAGCTTGTAGGTCAGAATGTAGTGGTGACTGAGTGTAAATGTTAAATAATCAGAATGTGTGTGTATAAATAAATAAATACAATATATAAAATACATATGTATGCATTAGTTTTCTGTAGCTTTAAGGTTTTGAGAGAGAGGTGAGTTATTCTGGGGCTGTTTTGTGTTAATTGACAATGGTTTAAAATTCAGGTTTTCCTCACGAGCAGGAAAAGTCTTTAAATTGTATCTAGTACATCTAAGTTTTGATCTGATGTGCATACTCATCCTCATAAAACTAATTACTGTTGCTGACACCAGGAATCCGGCAAGGTTTTGTTTGTCTGTTAACTGGATTTCTTGTTAAATTGTCACTGAAGCACCTACACAGGTGCTTTGCTGTAGGTATATCGTTGTAAGGACTTGTTCTAAATGTATTCTTTTAATTAACTCCGTCTTCTCTTTTACCCTGTCTCTTCCTCGCTGGCTCTCTTTCTAGTAACAGTTTCCACTTCTGTTTCATTAAATGCCCTTGCCTTACGTTTGTCTTGACTGGCTTCTATTTACAGAAATTGTAAACCAGTTGAATGCTCTGAGCAGCTTAGATGAAGATCAAGATGACCGCATAAAGCGAGCAAATATGCCTTCAGCTAAATCAGCCAGTTCCTCTGAAGGTCTATGAGCTTTCCTCCTTTCTTTCTGTTTCTGATTGTCTGTATTTACTGTGACCCGTTACCTTTTGACTCCTGCTTGTATTCAGCTGTCAGTTTTATCTCTGTGCTTCCACCCAGCATGACTCTCAGTAATTTGTAGTGCATCCAACAGGTAACAACATGATAGAGAAAGAGCCTATCTCCTCTACAGCTCTGTTGTCATCTGATAATGAACAAGAAAGAAAAAAAATTTACCCAAAAAAACCCCAAACCACCGCCAGACCCCAAGCCCCTAGTTGTGCAGTCAGTAATACCTGACCTTTCTAAAATGTCTCCTCTCTGATTTTGTGTGCATGTTACATCCAAAAATTAAAATTTCTTGCCAGTAGATAACACGTATGTGAACAATCAAAAAGAAATCACTGTATTAAGCTTGATAGAGATGTCTGCAACATTTATTTAGTGAAGATAATAGAAGGTTGTCTTAGTAGTCATTTCTGTTATGTGATATTCTAATCAATGAATAGAAGTTTCATTCATTTCACTTTTTTTTTCCTCCTTTGTTGGTGTACTTACTGAAGTGCATTAGCTTAGCTGTGCAGTTCGTGCCATACTCTGGTGCAGTGTTTCAAGGGACTGTTGGTAACAGGGGTTTTTGAGCTTGAAATGTGTTAGATGAACAGTTTATATCTATATTAAAACAATATTCCAACTTGTTTGTAGAGCTTATCAATAAACTTAATTTTCTGGATGAAGAGGAGCAAGACCTGGCCAACTCTAGTACGAACCCTTTTGGTGATCCAGACACAACAGAATTAAATCCATTTGGAGACCCTGATGTGGAAGGTAATAGATTTGTTTCACATAATTAATTGCTAATTGCAGATGCTTAATGAAACTTGATTTTTTTTTTTGCAGGGCTACAAATGAAAATGTTGTTTTCATTAAGTACACTTGTTGCGTGCAGTACTGAGGTAGTCGTAGCAGTAATCCGGTTGCCACTGGAAAATGGATTTATCGTTTGAGTCACATGCTTATGTGTATTTGCCACCAGGGGCTACCAGCTAAGAGTTGAACCAGACTTTTAGACCTATCAGGTGTGTTACTATTACTCACCTCCTGTGGTATAAATGAGCAACACATACTGTCTGGTGCCTCTTGTAGCGAATAGTAAATACAAGCGTTCCATGTGGATGCTGTTTTATATCAGAATTTCCATCACTGCAGTCTTCACTGCATCACAGCTATTCTTGGTTAGCACTAATCTTCATTATTATAATTTAATTTTATCTCTTTAATTCTTCTTTTTTTTTTTTTGCTTTTATGGCTTCCTCAGTTAAGCCATCTGGCATTGTGCCTTGCACCACGTGGCAGATGTTAATCTCCTTTCCAGACCAACATGCCCATTCTTGTTCTGTTTGAGTGAGAAATACAGCCCCTCTAAGTTTTTAATCTGATAAGACTACATCCGTAAGGCCAGAAAGGAGCACCAAGACAGCAGGCACCTCTGCTGTCCCCAACTCCACATCCAGATATGCAGACTTCCCTCTGCTGTCATCAAACAAAAAAAAAAGGGTATATGACTGACTGACTTTGCAGCTGCTCAGAATGCCAATCGATAGTTAATTCTGAAGGTTGAAGCCATACTGGTTTTTTTCTTCTGTTCAAAGCTCCAAGACTTTTCTTCCCACAGAAGTTATCAAGGAGCGTTTGCCACCTTTGACCAAATGGCAGGAGCCACTCTGTGGTGGCAATAGAGACGCAGCACACTGAGCAGGAGCAGCCCAGGGTACAGCCATGGGACTGCTATCGCCAGGGCTGATGAGGATGCATTTCTGAGCTGCAGTTTCCACCTGGGGTTACTCTCTTTCTCTGGACAAGCTGAACGCTGACTCACAACACAGCTTTTCTGCCTTGGGTGTCCAGAGAGGCTGATGTGGGTGGTAATCAAAGTCCTGTCGCACTTTGGCTGTGGAGTCTCATAGCCTGTGTTTCTGAAACAGGGACACTTCACTGTCTTCTGTTTGGCTGTTGAAGCCATAAAGCCGCTATCCCAGGCCTCTTCTCCCTCCTAAAAAGTCGCTAGGTGTTTCTAGAGCTGCAGAAGGGAGTTGCTTCCGCTTTCTAGATACCAATACGTACGGATTACATTCTGGTGTCTGGATCTTTGGCTTCATTTCCTGTCTGTTCCTCGGCTGTGAATTCCCTTAGGATCATGGAAGGAGGCAGAATTACCTATTCTCATCCACACACATCACACGTCCACACACAACTTGCTCTACAAGACCCAGCATATATTCCTTTCTTCCTTGTCTGCTCTAGAAGGAAGAGCTCCCTTCTCCCCAGAGAAAGCTGTACAAATCCCATCCTACCTAAACTGCTGTCTTCCAAACCCAGCTTTTCCTTCCTTTCCAGAGAGAACCTGCTCTGGCAGAAAGCAGCAGGTGTTCTGGCCACAGAATATAGGGGCTGAGAGTCTGTTCCTTCCCATCTCAGGGACAGGGAGATGCAAGCTGGGGTTGTTTCACAGCACCAGAGTAGCTTGACACCTGTCACGGTCACTGAGCAGCCTGCAGCCAAGACACCAGCCTGCTGATGTTCCCAGAAGACCCGTGAGGTATGTGGGGCATGCTTTTTCAGTCAGTTCTGGTCCCTTTGGTGGCACCTAGGCTTTACTGCCATCATCATTTACAGTCATGGGTACTTCTCTGTTCCTCTGGGCCTGTTCTGTGTACTGGGACAGTCCCAGGGCTCAGACTGTTGGTCCCCAGAGGAGTCCCATCTGCACAGCTGTGGACAGCAGTGCTGAGCTGTTGGGTGTGTGTGTACCAAACAGTCCTCCCACACACTGTCACCATCGTGCAGCAGTCAATGTACAACAACACGACAGTGATTTTGATAAACAGGGTGTCGCTAGGTTCTTCCTACTGTGTCATAAGGTGCTTTTTATTTGGGAGGGATGGAGCTTCTCTCAGGTTCATGTGACAGCAGCGTGTCTTCCTGGAGCACAGAACCGAGTGGAAAATCTGAGGTGTTGCAGGCAGTCAGACCAAGAGCGGGACATCTGGTGTGGCATTTTTAAAGCTTCTGCTTTGATCAGTGGCTCCCCAGGGATTCTTCGGGTCACCTCAGACCCCTCTAAGCACTGGCCCTTCCACTCCAGAGCTTTCTTGTCCCTGTAACGGGCAGTGGTTGTGTTCCTCTTCCCTTGCTAGGCCTTCTGGACCTGTGCCTTTCCACCAGTTGTCTTCCTTCACAGAAAGTTGAGGGGGGAAAACCAGTGCTGAGACAAATCGTATAAGACAGCTCTGGTCTTCAGCAACAGCAGGAATCTGCTGTGTATGTCTGTGGTTAATTGGATCGGTGTCTCTACACAGGGAGTGCCTAGACTTTACTGTTTTGGGGAGATTTCCCTTGGTTTTGGACTACATGTTGAAGCCAGGCAGCACCGGAGCTGTTCTCGCCCTCTTGCCCCCCCACAGAAGGCTGCCCTGTTTGTTTCCCATCTGGCCACAGGTATATTCCCACACGTGTTAGGACGTGTCTTTGAGACCTCAGTGGAACTTCTGTTGCTGCCATCTCTTTTTAGAAAGTTCTTTGAGACTACGCCTGCCTGTTTGCATTTGCATCTTTACATGAATGTGACCTTTTTGGTGGCCCCCACAGGAGCCTGAGAGCATGACAGAGGTTCAGGAGTTTAAGGCAGGCTTTCTTCTACAGGCTGAAAGAGTCTCATTACCTGTTTCACTTGTCTTGTGATGTGTTTAAATCAGGAGATTAACCTTTTCTATGGGCAGGGATGAAGTATTTTTCTATTTACTACATGTTACTCTGCTTTATCTTTTCATCTAGACAAGCAAATTCTTGAATTTAGACTTTTTGAAAGTTCGGAGTCTTTCCATAGAATTTGTTACTTAATTTCCCCAAGATGTACAGAGCAGCCATCTGGAGCTTCCTTCCCTGAGTATTTTGCCACAAGACATTAGGAGGCATGATGTGCCATTTGGCAGAGATATTCCTATCAAGCCTGTAACCTGTGTGCTTAGTGAAAGAGTGCTTAGAGTCACCCAGGGTATGAATATGTATGTATTGACAATCACTCAAAGAGAAGGGAGGATTACTTGCCAGTAGATACCTGTTTCCTAGACAGATATTTCTTGTGCCTGTTCACAATCCAGCTACTTTCCCTCTATCTTCCTAATCCCGTAATCAGCTCACCCTGGGAATGCAGGGTGGAGAGAAACTAAAGGTGTGAGTGCTCCCAGCATCCCTGTGCACGCTGTGGGTGCGGTGCGTGGCAGAGGTCATCAGCAAGCTGCCTGTGGATGCTGCTGTGGTTTAAAAAGCCCTTGGTGTAAGTGATCTTACACACACACTGGAGTGAATGTGCGTATGAGCAACTCACCTCAAAAAAATCTGCAGCTGTGTTTCTGTGGTTGGCATGTCAAATTGAGGCTTATTCCCTTTGTACGTAGTAGGTCAGCGAGACACTAGAAATCTGGGAAGTCAAAAATAATCCCTTGGAACAGTCTATCTCCACAGCTTTATGCTAGACAGTACAGGTGATCATATGGGGGCTGCCTCTTGGAGTGTCTTTTAGTCACGTTACAACAGAACTCTAAAATCAGTTAATTTTTGTGCAGAATATTTTACTTGGAGGTAAACATATACAGCAAATGCAAGTAGAAAACAACAACATGCTTTCAGTGCTCCAGATGTTTTTTTAATTAGGTGGGGCATGCAAATTGTGAAGTTGCATATGACCAATACAAGTTTCCTGCAACACGCCTGAGACATGAGCATAAGTATTTGCTGGCACTGCCTCCCCCTTTCATTTAAAACGGCATTTACCTTACCAATGGGTTTCATTGCTTTGTGTGAGACTTCTGAGCTCCTTGCAGCATGTGGTACGCTGCAAATGAGAACAGTACTACAACGCAGTGCCAAACCCCAGCATCCTTCTGGGATAGTCCTAAGGAGAGCGGTACAAGAACCAATGCAGAGGAAGATGATTACTCTGTCCCTTCTCCTTGAATTTCTTGTGAAGTGTGATGTGTTGCTGGTGTGAGTATTAATAAAAGTAATAGAAAATCATTAGTGGCTTATAGGGAGGCGCATCATTATGCTTTCTAGAAGTACTGGGAAGTTACGTTTTTATTCTGCACTGTTTGTTACACTGCTCACATCACCGTTGTGACCGTGTGCCTGCCAGTAGTGCGGTAAATGGCATAACTAAATACCTTTCACATGTGGCTTGGTCTTTCATCCCCTGCCAAGGGGAAAGTGCTATGTGTAATGTTTTGGTGGGGGTTTTGTTTGTTTTTTAAGAGATGTGTCACAATATGTTTGTGTTACAAAAGGCAAGTGGGTTGAAGGGCAGGGTGATTTTTGGAGATCCTCTGGGAACTAGAAGGCTGATTGTGCAGATGGGTAGTGCCAGAATGATTACTATCACGAGCAGCCTTTCTCAGTGGAGTCAGGGCAAGTAATGTTTCCAGAATCTGGCACCGGAGTCACTGGTGCTTCTGCTGTAGTAATACTTCTACATCTCCTCTTGTCACTCCTACCCCTGTGGCTTTATTACTTAACCATGTAAAATTATTGTGTGTTTGACCCTTGGAGTGCCAAACTGCAAGCATCTTTTTCCTCCCCCCCTTTTTTTTTTATATCAGTGTAGAGAACTGCAATTAAAAAAATGAGTTCCAGTAGAGACTGGAGTCCGGTGTTTTCAGGCATGCTTAATAATTAGGGGGAAGCAGGGAAATACATGTCGACTCCTTAGTGTAACATCAGCTTGAAGAGGGAAATAAACCCCTTTTAAGCTGTTATATGTACATCTTCCCCAAGTGTACTTCCCAATGTCATTAGGTCCTTGAGAATATATGAGTGTCTTTGTTACAGAGAAGGTGGCAGTGCCTGTGGCTTTAAGAGCAGTGTTGTTGAGTCACCATCCCAGCAATTTAAGGTGTTACAGAGAGGCTCATGAAGTGATGACTGACACTTGACGTAAGAGCCTGTCCTAAAGGGTTTCAGGGACCCCATAGGAGATAGCCTGGGTGGGGACCCTCGTGGGGACTCTCCCTCCTGTGGGGACACTGAAGGAAGCAGAGAGGGGAAAAATAGTGTCCTGGATGGCAACAGGAGAGAGAATGAGCAGCCAAGTGAGTTCTGGTTGAGCCCCTACAAAATTCTGCCTGTGAAAGTGTCTTGAAAATGATATTTTTAGAAGCTCTTTTTATTTTACCCTGTGTGTAGGATTTGGTGAAATCTTTTAATTAATAGTAAGCCAGAGGTCTCTGAGTGCTGATCTGCAACACTGTGTGTGTAAGGCCAAACCTGTAGGTACTGTTGAGCTAATGAACAGGAGAATTTTGTCCTAGTTAGGGTTACAGCACTTGATCCGTAGTGTTGAAATAGAAAGAATTGCAGAAACCATTTGCATTGCCCCTTAAAATCTGTCAGACTTAAACAAGCATTTAACTTGTTCCCAGGAGACTGTTAAAAGCAAATTAAAAGAAGTGTACAGTATAGTTTCAAGAGATTGTTTCCCTGAATGTTTTTAATTTCAGGAAATATTACTGACATAACTTCTAGTAACATTTGTTTGAATACTGCTGGTGAGTTATCAGCAAGTTTTGCTCAGATGTGATAATGTGTATTTATTGACAGATTCATGTGCAGTTGCAGTTGATCTGTCATATGCAGTTGCAGAAGCACGTATTTGTAGTAGTGCACTCTCGATAAAATATTTTAAGATTTGAGCAAAGTATAAGTAGCAAAAATTTTGGTTAAAATGTCATCAATAAGTTGTACAATTTGAACGAGACATACAGCAGTCATTTTTCTGCATTTCATTAGGTCACTTCTGCTTTTTATATGAAACTGTCTTTTGAAGGCAGCTCTCAAAAGCGTTTCTGCTTCGCCTGGTTCATCAAATCACTAAATGTGTGGCTAGTATTCTGACCAACATGAGCTTCGAGTCACACATAGCTATGCAGTAAGGGTGGGATTTGGCTCGCCTGATTTTAGAGATAACAGTTTGAACACAGCTTATAAGCTTTGACTGTAAAGGGGTCTAGCTCAGCTGCAGGTAGCCACACTGAGGACATCTCAGGGCAAGCAGGGTAAAACTTTTGCTTGCCACGACCACCTGCACTGGACACTATAGTGCTCTAAGTAAGCCAATGTAGAACTTCTTTTCCGGTTTTATCTTAAAATAAATGAAAAAATACATTTAAAATGTTGGACTCTGATGTATTTCATCTATAATACTGTCAAATTTGACTTGATCATATTTGTGTTTTTAAGAATTTGCACCTTGAATGATTTCTTTTCCCTTGTCACTTAAACTGTAGACCTTCAATATTATTCTGTTGTGGATTTCTCTGAAACATCTTTCATATAAGGATGCAGGCTTATGAACAGATCACCGCGCAGACTAGGGTGTGAGCTTAATACCCATCACCTACTGCAGTAACTACCCTTTCTGCCAGGATAAGTGCCCAGTAGTTTATTCACTTTTATTAAGGGATAAGCGTGTTGTATTTACTCTGAGGTAGGAGCGAATGTATACACTACAGCTGACATACTGCAAATACACACCCTAATTTATCTTGGAGTAGTTTTGTCTCTATGTCCATCTCCTGAGACACAGCTGAAACGTTGCTTTATAACATTCAGGTGAGGCTTAACCAATTTAAACAGTAACAGAACCACTTCTTTAGGTTTAGCTGAGACTACTGTTGCAACCTCGATTATTTGTGGGTTTTACAGTTAGTCAGAAACATTTGATAAATTAGTTATTTTTAGAAGACTTTTTAATAGTGTGAAGACTGACCATTAAGCATAATAACTTCTTGTGATCTCACTTTACATTTGTCTCATCCCATTTCAGTGCAGTGTCTGGTTTACACTTCTTCTCAGTCTCCCTTTTTACTCCGGTTTTTGACTTGCAACAGTCTTAGCTGCATTCTGAAATCGAAGTTAAATGTAAGAACTTACAAGTTACATAAGAGATAGATGTGTACTGTATATGTTGCTTCTACAATGCTGAGTTGGACCAGGTTGCTGAGGAAATAAACTGCAAACCTCACCTGGAATTAAAGGAATTTTTTAAAAGTAATTTTCTGAATAATCACCATAGGGAAATCCCACAGGCACAAGCACCATGTGTAGTTGCAAGCATGTCTGCTAGTTAAAACCTGCAATATTGTCTGGCAAAGTACAGTTTTATTTTGTTTCACCAGCTGAACTCGCCCTCAGTCTCAGATGAGTGAATTATCTCCCGAGAGTCCACATTGGGCTTAAGTAATATTTTGATTAATTTATTCTGTTATTCCAGCCAAACCCATTTGCTTTCTACTTTCTGACCACAGAGGAATGATGCATCGCTTCAGAAGCAGACCTTTAGACATAGTGTAGAAAACAATGTGATAACGTAGTCTTTGAGGTTCAAATGTGAAGAACCAAGAAGAGCACTAGAAACATGAGGTTCTTCCTAAAATGACATCTTTCCAGTCCCTGGTAGGTTTCATTTTATCTGAGAAGGACTAAAGCCTTTCCTGCTCAAGCCTTTGCCCTGGTCTAGTGGCTAGTGACTACTCCAGTGCAAGATAGGGGAGCTGCCACCGGCAGCAGGGGACCATGTTCCTGTCCAGCTGGGGTGGCTCTGGTCCAGACTGTAGGTGGTAGTCAGTCACACTGCCTGAGGTAGGGCTGGAGACGGGGTGAACTGGAGGTTTACTGGCAGAGTAGGGCACACTTACATTTTCTAGCTATTGACCAGGATTACCAGCTTCAGTACATCATCCATCCAAAACCATGTAATGACAGCGCTGTTCCTTACGCTGCCCCTTCCCTGTGTTAGTTGTGTGACTAGTGGTTTTGTCTTCTTGAATATTTGTTTAGTGACAAACACAGTTGGAACTCCATCTTCTGATATTTGAGAGCCTTGCTATGAATAACTTCCAGAGTTTTTCTTTTAAAGCTAAAAGGTGTGTGCTTTGTTCAGTTTAGGAACCATACATCTGAAGAAGAAGAAGCACATTTTGTTAAGAATTATGTGGGACTGGTTATGGAAATTGAGGTTTTAATGACATTATGCTGAATTTCCCATTTGCATTGATTTTGAAAGTACATCAAATCCAATCTTGAACTGAGCTTCTGATCATTTGATGCTGCAGCAAGAGTAAGATTAACATTGCTAAGTGTCTTTGTAAGAAATGATGTATTGCTGTATGGGCATTTGTATTCTTCGATATCCAGCAGCCATTCACTTTTGTGTAATGTTCTTTCGGTGGCGGCTGTTACTCTAAAGAACTGCATGCAGCTCAGGTTGCTAATAACTTCTTGTTGTACAGCCCAAATAATGGATAAGTAATTTGATTATCTGCCTCTTTAGGGTTAATTTAAATTCATTTTTACTGTGAAACTATGTATTGTTAACAGGAGCAGTTAGAAGTGAAAATATGTATGTTTTGAAATGTAATTACTGGTCATACCCAGTAACTGGTTTTTTAGTTCAGTTCATTTAAGAAATGAAAAGACCACCTACTTACTGTCACCATTTTTAATATCCAGTAAGAGTAATTTTATTAGAAAATACAGGATATATTTTTCTTTATTAAAAACTCAAATAAATAATTAAGAACATTTTGTTAGGATACAAATTGGCTAATAGCTTGGGAAAATATTTTCAAATCTGTTGCGATACCATTTATAGGACAAACGAGAACTAATAACTAATCAGGTTGAAAGAGCTTTAGCAAGGAGAAAATGAAACCTATTCAGTATACTCTAGATGAAATGACCTTCTGAAAGACCTATTTTCGAATAAACAAGGTTACTCTGTAAATAAATAAAGCATGAAAATTCATCTGAGGATAGGACTTTATGTATTGAGAGTTAAGAAGCAGACCTTTTCATAAGCCTTCAAAATATAAAGATCTGATAAATGGTCTCAAATTTTTTCTGTTAAATATCTTCAATATTTTCTTGTTATTTGGTAGAACCGGACACTGAAATAGCTTCATCTTCAAAGCCTGAAGAAAGTTTCTACGCTGACAATTACAATCCCTTCAAGGATGAAGATGCCCCAGAGTACTTGAACCCATTTGATGAGCCAGATCCTGAGCCTGAAACATTTATAACTGTAAGAGATTCTCCTCCACAACCTGCAAAAAGGAAAAACGTCAGACCAGTGGATATGAGCAAATACCTCTATGCAGATACCTCTAAAGCTGAAGAGGAGGAGCTAGATGAGTAAGTATGATTCTTCATCTTTGAGCAGCTTTGGGAGCATTACTGGGATCCCTGGCTTAATCTTGAGGTGTATTGGGTCTAATCATGATGATCCATAATCACCTCCTTAGGCAGCTCAGCAGCAGGAAGTGCCATACCCCCAAGTCATGCTCTTCAGCTGAATGTGATCAGTTAGGAAACTTTTCTTTGCCTCATTGATAGTAAATTACTTGATAGGGAACAAGTCCATGTGCGTTTTTGGCACTTCGTCCCCTGGCAATTGCAAATGAGTCAAAAAGTAAGGAGCAGCAGAGCTCGGTCCTTCCTGTCCTTTTGGCCGTTATTTTTAGCATGTAAAATAATGGGTTTTGTCCATTATGATGGAGAGTTTGTTTAATATTGGTGCAATATGTAAAAAGGAAAAGCATTTCGCTACCTGTGGAGCACGTTTTTGAGCATCTCATAACACTGAATCTCTGTATGGGAAAGATAACACCATATGCACTTTCTCAGTTGTTTCTTTTATCATAACCACACACAAAACTTCTATAAACTCACACTGACTGCCTTATATTATTGTATAGAAACCTGAGAAGGAGTGAGAGCTTTTTGCAATAGCTGTGCAGCTTGGGAGGTTTGAAGATATATACTTACTCCTTGTTTGTGGCCATTAGTCACCAACCACACTACTCGAGAGACAGTTTATGGTGATTACATGCAAGCAGTTTTACAGACAACAACTGTAATTAACATTTAGATTTACATTATTTTTTAATGAGATTTATCATGGCATGACATTTGCATTGCTTTCGTATTCGGTATTGATACAGGTGTCTTACCATCATCTTTGTTTCCTCCGTTTATAGCTATGTTCTAGGAATTGAAGGATTCCCTTGTACTCTAATAGAAATGTATAAAGGACCCTTCAGGGTTTTTTTTTTTCCTTTTAAAGCTCTGTGGCTGTGGATTTGTTGTTGTTTGCTCGGGGTGGGGGGGGAAAGGGCATTGGGGACTGATGCCTCTGCCAGCTCCATTCATCAGGGCAGTGCCTGAACAAATAGCATTGGCTGCTGTGTCTTCAGAGCTCAGTGTGATCACACTGGGGACGGTCACACCAGGCATCCCTGATCATTCACTGATCACCAAAGTCCGCAGGGAGAAAAAATATGTATGCTTTACACCCACAAAGATATGGGTATAGAGGACAGCAAAGACTGAGGAGAAGAGGAGAAAGAGCAAAATCTACATGGATGGGCAAGTGAAGAATTTTATCTTTTATATTCATACTCACATTTCCACCCTGTGCCAAATGAGCTTGCAGCAGTGTTGTAACAGGCAGCCTTGTTTTTTCTGTGTACTGGACTGCAGATTTCTCTAGCCCTTTGTTTACAACAGCTGCCGTATTTTAATGACCCCATTTTCTTTATTCCTCCTGCCCCCCGCCCAAGGATAAAAATAAACTCCCCATAGGTAGATTCTCCTTGAACATAAATCTGATCTGTACTTTCCTTATAAAAACAATGTCCCATACAAAGATGGAAGGATAAGTCAAAAAGCGCTGTAAAGTAGTTTTTTGTGTCTTTAACATGAGCTTTTTATGTCCTGACCCCCAAAGTAGCTCCCTGTCCACGTTTTCCTCCCAGGTTACAGGAGCACCATGTCATTGAAAAAGATGTGGAGACCATTTGTTAAATGTATTGGGTAGGACTGTGGCAAGGAGAACCTTTGAGTCTTTATATTGAAATGCTCTGGAAAAGTAAGTGTAATAATAAAACTCCAGTCTAGGAACACAGGACTTGTGTTACTGACTCACACCTACAAGCATTATTATGCCTTACCTCATGTCATTAATTTTCAAATTCTGCTAAGGTACGGTACAGTGAGCACCAAAGGAAAGATTTTCCTAGGCAGCGCCAGCTGGTAGTGTTTGTGCACCCTGAATCATGAGGGTTTATGTCCAGATGTGTATTGTTTCTTACCTAATGTGAATATTGATGCTTTTATTATCTACATAAGTGGCTAGTTTTCCTCTACATCCTGTTGAAGTCTAGGCTTCAGTGTCAATTTGTGGCAGACAGTTCCCCAAAAAACCAAGATCTTATATGAAATGTGTTTCCTTTTATTGATTGTAAGTAAGTTACCTTTCCAATCCCATACGCTATCTCTTCTGCTGGCTTATCAAAACAACAATTAGTAGTGTTGGATTTATCTGCCATAAACAGTTGGTGTGTTGTGTATCTCTAGCATGTTCACCATTACTTGTCACTTGTCTAAATGGTGCTAACTTTTTCAATCTCTCTTCATACAGAAGTCTCTTCATCTCTCTAATCATTTTCACCGCACGTCTCTGGACCCTGTTATTTCTTCTGCTGTGTATCTATATTAAGATGTGTTGACTTGGCCTGAGCAGTTTATTCAAGACAAGGCTGAACAACTGAGTCATATCACGGCATTAGAAAACTTTGCATATTATTTTCAACCTCTCTCCTAGCATCTTGTCTTTTGATTATTTTTTGTTTTGTTTTGGGTAGTTTTTAATAATTTTTGACTACTGCTGGTCCAATGCTCTCCCCAGGAGTGCTTTTGAACCTGATAGATGGAGGGCGTGAGAAATAGAAGACTCCTGAAAGACATTCGCTGTCGCTCAGGAAATACATTGTGTTTTTATCGCTGTGTCTTAAATGTTTCATCGGAGTTCACTTAATGCACCACTCAGCATTTTCCTCTCCTATTTTGTGTAAAGCATGATGATGTGTCGTGGGAACATGGGCACATCAGTTAGCATCAGGACCCTTGTCCCACTCTACTCTGGCAGATCCCTAGGTCTGATCCTGGACTCGGAGCTTACACAAAGTGCCCCAAGAGCTGAACTCTGACTCCAGTTTTGTAACAGACTCTCATTGTAATCTTGGAAAAGGTACTTACCCTTACTGCGCCTCTGTGAAAGATTTACCTTGGGTAATTGGCTTAATTGAAACATATTTCACTCATGGTTGTGAAGATAATGTAGGATTTCACAACACGCGTAAGCAAAGTGTCGTCACAAGCGTAAGCATAATGAGGCATTGCATGGTGCAGAGGGACTTAAGTGATCCAGTACATACATTCTGCTGTAAAGCTACACTCTCAAAACATACTTCCTCTGGCTAAATTCCCATACCTAGTAGAGAACAGGAACACATTTTCCTTTTCTTCCTTTGGGCATTTGAATCTTAGTGTAACATTCTGCTTTTGCCTTTTTTAATTTTCTACATTAAAATCAAAATGGTAGGTGGCTACCTGGTAATAAAGGAGAGCACAACTTGCTACGTTAAGTTTAATTATTTGAAAATGGCATAGCTCACAACTACTTAAAGTATAATGCTTTCAGCCTTAGTACTTCTGATTGGTAATATTGCCTGATCTTTTAACCCAGCCACACTGACAGCTTTGGATTTCCTCCTCAATAAAATGTTGATTTTTATGTATTTTATTTTTCTAGTTAACCAGTAGCTCTGATAAAAATAATTTTCAAATTGGTCAGAATAAAACTTGCTTTCAGATACTGTTTGGCTCTGTGGCTTCTTATCTAGTTAATCAATGCATGGCTTAGGATAATGCTGTCTGGCTGGAAGACTATCGAGTTGCCATCTATTGGAGCTGCCTGTTGCACAAGAAGCCACAAGCCACCACAATGCCAGTGGCAGCTTAATACCAGGTAGTTTGTCAGGTTTGGGGTTTTTTTAATTTTGTGGTGGACAGAGTCGAATATCTCTTTGGGCAAATTGTGTTGTATGAATCAATTAAGTAACTTCACATAAGCAAAAAGTATGGGAGTTGACCTCAGAGAAAAGTGCTTTAGTATTTCAGCTAAGGCTTTTTTCAGCCAGGCTTTTCCCATGTTTGGTTGCTTGTATAGCCACGTGGAAGCTTTTGGATGAAACTCTGCTACATGTATCAGCAGAACCCCCTGCCTTTAAAATGTAAGCCTCTTTGGGCAAGAACTCTTTTGGAGTTTTCTTAATTAAATTTTAAAAAAATTAAACTTAATTTTTCAATAATCTTCCTCGATATTTATAAGACCAATTAAAAGTGGTGCAGAGGGGAAGGTGGAGAGTAACGTGCGTGTGTGTGTGTGTGTGTTCTGCCCATACTATGAGCAAAACATGAGGGTTTAGGCTGGCTTTCAAGTAAGTTCTTCAGGAGAAAAGGCAGTCAGTTGTCTCCTCATAGCACTTCCTTCTGGTGCCTGCACTAGAGTACTGTTCTTCAAGATCATGCACAGCGCAGACCATTCTGGAGCATAAAAATTCAAAATACAGTTCTTCCAAACTTTTTTGCTCTCATTGATAAGGTGTTGTTTTTTCTTGCACCAGATTCATTTTAACACCTTACAAATACACCTTTCTAATTCCAAGTACACAGAGGTAAATTACTTTCCTGCCAAACATGCTGTGGCTGTTGGCTGTTCAGAAGGCTAACTTGTTGAACTAAAGAAAACCTTGTGCTCTCCTGTAGAACACATTATTCTTCAGCCTTTATTTCTTTTATCTTCATTTTTCACCTCCCTTTGAACTTTCTGGTGTCTGAAGACAGCTGAGCTGGGCTGTCAGCTAAATTAGAGCTACTGACAGCTAGGTGCATTCTCCAGTCCAGCCTGAATACCCTCTTGCTACTGCCTCCCGTGGAAAACACCCATCCGTTTCTATTTAACTTGTTATTTTGATGTTGCCTTTAGTTTTGATTGCAGTGGTGGCTTTGTGCTTGATGGGCAGCAAAGTGGGAACACCTGAAAGTTGCCTTCAGTCAGCAGATGAGTTATTTTAGTGCTAGTCTTTCCTTTTGCTTCAGTATCTGGATTTAGATCTCTCTCTCTATAACAAGCTGCAGCACATTCTCCAAAAGGTCTGGAGGTTTGAAGCCCTGTCTTCGCTTACATGCTTCAGTAAACTTTGCCTTTCAGAAGTAGACTTATTTTCTGCATTGTGGGTTATTAGTTGTGTGCTTTTTCTTGGTGGAAAGAGGACAACGGTAAACCGCATTAAAATAAATTCTAAAATCAGTCCATAAGACTGAAAGACATGTTTTCATACTAAAAGTACACAAAGCTGAGAGAAAATTGGTGCTGTGTGAAGGTAAGCTGGATGAATAGTTGGTTTTTTGCTTGTGCCCAAGTTTTGCTGTTGTAGTTCTTTAAAAACAGTGTGTAGTAGCTCATGACTCTTAACCTGAGAGGAAATTTGTAAATGAGTCCAGCTACGTAGGCTCTTCTCTAATGCTGTATGCACTGTGGTTTCCATCCAGAGTTGAAGTCAAAGGACTGAGGTTATTTGTCATGATTAGTTGTGCTTTATATAACTGTATGCAGATAGCTCTTTGGGAATTGCAGTGACTTGGTTACATAAACATAGTTTGAGATATATGATAAATATATCTTGCAGGGAAGGTATGGACTAGAAATGAATTAATTAACATGTCAGTTTTGTAATTAACCGTCCAGTTTGGGATTGCAAAATATGAAAAGCAAAGATTATGAATAAAATAATTCAGTGAGAGAAGGTTCCCATAAGCGTCCTTAGTGGGGTACGAATTTGCTGGCTTTCGAAGCGTGAGGTAGAAGCCATTATTTAATGTACTATTGATTGATATTTGATGTATCAGACAAATAGATGAAACTTGGAAATGCTGTGGAAGCATTTTACTTAGGGTGGAACAAATGCGGAGTTGGAATGTGAATGCCAGAGTTAAGAAGAAAAATTCTTTGGACTGCGTCCATGTGGTGGAAGATGTTTACTGTGTTCCTTGAACGGGCTTTAGTTATAGAAGCACTTTCAAAAGAGAGGGATGATGGCTGTTGGTGTCTGTAGAGAGGTATACTCAAGTCAGCTGTGGTTTTCTTATGCAATTCTCTTATCCAAAGAGTGTTCTTGAACTGGTGTGGTGCCCGTATGCTGCAGAGCTTAAAATACCCCGTGTGGGTTGCGTGCCATGGAGGCCCGGCTTTCGGCCTGGCAGTGAGAGCCAGGCCCCTGAGGCCGCACGTGAAGTGGCCCGGTTCCGCAGTCCGTTCCAGCGACGGATTCTTCGTTCTGTTAGAATATTAAACAGCCAGAAACTTCTCTCAGATTTCTCGGTATTGATCTTGTCTGTAAATCAGATCACCCTTTGATAGATAGTGAAGTATAACTGAAGAGTGCCTTTTCAGCAACTGATAGAATTTCAGTAAGTTACAGGATTTTATAACATTTACAGTAATTCTGACCTAATGCAGTTCTAACTGTTGTAACTCACTTTTCGATCATGAAAAAGCAGTATCTAAAAGGATATAAAAGCAAAAAATGTATTTATGTGGGATAATAGAAGTATTTTAGTCATTGACTGAACAGGTCTTATTTTTGGTTTTAATTCCAAGGAGACAGCAAAGAAATATGTTTCCCTTCTTTTAATTAGATCAAATCCATTTTATGAACCAAAATCAAGCCCTGCTTTAATTAAAGTTGCTCCGCCACAAGAAGCAGAAAAGAAGGTGAAAAGAAAGGCTCCTGAACCACCAAACCTCTTGCCAAAGACAGAGACCGGCATGGGTGAGAACGTGTCAGCTATTCCTGCATCGAGGGAGCTCTCTTCCTCTCCTAAGGTAGGTTTTTCATGCCAACATTTCGTCTTTCTTATTAACAGTACCTTTATGTGTATTGTAGACATCCTATTTATTTCTGCAGGCCATCTTAAAAGCATTGCTTATTCTTACTAAAGTGTTGGCTCATCTCTGTTCGCTTGCTGGTTCATAGGGAGAGACCAGCAGTAGGAGCTTGCATCTTTTTTCTTTAAGGATTTAATGACAACAATATCAGCAACTGCAGTTTCAAAGAAAAGAGTCTTATAGTAACAAATGTTATGGGACAGCTGGATGTGCCATCGAGAGGGAAGAAAATCACATTGAACAATACATTGTCTTGATCTATTGTAATGCCACTAAGCCTTGCCCATGTTGAAGAGTCTGTCTCTACATTTCTGTCATAAATCTGGGTTTTAAGAGCTTAGTACTGGATACCGATTTTTTGTATTGGGATTTATATATGTCCAATTCCATAGGTATGTCAAAGTAATTTTAAAAAGAAGTCTACTTTAAATCAGATTAACTGTTTATTAGGGGTGTCCAGGCTAAGCATGCTTATATATGCACATGCATCTGTGTCAAGGGGAAATAGGAGTTAACTGCTGTTGAAGAGGGCAGTGTGAGACATAGGTATTTTAGGATTACAGCAGCTAACTTCTCTTGGTGTGAATTTCAGCTCCAGTGTTTCAGCAGTTAGCACCACTTACGCTTTTTAAAACATACTAAGCGTTTAATAGCTATGTTAATGGGCCCTTCTTAAAAATTAATTTGATACTTGCTGACTGCTCGTTTTGAAGGGTAAGAAGATGAGAACAGAAGGCTTTTCTTCCAGCACATCTCGCCCAATTTATGCATCTTATCATCTGTTTTGCCTTGTATTGGAGCTGCTGTACTTTCATTTATGAATTGAATGAAACTACTTGTCATACTTATCATTTCATTGCTTAATTACTCACCCAGGTTGCTGACATGTCCTTGTCTGTTCAGGCTCTATCTTGCTGTCATTTTACCACTCACTCAGGGTAAAGAGTATGAGACCAGAAATCTGATCTGGTGTGTCTGTTTGTGTCTGCTCACAGCAAAACAACGTAGTAAAGCCACAAGCACAATTCACAAGTTACTCTTAATATGCAAAACCACAACCAGGGAAATATGAAATCAAAGCATAGCAGTTTCATAATGCTCTGAGGTGGCGTTCGATGCTCTTCACTGGAGTTTCTGTATGAAATATATTGGGCATTATTCCATTTCTGGAGTCTGGCCCTCGGGTCGTAGCAAAGTGGCCAAAGTAAAGCACTCTGGTACTACCAGGCAGAGGAAAGACATCTGTGGAGGAGATTTTATCAGATTGCTTGATGGAGGTTGTGCCCCCATTGCTCGTTGTTTGAGAGGGGTTTTTTACAGGTCTGCATCCCAGGAAGTGCGTCTTTCTGCTTTATTTCATGTCTTTGTCATGCTGAAAGAATGTATTACTACTGGGTTTGGTGGTTGTAGTTTTTGTCCACTCCAGACTAAGTTTTAGATTGTTGGAAAGCTGGAATTGATGAAGAAACAGCGCAGGATTGGAGTTGCTGAGGAGACTGTACTGTTACAAACACAGTCAGGTAGCTCCTGCTCTTACGCAGGGTGTTAGTTCCCCGATATTTCGGAACCTGCCTGCTTGCCGCTCACCTCTGCCACTGGTGCTGAGGCGCAGCTGAGATCAGTCAAGGTCCAAGTCCTGAAACACTGATATTCATTAGGGCTACGAGGGAAGATGGAGCTCCATGCTGACCTTCTCTCATACAGGAAAGCTATAATTTTTTTACAGGATTTTGGAGGATATGAGGCCATTAGAGAAGGCTCCAAAGCAGATGTCCTGGTTTATTATATTACAGCTAGAGTGGAAAGTTTTGCTGACTGGGTGTGTTAAAATATTGTACGGTCACTTGCAATTCAGAAAGCTTTCAGTAAGCGCCGTCTTTTTTTCTGTGCTTGAATTGTTTCTCTCTAGGGTGATCTAATAAAGTTAGATCAAAAGCACTTTACTTGGAATGCTTTTTGAAATTTGGAAAAGTACTGGCATTTAAAAGAAAAGAAAATTAAACAATTTTCTCACACCATGGTACAAAACATCGCCCAGATAGGACTTGGACTGTTGGCACAAATAACTTGTTTGTTTATTACTCAATAATAGTGTCAGCGTTTAGCAACTCTGAAAAAACTTCCATCAAAAGGTATAGGCAATATACAGCCATGAACCTGGCACATGCCCACATGTTGGGGGAATAGTCCCATGGAAGTAAACTTAGGCAAAAGGAAGTTAAATAACATATCTTGTTCAGTGTTTTGTCCAAGTTTGCTGGGCACAGAAAGCCTCTGCTACAAATCTGCCCAGAAGCTAAGTGTCATAGGAAATGGCTGTGGAGCAGAAATGCTAATCTTTAGATTACACAAACGCAGCATTAATATTAGAAGTTTAGGGTTTAAGGAAAAAGATTCCAAAAATGCTTCCGCAAATCTTTGACAGAGTATTTGGAGCTCATTTTTTCCTTCACATGCTAATGGTGTTCATCACATTTGCTGAACAGAAAAAATACAAATGCTGTTATTAACAACTATATATCAACAAGTTTATTAGGTGGAAATTGCTCCTGAAAGATGATTTGACGCGCGGCAGATTCCTACTCAAGTACAGGTTCCAAATACCTGAAATTGTGTTACCCTATTATTTTTTTTTTTAATGTTCCAGTTTAAAAATAGGGCAAGAAAGGTTGTTATCTTCCAAAGTATACACCCCAAAATTAAATCCCTGGGGTACAGCTGGACACTAAAATTGCTTCATTCAGTATTCAGCTGCAATGAGCCTTCAAGCATTGGCATCCAAGGTATAGAACACTTCCACAGAATTGCAATTGTATTTGCTATTGAAACATAGCCTGAATCCAACATTTTACCATTACCCAAATAGTGGTGTAAGGTGTTTCTCAGCTGAGGAATACATCTCTCTTCCCACGGGTGATTTTTGTTTTGGTTTTTTTTTTTGTGTGTGTGTGTGTGTGTGTTTGTATGTTTTCATAATTTATAAAAGCAGTGTCTGCAGTAATGAAAGAGAAGAATAAAACAATGATTTTTTTTAGCAGTCAGTGGTTTTGGACATGTCTCATGTGGGAATAGAATTAAGCTAACACATCTAAGTGAATTGCAAAAGGCCTTCTTTTAAGGGAGTTGTATCGTTTTTTAACAGCTGAATACTATTTCTAGATTTTCATGGAATCACATCCAAAATTAATTACCCCTGTTATTCCAAACACCACAAAAATCCAGCTTCTAGTTCCTTTGTTCAGGAATGTATGTTGTACAAGGTAATTCTATGTAAAAATTTCACGTAAAACTAGGCAGAAGACTCCAGAAACCATCCTCTGATCTGATGGTATCTAGCATCATGCCTGGTATCCCCAGGATGAACAGAGTGCTCCAGGGTGGAGTCACAAGTTGGTATGAACTTTCGAGAGCTCGGTGATCAGTGGAGATAGCATATGAGACTGATAAATAGGTGTTAACTTTAACAGCCATGAAAATGGTAGAACAAGAGTTTGAAGCGAAGACCAGATCTCACTGGGGGACTGACATAAAAACTTACTTCCCAGATCATTGGTCAGAAAGACAAGTGGCAAACCAGATGTGGATAGGATTTAACTTTTATTTTTGCCTTGAAATGGTTGTTCTGCACGGTATGGAGTGTGTGTGCCTGAAGGAGTTCTAACCATGACTACAGCAGGGCTTGCCCTCAGCCTCGTCCCTTCCCAAAGATGTTGCCTCGCTTGGTGTCCCCTCACCATTCCCTAACGTCTTTCAGGTGTGAGACAAGGGTGCAGACGAGGCCGTCCCTGCCTGCCCAGACCCGAGGGTTTGTCTGTGTGGGGCTGGTTGAGCTCATGAGCAGCGGTGGTTTAGGCCCTTGCCCCTTTCATGCTGCTCTTCACAGGGGACCCGTCCTCTTCTTTAGCTGCTGTAAGAACATCCCAGCTTCTGTCACCTCTTTGGCTGCTTCCCGCATACCTCCCTCTGGGCATTGTTGGCAGGATCACAGAGGGGTTGAGGTAGGAAGGGGCCTTGGGGGTCATCTGGGCCAACCCCTGCTCAAGCAGGGCCACCTACAGCCAGTTGCCCAAGACCGTGTTCAGGCAGCTTCAGGACATCTCCAGCATTCATCTGATCTTTTTCAAATGTTTGCCATGTGCTGCTTCCCTGAGCAGTCGGTCAGCTGTAGCAGCAATGCCTTTCCAAGCCTCTGTACTGTCTTCCCTTTGAGCAAGCCCCTTGGCTCCCTTGGAGACCCTCACGTCACTGGTAGGAGGGGGCAGTTATCTGTCACAGACAAGGCAGGGTCTAGCTCTCCGTAAGGGTCTGGCCAGCTCTTGGTGCCACAGTATTAGCTCAGTAATTGCCATATATGGGTCTGGAGGAAGTTTTATTTCCAAATATTATTACCTACTCACACTTCCTAAAAGAGTATCTTAATTCTCTCCTGTCTTCCTTCCATGTCTTCTCTAAACTAATCTGAGTTAGCAGAGCAAGCCTAAAAATGTGAAGTCTGAAAGCCTGGAATTATCCCACAGTTAATCATCTCAAATGGCTTGAGGACTGTGGTGTGCTGGCTATATGTAGGTGAGTCTGACAAAGAAACTGCAAAGCTGTAATTCAGCTCTTCAGTCATCAACATGCTACAGGGCTGTCAAGCCCAACTGAAGCCTTGTTGGGCTTGTTACCATCATACATGTGTTACTGTTCTCCACATGGTTTGGATAACCAGGTTCTGCCTTTCACAGAGGTGATGGAGACTTCAAATTTCTTCTACTTGTTGTTGACTTTGTGGAAAAAACTTGAACGAAGATGTTTAGGCTCAAAATTTGGTATTAGACTAGTGCATAGCATGCATATCAGTGCACATCATCGCTTTAGCTGATTAAAAAATGTACATACCAACTTGAGCTCGGTGAAATCTCAGCCTCCATATCTTTTATCTTCCCTACGTTACGTTGAGTTTATTGGAAATAAGATCCAGGTTTCAGTTCCATAGTTGGCAGCTGTGTCCTATGGTAGAGAAGCTGAAGTTGTGTGTCTCCACAATCATGGATTGTGTTGCCTTTGTGAGAATGAGAAGGCAGGTATGCTACTGCATTTATGTGGGAGGTGAAGAATTATTTACTAGGGAACAGGAGAAAACAGATAATCACTCTCAACCGTAGAGTTATTTTTAAGTGTTAAAAGAAAATAGCTCCTGCACAAGATTGGCATTGCTCATCCACTGTTTGGAAGAATAGCATATGTCCTTCCCTTCGGGAAACCACTCTGAGAAAGGCTTTTCCTGCTGGGTGGTAGTTTCCGTTTGTTGCCAGACTGCAACCGAGGCTCATGTTGATGGCTCAGGATTCCGTCGGGTTCCTGGATAGTGCAGTTACGTTACCCTGCTGAAAGGCAGCAGCTGTGGCCTGTTTGGTGAGTCTGGCTTGGTCTCACATCCTTTCTGAGTCTTCAGGATCTGGAAGCCTGTTAGACACATGGTTTACAGAGAGGCTACTAGTCGTCAGCCTGGGATTTGGTAGCCCACAGACCTCCCCCTCACAGTTGCCTGCTCTACACAGAGTATCTCAGTAAAGGCAACTCCTGCACTCTGGTCTTGGCGATAGGTGTTTCTCTGGCAGTACATGATTATGGGAACAGACACGGAATTGATAGCAGAACACAAGATGCTTTTTGAACTTGTCCTTGGATGGTTGTTGAGTTACACCTAACAACTGATGAAAGTATATAGCACCAGGACAGGATGAGAAATAAGCTTAAGGCTGTCATGTTAATGTGTGTGCCATTCTCACCTTTATGAGTCACTGTTGCTGACAGTCACAAAAATGTAGCCACTGGGTTTGGTGCCTGTAGACAAGAGCTTGTGATGGCCTTTTAAGTTGGCAGAAAAGAATACACGTTCATGTAGCAGTCCAAAGGCAATAATAACATTTCTCTTTGTCGCTGTCATTGTTTAAGCATGCTCTCTCTCTCTTTTTAAAACCAAAATTAATTGTTTTGCATGCCCAGTGATAGTCTGATCTCTCATGCCAGGCAGGCTAACTGGTTTAAGCTCTAATGAAACATATTTATAGGAAACGTAGTAAGAACTACAGCATCCTATTTTTTTGCATGACATGATAACCCATCTCCATCCTGTATCCTTTGTAATCCATTGTGTATCTGCAATGCTTCTGTTCAGGCGATTCAGAAAGATTTCTGCCCGGTAGGCAGTTTATCCTTCAAACTGCAAAGGAGGTACAAATTACCTCCTTATGAAAGAAGTTCTCAAATACTTTTCAAGGGAATGACAAGAAACCTGTCGTTTCTTTTTTCATCCCCACCCCCACCCCCCTTATTTCTTCTAAGGCAAAATAAATGCTTAGAGATGAAGTGCAAAACACTCAGGTGAATGTAGTGGAAGGGAAGGAAAGAAATATTTGATATGGTACTCGGCACAACTCTCCAAGCCAAGATCTCGGCAATCTCCAGTTGCTCGCTTTTCCCACTTATATTTACCTTAGTGTTACCAACCTTATGTGACTGAACAGTAGGAAGAGCTTAGCTTAAAACACAGATGCAGTAATGCAGCCAAGCAGAGAAATTACATTTAACTCCAAATGGTAGATAAAGATTACTCATTGTCTCTTGGTATCAAAAGTATCTCAGTTGTCCATTCAAATAAGGCTTCCTGGCTCTCTGGAACATCTAGTTTAACAATTTTGCTTCTTTCCGGCTTCACATTAGCTGTAAAGGAATTGTGCAGCTCATTTGCATGAGATCTTTGCCACTTCCTATGCAGACAGATAGTTCCTCAAGCCCAGGGAAGACCTGGGAGGAAGTGGACAGAATTTTAAGATACCTACTGTTATAGACTTGTGCAAAAAAGGCACTCCGAGAAAATGTGCCTTTGCATACAGCCCTAAGACATTTAATCTTTTAATAGGAAGAAAGACAAGCCACACACATAGTGTGAACAGAGATAGTGAGATAATTGTTTTGAAGCACAGACAAAATTCGTTAAGCTTGCAGCTTTTCAAGTGTTAAGTAATGTGACTCCCATTTGACACAATTCTTAAGTAATTTCTTATTACTGTTTGCATGAGTTGTAAAAGGTGTTTGTCAACTTGACTAGCTACGTGGTGTTCCTTACTATTAACCTATATTTGGACATAAAACAACCTCATTAGAATACGTGTTAGAGTAGGGAGCGAACTGTTCTCTTTACTTCCAAATGCAAGTGTAGTATGTTCTATTTTGCTGAAGGTGTGGGTTAAGGAGTATCTTCCCCTTGTCCTCGGCTACTGCACGCTTCAGGGTCTGGATTTACTTATTGCCTCAGTCCCTACCCCAGCTTCTCACTTTCCCCCCTTCCCTGCCCCAGTTGTGCCAGCACCAGCACTGACCGAGTGAGTGAGCTCCACAAACACAGCACCGACGCGGGCACGCAGCAGGACAGCATCACCCACCAGGGAACCCGCCCCTTGGGGGGGCAGTGTGCTGGTGTGCAGACTTCGCTTGCAGTAGCTGCAGGTTCCGGTGATGCAGCAGTACTGAGGCTGGTAGTGCCAGGAAGCAGCCTGGTCAAATCAAAAATGCAGCCTTAACTGAATCATCTACTGCTGTTTCATGTTCAAATTGTCTTTTATGGTTCCAATTTCCCTCTGTTCATATTTGTAGCAGAATAATATTTTAAATAAATACCTTTAATCATCCAAGTTCCTGCCTACTGAATGTAGTTACTCTGTCAGTATAGGGAAATTAAACTCTCTTAAGCTCTGTTTTTACTGGTTTTGTGGAAGTTGAGTGATTTGTTAATGAAGGGGGCCCCTGTTTGTGCAGATGGAAGTAGGGATGCAGTATATCATTGCAAATTATCAGATAGCTAATTATTACAACTTCTACATACTGATTCTTATACTTCTGTATCATTGGTGACCAGATACTCACTAATTTCTCTGTAAATGAGATGTTATATACATGCACACACATATGTGCATATATACTAGTAATTTTTAAAGTAAAATTATCGTCTTACCTGTAGGCCCTATTTGTCCAAAAAAAACCCAACCAAAAAACTGATGAAGGCAGAGAATCTTAAAATTATTACAGTCTTGAGGGTTTGAAACTGAACTGCAAGTGTGAGCTTTTAGAAAGTGACTTTTATGAAAGTACAAATTGCATATTTCTGGGGGAAATGGGCTTTCATTCCATGGTGGTTTTCAGCCTTTCTATTTTGTCTTGGAACTATGATGATTGGAGATGCATGCCTCTGTAGTATCAAAACCAGGACAAACTATAGCACAAACACGAGTGCATATTGTGGAGAAATTCTAGTGGTTCAGTAATGTACAGGAGGGGTAAGCAGCTTTATTGACTGTTTATGTGAGTAAGAGTTCCCAGGACTGGCCCTTAATAAAATGGATGCCCTTTTGAGATTGAGTCACCCAGCTGCCCCAGATACCTTACTCCTAGAGGTGACTGGTTCCCTCCCTTGGCTGTAAAAGAGCTTAGGTAAGTTAGACTTGGCTAACTAATTTGATGGGCATATAAAGTTGGTGAGATTAATTGTCCCTGAATATTTGCAAACTCTTGTGTATGTGACCGAAAGAATAGACCCATGATTGGACAGGAAAAAAATTTCTCCCTTCAGTATGTGTGCATGAATAGGAGACGTAGATAAAGAGTAGGAGCACTGATGGACAGAGTTGTTCAGCAAAATGGAGATCCCCTGATCCCCTGCTTTGCTTTACGCCACTAATTAGAGATTTTGTGAAAACTGGTACAAGGAGTGGCGTATAACATGCGATAACCTATCCATGAGCAGTCACAAAAGAGACCAGCAGAAGGGATGACTTCTTACTGTCCATTAGGATCTGAAGGTGTTTGAGGGTCATGTGTTTGTGAGTAGGTTTTTGCTTACCAGTGGTCTCCTTAGGCTACCAAAGTGGTAAATTCTTTCTTAGTTAAACATTGCTTGTTTTGCCTGTGTGGTTTTACTGTAGCAGTTGTCAGTGTTCCCATGACTGGTGCCAACAGGAGTCAATTTTTAGATGTCAAGGGTACAGATGAAACCAAGCCCGCCCTTGTTCTATCTCCTGCTTCTTGTCCTGACTGCAGTATTTTGCACCCATTTTCTAGCAACAAGCTAGCTGAACTGCTGTCAGAAAGATTTAGGTGGTGCAGTTCGGTGGTTGTATTACCTCTGAGAGATGCTTCCATCAGAATTTGAGGTTTAAGACCAGACAAGTCAATAATTTACACACATGTGCCTGTAGCAGGAGGTATGCATGGCTTTGGAGGCAGAGCTAAGCTCCTTCCAACCTCAGCCCCTCGCTCTCACCTTACCCCATTTCCATGCACACACAGCAAGAAGCCAGAGCGTTATCTAGATGAAAACACATCATGACATGCAGGTCTTTCTGCAGAGCTCATGACTCATGCCACACTGTATGTGTTGTTACACAGGGAACTAGTCCAGATGGTGTTGTTTGAGGCAAGGGCCAGCGGAAAGGTACTGCTTTCTCTGACAATTAAGCAACCAAATGCTGTCCAGGAGCAGTGAATATTATTATCCTTTCCTCTGTCATGGATTCGTCATGTGGCGCTGAGCTAATCTCCTGAAGCAGAGTTTGGACTGTGGTGGTTTTTTCAAGTTCCCAGCTTAATCCAGCCATCTTCAATTAGCAGAGCTGCTGGCTGACTCAAGTGCCATGCAGCTGACAGAGTGCTGTTTCGTGGCACATGAAGTGTCATAAACCAAGCAGTTCTCTGTAAGGTCACGTCTTAGGTGGCTCAGACTGAAGACTCAAAAGCAACAGCTTCCAATAATTTGGAGTTGGGTTTTTTGTAGGCCTCACTTTTTCTTTGCCTAAATAGACTGCTACCTCACAAGGATGTCTGGAAGATTAAATGTTTAATCTTCTAGATTAAAATGCCATAAAGATGAACACTGTGAAAAAGCCCTTTGATGAGATTAATGATACAGTGTTCAGTTCAGGATCCAGGAAGTGTGCAGCAGATGAGGCATGAGGACAAAGAACTACTAATTCAGGAAAACAGGGGTACTGGGTAATGCCGTTCAGTGACATTGTTCATTGAGTGTCCTCCGTGAGGGACAGCTCTAGGTGAAGTACACTTACAAGATTGTATCATGATGCAAATATACGAAGGGTGCTAATTAACATTGTACATGTAACCACTGTTTTGTAATATACCAAATTCTGAACACTTGATTTGGCATTTTTAAGTGCTGCTACTTAAGTGTTTGGCTGTTTCTTCTTTAGATCCTTATTAGTAGCGGTGATGCAGATAACAGGTCTCCAGGGCTGTCCTAGAAAAATCTAGCTCAGCTCTTTCTGCCATTTTCGTAATGGGTCTTTAAGGCATTTCTGTGTTGATGGTGCAATGCAGCTCCTACTGAAATGATGGAAACATTGTCAGTGGTGCCTGCAGCAGTTTTGGGTTGCACCAGTTAGTGCTTCTGCAGAACGTCTGTGCAAATAAGGTTTGGTAATTTCACCAGTGTGATGACATTCAAAACCTCAGTTTTCGTATTTTTACATTTAAGTTACATTTACAAATTATAGTACTCAGATTTGTCATCATAAAATATTACTTCACTTCTTGTGGGAAAATATGCTTGTTAGATATGTGATGACGGTATTTTTATACGCTTTATTTCATCTTGGAAGTTTAAAATGTCTGTGAGAAGAAAATCCATCTCTGGCAGCCACTGGAGAAGCCAATGGGCATAGTGTGTATGGTGTGGCAAGAAAGGGAAGGGTTGTTGCTATGTGCCATTGCAATGCCAGCACCATTGCATGTAGGCAAACTGTAACAGAAGATACTTCTTTCCTATTTTATTTTTTTAATGACACTAATACTAGAATTTCTTTTCCCATGTGGATATATGTGATGATTTATATAAATTGTTCAGTTTCCTTGAATGAAGTCTCCCAACAGTCTGTCTTGGCAAGAAGCGTGAGGCTGGTCACGTACGACACATACCCTGACCTGGGAACTGCTTCAAGGCTGCGGAGGGCAGAGGAGAGGTGGCCTTTGGGTGGTGGGAATAGCGATGGGAATACCCACGCTACCTTTTCTGGACTGTGGCTTCCTACACGAGGAGGTGAACGGAACACCTGGGGTCCCAGAATAGAGAGAGAAGCAGAGAGTGGCAGCGGGGCATCTCCAGGGGGAGGGCAGGGAGTGTGAGCTGGGCTCTGCCGAGCCTTTGGGACAAGTGCCTTCGTTGCACCCATTTCTGCTGGATCCAGAGGGGACTGGTCTCATGGAGATGCCAAAGATATTTGCCTGAAATGTGTCCCTTAAATACCCCAAAAGTGCATAAATGCAAGCCGTTAGGAGCTGCCGGGAGCATTACAGTTTCCGCGGTGCTGCAGCTGCTGGCCGGCAGCGCTCCCACGGCACGGTTGGGGTCCCCTGGCAGGCAACGAGCCGCGTTCAGTACAAACCCCACCGGCCGGGCGAGGTGGCCGTGGGCTGCCACAGCGTTTGGAAAACAGCAGCGCCACGTTGGCTCAAAGATCTGGGCTAGCTTCTGGGGTACCTGGTCGGAAAATCCTTATCTGCCGGGAAGGCCTTTTGTTTTATTTCCTTTTAAGTTATTTACCTTCACCCCCAGGCGGAAGGCAGCCAGCAGATGGGCAGACGGTGCGGGGCCACAGGCTCCTGGCGTGGGTGCCGGAGGACAGCCACCCTCCTGCCACTCGTGCTAGCCTTGCAAGGGGCACCGAGGACTCGGAGTCACGTGCGTGGCTTCACAGGCTATTACCCCTGCTTGGTTCGAGCTTTGGTCTTTAAAAGGTAGAGGAAAGAAGGAACATTTCTCCTCTCATAAAACCTTTTTGAAACTACCATCAAAACAAAAATCCTCAAAATCTTTGAAACAAAAACCTGATAAAACCTACTCTTCTTCTGTAGAGTTGCTACACCTTATCGGAGAGCCATACAAGCAGAGAACCGGGCAGCTTTTCGGTTGAAAACGACTCTTTCCAGTGTTCCCTTGCACCTAACAAGGAGCTCAGCACAGTTTCAATAAACTGATGTTGCTGTTGGCTTTTAGCTGTTAGGTCAAGCTTTACTGTGGGGCTGGTTTGGTTTGAGCCTTGGGCGCGCTGTGCATGGTGCGCAGCCCTCAGCAGAGCTCCCGGAGGACCAGGGCTGACAACAAACAGCCTCGTCCTCCGCTTGCCCGAAGGGTGGGTTTGGCTTCTCGCGGCTGGCAAGCACCTCCAGCTGGAAATAAGCGTGTGTGAATAAATATTCCTTTGCTTCTGTCATGTTGAGTTATGGACGTATTGCAAAAATAATTATCTTCCCTTCATAAACCAGTCTGATAGCTAGCTTTGGTTTGCTTACTGATTCACTGTTCCTGCCAATCAGTCGTTGGTTTGGGTCAGATACTTAAATATAGGAATAAATCACAGGTCTGAGCCAGAATGCCTGGTTTCTCATTGTTGTTGGTTTGGGTTTTTTTTTTTTTTGGGGGGGGGGGGGGGGGTGTGGTTTTTTTAATTGTTGTTGTTTTGGGGGAAGAAAAATTAGTCTAAACCCAAAATAGCTTCTGTGGGCAAATCTATAGTATGGCGACGGCCCTACAATGACATGTTTGTATTAACTGTTCTACCCTGCTTTGTAAAAGTATTTTTAGGCAGAATTTTGCCTCCTATATTTGAAATAGCGATCACCATTAGTTTTAGATGGGCTGGTTAATTAAATAGATTTGTGAGGCTGGATATAGTGAGAATTAAAAGCCAGGAGAAGCAGGTAAGCCATATGTGCCAGAAGCTAAGCCCTAGGGCATGCAGAACTGGTAGTGTATGTGTATGTATGTTGTATGCATACTCACTAGCAAATAAGAGTTAAGTGCCAGTCTTTGTAAGGAGAAAGGATCAAGCCAGCTGGAAGGAAATTGTTGTATTCCTGAGTTACTAGAAGAAATATGTTGCCAATTCATATTGCAACACAGCTATGAGGACTAGAAGCTGCATAATAAACCAGGTACTTCTGAGATAGTGCCGGCACACTAGCTGCGTGTTCTACAACAGCATTTTTTAGCCATGTTCAACACTGTGCTTGCTATCGCTCCTCCATTTGTTGAATTCAGGATGACCTTTGCATGAATAAAGTCAAATAGGATTAAGGCAGGAATTTTCAACAATGGGAAAGAGCAACAGATGTAGCCGACTTTGAACGTGGGAGGATTGTTGATGCACGGTTGCCTAAAGGGAGTGTCTGTGGCGACAAAAAAAGGGGAGAAACCCAACAATTTCCTAAAAAAATTAACTGCATAAAAGAAAATAAATAGAAAAAATCCAAAGGAACTGAGTAGTCCCGGGTTTTATTGAAGTCAAGCTGCCTGCATGTTTTTTTGACTTGCTGCCTCCTTTTAAATATTTTTTTTCTACTCTTTCAGAAGAATTATCTGTTCACTGCGACTGCCACTATATGAGCTGTCTGAGGGTTTTGAAGGGTCTAACATATTTTAGATTTGTGTGGTTTTTTGAGTTGTTTTAAAGTACATTGGTGGAATATCAGGGAAAAAGATGTTTCTCTGGAGAGTTAGCCATTTGAATACAAAATCCAGATCCTACTAGTATTTTTTAAAATTTTGTTTATGCATACATATGTAGAGACTGTTAGAGAAAAGGGGAAATAAAAGGTTGAAAACATATTTAAAGCAAGAACTCTTTCTGATATATTTTAAGTAGTTTTATACTTTGTTAGATATACTGAATTTTTTTCATCTCACTAAAAAAGAGGACAGGCACGTGAGTGTTTTATTGGTAGATTTAGAGAAATATGTTTGTTCTTTATAGAAGTATTTGGTTGCTTTTTTAAAATACAACCAATTTTTTGAAACTCACTTGGTTTCATTATTGACAAGAGCTATTTTACAGTTTAGTAGATAGTTGTGTTAATCCCTAAATGATACTTCGTAGTCTGTAGTAATGAATAATGCACAAATTTTAAATATAGTTCATATATATAATTCAGACAAATCAGGTTTGAAAACCCTGCATGGGAAAAGCTTTTAAAGTGTGAATGAAATCCTGTGCTCTAGCTCAGTGAAAGGGCTTTAAAGGAGCTAGCTAGAAACTGAACTAATTAAGGAAGTCATGTTGTAAACATTATGAAAAATATTGGTGAGCTTATATATATTAGAAGTTCAACTGTAATATTTAAGAGCTTGATTGAACACCCACTGATTAAATGCCTACATTCTGCTTTAAAGAGAGCTATGCTGTTGAGAGGGCAGTCTCTCTGTAGAAAAATCATTTGGATTCAAAGGATGTAGCATGGTAAAACATCCTCTAATACAGCTTATCCTGCCTCTTCCCATACTCCTTTAGAGCAGAACATGATGAGGCGAGCGGTGGGTTGCCCACTAGCTGATGACATGCCACTGTAAACTCAGCAGTCGTAGCACATGTCTCCTGTCCACAAAAAAGGAGCCTATCAACAAATATTTTTTTAAAAAACAAAAACAAAACCCCCTTGTTGTCTGGGATTGAATATCTTGAAGAACATAGCTCGAGGTGCAGGGGGCTTCATTAGTAATTTTTGTTACCTTAGTGAAGATGCTGTGATGTTTAATTTTGGGACCGGGAACAACTCTGTAGGCATGTAACTGCTGTTGGAATTGAGGGGTGCGTGCCCACGGTGCTGTAGAAGGTGGGCTGTCCCTACAGCCAGCCCCCAGGGGAATAAGGGCATTAAGCTCACAAATGTGGGCATAACTGCTGGCAGTGATTGTGCATACACAGTTGTGTGAAAGGCTATCATAGTCACAACAGCAAAAACTTCGGAATATATTTTGAAACAACAGTTGGATGGTGAGTATTAGACACCTGTGTTTTTCTAACCGTTCATGAGACAGCTCAGAGTTCACTGAAGGCAACAAGAAGTTGAAGTCCTTCAGTTGCTCCTAAATTAAGTTCCTGGGCAGTGAAATTTTTTCATCCAAGTTTCCATAAGTATGAACTGAGGCAGGTTACAGCAGTTTCCAGTTCCTCAGTAGTCTTTTGAAAGGCAATCTGCAAGTAAGAGTACAGTCCCATTTTTTGGTGGGCCAGCCAAAACTCTCCATTCTCGTTCACTTCATCAGCACCTCTGCGACAGGAGCTGTAATCTTAAAGCCTTGCAAGGGTGAAATTCGCTGGCTTGCTTCAGTGCAAACAGGTCTATGAAATCCAACTCATCCAATTAAGATTTAAAAATATCCTAAAGTGTTACACCATCTAATATAATTATAAATAAAAATAGTGTTAATATTTTTTTCCATTTAGCTGCCTTGGATTTTACACTTCTGGAGTGTAATGAAAGTAATTTTTACTTACAGAACAGTCAGAATGTGTTTCTGTTGTTTCAAGTGACCTTAGTTATTTTTTGTATATATATTTAGAGAGAGAGAGACACACACAGTGTGTATGTGTGTATTTTCTTTGTGTGTGTATATAGGCATATACAAACTTATATCTTAGTATATTTGTTCCTATAATAAGTATGGTTATTTGTTACATTAAAAGGTAGATTGTTATATGTATACCTTTCTATATAACAAATATACTTTTATTATCTGGATGCAGACTTTCTAAAAAGTTAATTCAGATTGCAGTTTGATACAGATGGCTTAGCAGATCACGATTGAAGTGTTTTGTCCTAGAACCTGCTTAATTACTCAACCATATTCAGTGACACTGTGACCCCTTTTCATGAAGTTGCCAAAGTGCTCTCAAGAACTCCACGAAAAGCTTTGTTTTTAATCACCTTAAAGTAACGCTGAAGAATTGATGCATTTCTGCAGTGCCGGTATGGAAGTCGGTACTATCAGTAAGTAGTCTGTCATCATGCTCATTGACAGCACTGGCTCAGGCACATAATGTCACTTTATCCTTTGTGTCGAGACATGTGTGGATAGACCAGAACCCAATCAGTAGGCTTAAGTATAAAACTATGGCAAACCAAATAGTGTTTCAGTTTACACATTCTTACAGCTATAACCACAACTCTTTTATTGTACTTAAAATGCTAATGGAATATTACCATTATTATTTAAGGAAAAAAGGGGGGCGGGGGAGACTGCTTTTGAGGAATTCTCAGGGAAGGAGTTTTCTCTACAAATGCATTTAACTGTTTTTACATGTATTTCTAGCCAAAATACTAGGCATTTACAAAAAGCAGGTTTTGGCTTTTGCCTACTCAAGTTACGTTTTCTTTTAGCACAGTATCTTTTTATATTTACAGTTGTTTTCAAATGTAGAACCGGAATGTGACATAGGTATGAGTAACAGGGAATAACCAGAAGGTAATTCCAGTGAGAGCTTCCAAGTTTCTGAAATGTTCTTCTGTTTCTGGTCTCCTTGGATGTACAATTGGTTGCTTTAAAAACACTTACAATCTGTCTTCTTTGCAAGTACCTAAAGAGTCTGAGAACCCATACAACACATAGGGAATTAAGTTGTTTGCTTTGGAGAACTTTTATCTTTTTAGGAAGAATGTTTCTTTTCTTTTTTTGGAGGAAGCCAGTACTGTGACTGGTCCCCACACAAATGATATATATTGCTTCAGATTTTGGGTGTTGCGCTTTTCATTTTTTTGTGCTCAGATGGCATGTAATTTGCCCTTCATCACCACTTGTCTCACTTTCACTGTGTCTGACAGTTGCTCTGCCAATATTTCATGCTCAATACAGAAGAAAGAGAATAAAGAAAGAAAGACCATGCAGTGGGTGTACTTTCTGACCAGGTTTTAGCCATTTCACATCCTTGAGCTTCTGCACATTGCCCCTGCTGCTTTTGGTGAGAGGGATGGGCTCTGTGTGGAGCCCCAGCCAGGGGGTGGCAATGCTGCTGGAAAAGGCCTGTCTGCGTGGGAACTGTTTGAGAAATAGATTAGCATTCTTTTACAATTATACTTAAAATGGGATAGTGTCATATTTGTTGAGTAAAGATGGGGTAAGATGCAAGTCAAATCCTACTCTGGTCTCATTTTCTGGTTTGTCCCTTTCAAGTTAGAGGATTCTTTAAAAAATTGGTTGGTGAGTTTGGCTGCGAGCTGTAGCTTTAGTTTCCGTAAGAATATCCCATTTGACCTCTTTTTGTGGTGAAGTTAGTTACAACTGTATTGCTCTTGTCTGATTTAGGACGTGAGAGATCTCTTGAGTTTCCCATAATGTGTGGGCAGAGAGAGCATCCCCTAAGGCCAGTGTGGAGCATCTGGGTCCCAGTCCTGCTCTGCAGAGCCTTCAAAACCATCTGTCTCTGTCAGCTGCAGCAGGGGGCTTGGGAGACTGATCCCACCTAAACTTCTCTTTCAAGAGTCCAGTGCTGCCCTCTTCCCACTGCAAACTGGCAGAAGGGACTGAAAAGCTATGAAACGGTAGCAGCACTTACTACTGCCAAGGTTTTATAAATAAGAGATAATAAAAATCATTGCAAAGTTACTTTAAAGTTTATTTTACCATATGTAAATACTTACGTGAATGTCACTCATTGAGAAACTACACTGACTGAAGTAGCATGCACGCTATATATTTATCAGCTATCCCACTAGTGCTTCAAGTGGTCAGTAAATTTTGATTGTAAGTGTAGGCAGAACTGCTCTTTGAACTCCCGCCCGTGCAGCTTTAAAGGTAAGGTGGCTCTTGGTCCAGTGATGTCACCGTACTCATTTCCTAGTCGTGTCTTGGGTCATGCTTCTGCTGCAAAGCATTGCCTAGCAATCTGCAAACCCCAGGTTTTTGACGGATCCTACACCTTTAAGTAATGTTTAGAAGCTCATCTAAGTTGGAACTAATGCTCACTATTCCAACAAACTTTGTAGCTTCCACTGGAAGCTTATTTGGAGTGGTGTCAACAAAGTATAAAGTATGTTGGCTTTTATAAGTTTGTTAAAATGTAGACATTACAGCTAGTTTGCCATGTTTCCAGAGCTCTCCCTTAACACACACTTTCTCTTCTCTTTATTCTCCCCATTTCAAAGATAGTCATAATCATTTAATCTCTCGTTATGCAATTAGATATGTTGCTACACATTTATTAGCAAACTTACTGTCAGACTAGTAGTAATGCTCTAATTTACACTTCCCAAAGCATGAAAATTCCTGTGTAGGAATGAAGGCTCCCTTCTTTTCCCTCCTCCACCTATCCCGAGGTGCTCGTGCAGCGAGAGGTATTGCAGGAGGCTGAGATGTGTGAATGAGGAGTGCTCTACACGTTGCAACACCTGGACGTGATCAGACTTGTTAAAGATGATTTAGAAGACTTGTGCTTGAGTTTTCTGCATTTGTGCTGGCTGAAATTTTCCCCTCTATAACTCCTTGGGGTTCTCTGATAAATCTCGTCTCATACCCCAGCCCAAGGAAGAGCGATCGATACCTTCCCCCCCAGCCCCATCTAACAGCTCTGGTACTAGTGGTTGGAGGACTGAAGTCTTCTGGCACAATCTTTCTATCTAGGTGTTTCCTAGTCCTGACTGTGGACGGATATTTAGAATCACGAACAGCTCACACCAAAAGCACGTTAATTCATTGTATCATCCTGGGACCAACTGAGAGTCTTTCTTTCAGGAGTGCTTAACTTTATTTAACCCAGCCATGTGAATCAAGTCCAAAGGACACTTAAAATGTGACACTTCCTTCCATTTATAACCTGTGGGCTCAAAGGCGTAACGTCTCTTAAGGATTTTAATCCATTGGACACTAATGTGTTAGGGGTCCGGTGATGTTGTCTGTCTCGTCGCTGTGGAGTTAGTGACAGTTAATGTGGGGATTAATGATTCAAATAGTGGTGAAAGGCTAGTGAATCATGAATCTGTATCTCTGATACTGCCTTAGAAATGCCAACTGGAAACGATCAGAAGCCCCTATAGAGTTGTCTGTTCAGGAAAACCTATCAGGCTATCATCTCTATGCAACACTCGTGAGTGTTAGGCGCTTTGCATGTATAACGGTACCTGCTAAAACCCCACTCTGGTTCCTCGTGTTACCGTGTTGCAGCAGTACTTGCTTTCTCTCTCAGCAGCTTGGAATATTTTCTCTATTTATGATCTGCAAAATTTGTTCCTTGAAATTAAAATCAGCATTTTGTCTCAAAGCTTTTAATATGACAGTATTTACCACATAATATTTTCCTCGAAATGTTTCATTTTTATTTTTCAAAATATTTTTTTTTTTTTTACTTTAGGGAATTTAAACCACACACACACAAAAAGCTGCTGAATAAATCACGTTGTTCCAGATGTTAAGCTAATTTTTCAAATGTTGATGTAAATACAGTACTGTATTAAGAAAAAAGCTATCTCTGCTGACAACGTTCTAACACTTAATTCAAAATTTTGTGAAGTAGATCCTGGGGATCATTCAGGAGTTTTACACGTGTAAAAAAATGAGACACAGAAGAACTGACTGCTGTGTGTTGCTGTAACACCCCTAGAACATGGCTAACGCCCAATTACTGCATGCTTAGACTTGGATGGTAATTACAATTGAGCTGTAAAATATTTTGACAGTTTCCAACTGGTGTGTGATTATTAGCCAGGCATCATAAGGGAATGAAGTACAGTGCTTTCATTAGGTTTCTATCATGATCTGCTTAAAAAAGGACTTCCAAAATAAATATGTAGCGTAAAGCATTAATCAAAAGCAGTATTTAATTATTAGCAGCTTTTCTTGACTTCTGCAGGAGAGAATTCCTCTCCCAAAGATTTTGATTTCTTAAATGAGACTTGCCATACCTTTATGCTTCAGCTTCTCATTTACAAGCTTTTACTTGTTGAGTGCTAAAAGCATAACCACACCAAATTTAATTTGTAGCATGAAAATTATGTGTGTATTTTTCAAGAGGATTGATTTGCCAGTGTTGAAGCTAGAAAAGCTTGTGTTAATTATGTATTATAAAACAAAAAGGATATTTTCATTTAACATGTATTTTTTCCTTTTAGCTGCACAAGCCCTAGCAATCAGCAAATTTGGATAGTGTAAGAATTCCTGGAAAAATGTGTGTTAAGCCAAGTGGCACTTGAATTACTGTTACTTCTACATGTATTTTTATTTTGAAATGAAACTAATAAAGCGAAAATATTCAAACTACATGCAAATTAAGCTCCAGGTTGTGCCAGTCTTGTTAAGTTCATTAAGCTATTGAATCCTTGAGTAGTGGCTGTTATTCCATGGGGGCTATTCACAGAATAAGGTACTATTCAATGAGGTAAAGATAGCAATCTGCCTTCACACTGCTTCAATAATGCTTGTTCCATTAGGCAACAGAAATAAGAATACTCAAGTGTGCCATTCCTTAATTTTTGACTTGCTTTATTTATTTGATAATACTTTGAGAGTTTATAAGTTGTTTATGAATGGTGTTTGTGAATGAAGCATTCTGTTTCTGGTGTAGAAGAATTTTTCACGCGTTATCACCTTGGTTTTTCTTTTTAAAAAAGAAAACCAAACCCTAAAGTGATTCTCGTTTCCCAGTTCACTCTGCTGGTGACACCCCTGCTGTGCCCGAGAGCCGAAGTCAGCCGATTCGGTCACGGGTGTTGCTTACGTCTCGCTGTTTGCCTAAATACCTCATTTCACCCAGCTGTAATCAGGTGGTTTCTTTTGCTGACTGTTGTCCTGGGTTTGACCCGAAGTCTTACTTTTCAGAGGAAATAGCCTTTCTAACGTATCCTAAATTTTAAAGTGAGCTGGTGACTTTCTGCGGAGATGTGCTGAGTGGGAGAGCACCTTCCTCTGCTGGTGTTTGAGGAGCTGGTAGGGTTGTACTTCTGCTGGAGCCGGTCTCCTAAACAACTGAAGGAGAAAAGACACGCTCTGTACAATTATTCGGAGAGTGGTGTTTGTGGTTGTTGAACTTGCCGTGTGTTCAGATAGCTGTGTGCCAGGAAAAAAGCAAAATATACTGTGCTGTGCAAGAAAATCTAATTAATGTGGGCAAATTAGTGCGTGAGTTGCTTATAAAACAAATAATATCAGGACCCCCACCCTAGGCTTAATTTTTAAAGTGGAAAGTAGGATTTTTTTGGTGGGTGACATGAGCAGAGAGGCCAGCGTGCGGTGTTGCTGGTGGGAGGTGGGGGTGCTGCAGCTCGCTTTCTGCTGCTGGAGAGCAGGGGCAGCTCTGTCAGGCTCCTGCTGGCTGGGGCAGCAGCCTGTGCCAGCTCTCTCCTTTCCCTGTAGGACCTGGTAGGTCCAAAACGCATCTTAAAAGATCACTTGGTCCTTCTATTTGCCCAAAGGCAAGTTCAGCTTTACAAAATGAGAGATTTCTTCAAGCTGTTGGTAAAGAGCTCCAGTAATGAAGTGTCCATGGCTTTCCAAGGCAGAGTGCTTCATTATACTGCCTTACGGATTGCCCCTCCTAATGTCTGACCTGTTGTAATTAAAACCTGTAACTTCATAACTTCATAACACTGGCATGGAGGGCAAAGGGTTTTCTTTCTTCTTCAGAATTGTACATGCTTGAAGATTTACCACGTTCCTATGACCTACGTTTGCTCCAGCTTCCTTTGTAGGTGATTTTGGGTTTTTTCTGCTTCCCCCTGCCCCAGTCTTTCTTTGGGCTCATCTTCCTTGCACTCTGCATCAGGGAAAAAGGACTGTACCATTTCTGCTGCGGCTTTATTGATGCTGAGTGGAGTGGGAGAGGCAGTACATGTCTTGCAAGCTTTATTCCTGTCTGCACATCTCAGTGTAATGTTTGTCTTTTTCACAACAACCTGATGTTGTTGACTTATGTCCGGCTTGAATAGAATGTTTCCCCCACATCCTTTTGTGAAGAGCTGTTACCTAACCAGTTCTTCCTCATCCTGCATTTGTGTAAACGATTACTCCTTCCTATGCTGTACCTATTGAATTTCATCCTGTTTTCTTCAGACCTTTTCTCCTTTTTATATGACTGGAATTCTTCTTGTGCATTTCACGTCCATCCCAGCTTCATGTCTGGTGTATCACCCTTGTTCCTAATTCAGACTTTCAACACTGAACCCAACAAATACTCTTGCAGGACCCTTTTTAATGGATAGTTCCAATAATAATTTAAAACTAGTCTCGGATATAGTTTTCCAGCCTGTTTTGCACCTATAGTGTGTGTCTCATTAAGACTGTTTTCCGTGCTTCCTTATGAGAGCGTCTTCGGAGACAACAAAAAGAGCTGAACTACAGTCATAATGTGTTACCTGCAGCTTCCTCTCTCCCCTACCTGCTTCCCTCTTACAGCAGGAACTTGGACTGGTTGTCGTGATTTGTTGATGATAAATTAATGTTTGTTGCTTGTCTCCTTTTAACTTTCACATGCTAAGAAACAACTCTATTGTTTGTCCCACCTCTTTTTTGTTAGCTTTTCTGCATTCTTCTGATTTTTCTTTTTTTTTTATGCTTTTAAAGACTGGAAGGGAATGTAGACTTTCCCTGCTTTTCTAATATCTTGCCTGTCTTCACGTTTTCAAGCTGACCATTAATTGCAGATGTTGCTTCGTATTGGTTCCTCCAGTACCCTAGGATTACATTAAATGTGTTCAGCTGATCTGCAGGCATCTGGCAGGTCTAAGCTGTTTCCATCCCTGGCTGCAATCTGACCTTTTTGTGTCCGATACCAGTAATGCCGGTCTCCAGCTTGCATCTGACTTGTAGAATCAGGACGGGTGAAGAAAAAGGAAAAGCATTAAACGTTTCAGATGCCTCCTCCTCATCTGTGGATAGCTCCTCCTTACCACTGAGTGGTGAAGCAATATTTTTAACCTCCATCTTGTGATTGATTGCATAGAGTGGGCTGTCGATGCAGTAGTTTATCAAGGCTAAAACTGAGTTGTTTCCATTAAATTCTCATTTGACTATAGCTATCCTAAGGAGCTTTCTTGAGAATAGCTGTCTTTATGCCCAGTGTCAGCTCATGGATATCAACACCTCACGCAGGACTGTAGAACATGCTTATTTTATTTCCACCCTCAGTTTAAGAGGTGTACTCTGCCCTTCAGGGGCACCGCATCAGCTTCTGTGTCATCAATACTGGGCTTAAAAATACCAAGCGCTCTACATCAGCTTCTGTGTCATCAATACCGGGCTTAAAAATACCAAGCGCTCTAAGCCCCTCCACGCATGGAGGTTGTTTTCCTCCGTTGGTGCAATACCTGTACCAATCTGGCATCCGTCTTCTGTTCTCAAGTAGTTAAACCAAAGGTTTCTCATTGGCGAAGACTGATGCTTCTATAAATCTGCCTGTGGCCGTGCATTAATCTAAATGATGCAGTAGCTTTACAAAACAGGTATCTGTAAAGTTCTGTGGAGCAATGTCACCTTAATGATACATCATCAGAAGGTTGCCTGAAAAAACAACGTCTGTTGAAACGTTCAGAGGAGTGAGAGAAGGGCTTGCATTTGTTTCATGGCTGATGTCAAAAGAAATTCCTGCAAAAGCAACAAGAGTTCACTGTTTTTAGGAAGAATTGGCAGTGACTCTCACTTTTAGTTTGCCTTGTGCTTGCTTTTAGAGAGATTCTTGTGACCTTTCCTGACAAGCTCTAACACTTCCATTGTTTGCTGCAGGCCTTTGAAATGTGGCAGAGATAGCCTTGGGCCCAGGGAGGTGCATTTTGCTAGTTCAGTTCACATTTAACAAAGTTAAAAGCTTTGAAAATTGCTATTCCTCATCTGTGGTTGAAGTTGCTTAATTCTGGCAACCTGCCCCAAACCCTGAACGTTCCCGTCGTGGCAGAAAGCCAGGGACTGTGCGCCGGCAGCATCCTGGCAGCTCGTCGGGGCTTCCAGCGCAGATTACACAGGAGCGGAGGCTGCAGCCCCTGCGCCACCGGCAGCTGGGGAGAGGAAGGTGGACGCAAGGAAAATGCCTGTCTGTCTTCCCAGAGCTGGGAAATGAGGCCCCGTCCCTGCGTGTGACCTGCTCATACTGTTACATTACAAATACATGTAATCATCAGAGAATGAGCTCAGCGTTTGCTTCTGCCTAATGGTATGAGCTAGACACCATTTCCAGTTTGTTTAATTGAAAACATGTCGTTCAAGACAAAGATGATGCGACCTCAGGGAAGAGAAGCTGGACAAGTTTCAGCCAATCCTTCTGTAATAGTGGGAGCTGGGAAGGAGCTCACTGGGGCTTTTTTCTCATGGCCGTTCTGACCATCAGATGAAATTACTTGCACATAAGTAACCAATTCATTACGTTGTCTCAGGTTGGTTTTTCCTTTACCAGCTCATTAGCATAATCTCCTTGCCATTAGCTGACAAATTTAGGGCTTCTCAACCTGGTGAGGTAGCTACCCTTGCTCCTGTGCTACAGTGCTGTTATCCTCTGTTAGCAACATCGACAGGGGGAGGTAGTCGTCTTGAAATAAACAGTCTGTCTTGTTCTTAATTAGTTCCCATGAGCAGACAGGCTCCGTGTCCTGTTGCCCAAGTGAGGAAATTGTCCGGTAGTTGATGTGTGTGGCTTGTGGTTCCGAAGGGTTGGAGTTCAGTTCCCAAATACTTGGGGTTTTTTTATCCTTTTAATCCCCAACAATGAAAACCAAACTAAAACCCTAAAAGACTCCGCTGAGAAAAAGTTACTTCATTGCTAGACAAAGTGAAAGCCGAAAGCAGGCTACCAGGTAATTACCAAAATTACAAAATGAAATACTTGGCAGTTGTGAACTGCTGGATTTAAGGTAGCCTCAGTTACTGTGACCTCTCCTGTCTCTGTGCACTGTATGCCTGTAGGTTGTATACGTGGAAATGTTTCAGTTGTGCGACTACATACCGTGTGTTTTTGCCGGACCACTTCCTCTGTGCTCAGAGCAAAAGTAACCGGACCCTGTAAGAGCAGGCAGCTGTCTGCAGGGCTGCCATTTCGGCTTTCCTGGGAGCTGGAAGGGGTTCAGCAGCACGTGGTCTCTTTGCTACGCAGGGTGGATGCCACAGAGCCTGGGCAGAGCGTGTGGAACTGGTGTGTGACGCTGAGCAAGCTGCCTGGAGAGTGTTTGAGGCTACGAACGATGCGTGCCTCTCTTCAGGATGGCCAGTCTTCAACTTCATCTTAACTTGTCTGAGTCTGGCAGTTGGGTTTTGGCTATTCTGAGCACTGTCGCCTGCCCCCGGAGTCCGAAGGAGCACTTTGGTGGGATGCGTACGCCAGATTCACACCAGGTAGCATCTTAGTTCTGGTGACAGTTGATTCCCTTTACTGGCTCAGGCAAGCTATTTAATTCAGGCCATTTCCCTGTTTGTAAAATACCAGTTGTGAGGCTCTTATCACGTCAGTATATTCACTCGCCCATCGCAGTGCCCTAATGCTGTGTGCTGGCTCTCATGCCAGAGGTCACAGGCAAGTTGAAATGCGATGTTTGATGGAGCGTTTGCATCGTACTGCTTAAATGAAGCTGGGTGCCATATGCTTTTTGCCTTAAGCAGTTAGGTAGGCACAGTGTGAGAAGAAATGGGTAGTGATGATTAGAATAAAAAATAACATCGTGTTTGTTTGCGGGGTTGGACAAGTAAAAGTCATGAAACCAAGTCAAGCATGACGGACTTGCTAAACCTTGCAGGCAGGGACGCTGAAGGACAACCATTGTGTATATGACTCAGCCATAGGCAGCACAAACCCTGAGTTTAGGTGTGAGTCAGCGAGTGAGAGTGGCAAACTTGTGTTGCGTATCCACATTAGCTGTCGGCACCATCAGAAGAGTGAGGAAGGCAAAGTTTTAAGATGTCTGAGGCTGGAAAAACCTGGAGGTTACCTAAATACCTGTAATTAACCATATACAGGAAACAAATTCAGTGAATCTGTCTTCTCCCCGGCAGCTGGGTTTTCAGATCTCCTTCATTTTCAGGGACAGTAGGGACTAGAGGCGTTTTGGTAACCATATGCCATGCCATGCAAATAGAGAACAACAAAGTTAGAGACTATACTCCTAAACCACTAAGTCTGTGTATCAGAGTGAGAGGCTAGCAGAATTCCTCACACTTCTTCCTGGGAAATGTCTGGTCTCTAACCCGTGCGCGCGCTTCCCTTACCAGAATCAAAGAGCAACGCCACGTGTATTCGGTTGTGTCACTGAAGCTGTCATGATGTTATGCTGACCTGCTACTTAAAAAATAACTAACTAGCCTAGGTAAAGAATGTTTCAGCACAGCTGGGTCATGAGGATGGTTTTTTCCATCCTTGGAGTAAAAAAGAAAGGAGTTTTATTCTGTCTTTGCAGACTCAATTTCCATATTCTATTTCGGTCCTGATACTGATTAAATATCAGCTTTAGACTTACGCCCGGACTGTTCCACAGCCCAGAAAAAACAAAATTGAATGCATGTTGGAAATGTACAGACCTTGCCAAAGGCATAAATTCTATTAAATGAGCGATATTCAATTTAAAGTACTCAGGCTAAGCAATTCCTCTGTGAAGAGCCCTGTGTTGTTTAAAAAATAAAATTCTAGAGTGCCATCTTGGTGATATAAAATTATCTATTTGACTGAAATGTATTTGGATGTCTTGTTTATATTGCACCTTTCTACCATTTTTCAGACCACTCAGTTCAGCTGAGTTTCCCAAACTTTTTTTTTTTTTATCCAGCCACATGCTGTGCATTTTGTCTCACCTGGTTGCATGTTTCTTTCATTCACCTTATCTTGCATTTTAATAGTTTCACAGATTTCAGGGATCCTAGGCAGCGCTGCAGTTTTGATTGGGGTAAGGGAAAATCCCTTCCATTTTGTTCAGTCAAATAAGCAGGTGGGGCCATTGCCTGTGTTCCTTCTTGAGGAGCAGAACTGTTTGTAGATCTTCCCAGCTCTGACCTCCCAGCCCTGCCTCAGTCTCCGCTTCCTCTCCTCCTGCAGTTCCTTACCGTTCCTCGGCTGTTCTCTCAACTCCTGTACTTTTTGGGGAGTTGGGTTCATTAATATAAAACTCAAATCTTCCACCCCGATTCCCAGAGCTGCTATGTACTCTTTTTTTTTTTTTTCTTACCCCTCTCAGCACCTTTCTCCTCCAGCCCTCAGCACTGCCCCTTGCTCCCTCGAAGCCCCCTGCCCGGCAGCCTGCCAGCGGGCCCTGGGGAGCCGCAGACAGAGCCTGTGAGCTGTGTTCCGGCTGCTCCTGTGCCTCACGCGAGGGCTCGGTTCATCGCCCCATGTTCCCATCACCAGGTCCCGTCTTGAGTTTCTTCTCCTGAGCGTTGGCCAGTGTGTGTTGGATGTTGGAGATGCGCTTCAACCCTCGCTTTGCGAGCCATCGGGGCGCTTGCTGCTGCATCCCTCAGAACAGCAACACAATAAGTATTTTAAAATGCAGGGATGCAGTCTAATGCTAGAGCTGTTGTCCTCTTGTTAACATAGAGTAATGGTCTGATGGGATAATCTCCCAAGAGGAAAAACGTGTATGCTATAAAATGTATTAATTAAGCTTCCAGCACATGTAGAAGAATAAAGTGAAGATACTTCTGTTGACTGTGAAACAAAGATATCCTGAAGCTAGTGCTGACTCCAGCTGATAAATCTACCCACATGGTGCTGTGCCAGGGTGTGAGCTAGCATGTGAGGGACCGGCTCTGGAACCTCTGCGCTTGCCACGCAGTTAACCCAAGCTGGATAAAAGTCGGTTGTACGCGGTTCAGTGGGGAGCTGATCAGCGAGCGGGTCTGGTGACCTGTTGTGGGAAGCTCCTGCTTGGTGGTGGCATTTCCAGGCAGGTTCTCAGGGACTTCAGCTTTTCAGCTCAGAAAGCCAAGTTGCAACTGCTGTATGTTTTAGAAGAATTGTGTAGTCGGTACTGAAAAGAATTATGTAAGAAAAAGCTAATCGAACTTTAACTCCATTTGATAGGTTCCTACCGATTCTGCAGAACAAATATATGCTAGAAATAGGCGCTTGGTAGTAACTGTGTTTGCACTGAACCTGTAACTAATGTGTATAACCTACAGGTATTGAAGGGAAATGTTTTTTCATACTGATGCTTCACAAAAAAATCAAAGCTAACGTTTGTTAACCCTTCTGAAGGGGTGTCAAGTGCTCACGCACAATTCTGCCATTGCTCAGTCATTTCCAGTGTGTCTGGAGTTGAGTGCTTATGCTGTAGATTAAATAATGAAAGCTTTGACTTAGGTGGTGAATAAGAGCATAACATTATCATAAGATTAACTTCACCTTTATCCAAAAAAACTTGGAGTACTAAGTCTGGAAAGAAAGCCATATATAATTTCTGCTTTATCAGCTAGAGAAGAGAAAACTGTGTAAATACATCATGCACATGCTGAATCTTGTATATTTTGCATAGAATACTTTCAGAAAATCTAAAGTAAATGGAAGGACAAACACGGGAGAAAAAGCTCCAACTTAAGTACAGATTTTCCAGGAATTGTAATCAGGGCTTTAAAAAAATGATAATATGTAAACAAAATACCAAGGGGCATCCAAAGGTATTAAATCAATAAGTTTAGAATTTTGCAAAACCTGGCTTTAAAATCAATTACATCTTCAGTTTGTTAGCTGTGCAATTAAGGCATTTGAATGGTAATTTTGCCTAAGGCAATTTTAGAGTTAACTAGAAAGTATTTAGGTGGTGACTGGAACATTTAACATTTCTGTAGAGAGTTTCAGTAACAAGTACTATGACCTTATAGTTGACATTTAATGTATCTGGTAGGTAGTGCCCTATGGTTTGAAGATGTAGCTCTGTGCTTTAAAAATTTGTTAAAATATCATTTTCCACATCTTGATAGTACCATTTTAATTATTTTCTCCCAGTGGTGTTATTTCTGTTTATATAATTCAGGTAGCAAATATATTTTAAGCCAACGTAGCACCTTAAATTTGGGGTCAGTGGTTAGTTACTGGGTTTTGCTTCAAGTTGTAAAAAAAACTGGAGAAGAACCTGATCTTAATTACATCACTCTGACTCTGGAGTAACTGTCTGGCAGCTCTTAACCAATATTTGTTTCTCTAATTAAAATCTGTTGCATGGTGAAGAAAGTTTATCATTTGTTGCTGCTTTTTTCCCCCCTATTTTATATATCCCTGTTAAGATGCTAATTATTGTATTTAGAAATATGTCTTAGCATTAAAGGATTTGTTCGTGCTGATTTGAATCATTGACAGGATTTAAAAAAAAATACCAAACACTTTTTAACAAGTTATTTTGTACCTATGATCCGGCATTTAAAAAAAAAAAAAATCTCAGCAAGGTATACATTTTGCTCTTTCTAAATGAGCTGGCAGTGCTTCTATCTGATGATGAGGTAGGTGTGTTTATAAAACAACTTTTTAGGGCTGACTGTCACGGTAAATGAAAAATTGCCTTCCTGGTTCTGTAGATGTGCTTCCCCAGCAGCAGTGGAAGCATAAATCAGTTGGTAGCTGGCAGCTAACTGCTGACACTGACACGCTGCAGTCAAGGGGGGGCATCGTTGGTCTTTCGCAAACAGGCAATATGGCCAAAAGGGTTTGCTTGGGGCACTTCTGTGGCTGTGACAGAGTAACAGAGTAATTTAGTAAACAGTAAATGCCTTGCTCTATTTTTGTCTTAATTTGGGAACTCTCCAGCTATAAGGTGCACAGGCAGCATGTTTTGTTGTCTACGTATGCTTTTAATGATACTACATTGAAAGACTGAGTGGGCTCAGTTCTTCCCGTGTAAATCAGAATTTGGATTTACGTCCGGCAAGTTCAGTCTGTTTAATTACATCTAAGAAGTTTTTACAGTGGTGATATTTTCCCGGTGAAATTAGTCTGTATCTCCTGAAGACCTCAGCTGCAATCAGTAAGCAATTCTGTGTGAATTTGCGGAACAGCTGACAGTGACAAATGCCAAATGCCTGAAATACTTTATTCCATTTTAATTCTTGGTTTGTGCTAACAAAAACTTTACTAAAAGCGTCAAAATACCCTTTCGGGAAGCAATTGTTATTAGATAATGATACCTGTTAGAAACCGCCCTCCAATAGTGGTTTATGGCCGAAATTCCTTTTCCACATGGAAAACCTGAAGCCTGGAAGAGGCAGCTCTCTGGGTACGGTTGGTTGGGAGCGGCTGTTCAGGAGCACGGTGCCCTGTGCCAGCCTGCGCTGTGGCTCAACCAGGTGCAGCGCGGCCACAGCCTTCCTGCGGGGCCTGGGCACGGGCACCGACCCCCGTGCCATACGGGGGGTCACGGCTCTGCCTCGCGCCCGCTCCCAGCCAGCCCCCGCCACCTTAGCATCCTTACCAGTGGCTTCGCGGGTACTCTCCTGTGGCTGGGTTTTGGGAAATCTTGCCCAGGGTGTGTATCGCGGGCTGTGTGGGACTGTGTCTTAAGTGTTTAAGCGTGGTGTTTCCACTGGTGCAACTCCTGGCCGGTTCTCCTACGGAGATCTGGAATCCCATATATCTGCATCCTTTGGAGACAAGCGCCAAGGGTGAGGACTGGAGATAAAAACTTGCAGTCTGTGTCTTTTGCAAGTTACAGTCACTGTAAACTGACAGCTGTGAAGGACCTGAACTCACATCAAAGGATGCAGATCATCTAGTTAGGTCAACTAATGTTAATTCACATCTTCCATTAAATTCTTTTATCTTCTTCTCTTTTTTCTCTTTCCTTTTTTTTTTTTTTTCTCTTTTCCAGCCAAGCCCGATACCAAGTCCTGTTTTGGGGAGAAAGCCAAACGCGAGTCAGTCCCTGCTCGTGTGGTGCAAAGAAGTTACAAAAAACTATAGGGGAGTGAAAATCACCAATTTTACTACGTCGTGGAGAAATGGTTTATCCTTTTGTGCAATATTACATCACTTTAGACCAGACCTGATGTAAGTTGTATGCTCTTTGCCTTCATAAACTAACTCTTAGAAATGTATAACATTAAATTTACGTAAAAATGAAATCCCTATTCATTCCAGGTGTTGAACTTTTTTCACCCTTGTCTTTCAAGCAGGGAACCATCCTTTCTAAGAACACAGATTTATGAATGCTCAGACTTTATGACCTCTTTGCTCTCCCTTGTTGCATAAACAATTGTTTCTCCCCCTCTCTGTGATTTGTTTTTCTTCTTCTTAATCTTATACAAAGAACTGACTTCAGGATGATTATGAAAATTGTGCTAGTGTTGAAATGAGATGAGAGGAATAAGCTCTTTGTACACTGACAAGGACGGATTACCTGCTGGTAAATTTGGTTGTCAAGGCTGGCCTCTAGTCCTGCCTTAACTTCTTTTTTAGGTAGAAAGCTTCAGGCCATGAAACATGTAATCGGTGTTTGTTTATTTATTTATTTATTCCTTTAATTTTCCACACTATTAGTTTTGTTGATTGAATTGCTGTGAAATTGCTAGTTACTGTATGATATTTCTGTATGTCAAATTTTTAGATGCGGTTTGTTTTAAAACTGCTGCTTTTATCAAATACTGTACATACCTACTGTGCCATTTTCCCCCTCAGTGACTACAAGTCCCTGAATCCTCAAGATATTAAAGAGAACAACAAAAAGGTAAGAACTGCCAGGAAAAAAGAAAAGACATAGCTTCAATTTTGGCTTCACTGCAGGTTTTTATTAATTTTGGGGAAGTGTGGTTGTTTTGTAAGGTTGTAACTGCTGCTCACAGAAGGTATTCGGCCTCCTGCGGTTCCAATGGGATGCATTATTGACTCTGGTTTGTCATGGTCTTTAACATTCACAACAAGTCAAGGCTGGCATTAGAGTTTAAGTGTGAAAGCAGAGGGAAGGGCTGCCCAGCCTTCTGCGATCACTCCTCTTGATTTTTCTGATCAGCCACATAATTAAAAAAAAACAACAACGTAAGTGCTCTCAGTCTGTCGTACGCCAGACTTTTTCTGCTGCTGTAATGGGGCGTCGTGTGTCGGTCACGATTGATGGTGCTTTGATGGTGATTTCTGTATTTTTAAAGATGAAATTTTACACCTACTTCTACGTTGCACCAGCCGAGTGAAGTGGTTTGTGCCACATGGAAAGCTTAGGGCCAAGTATTGAGACAATACTTTGCAAATAAACTGAATTATTAGCAAAATAGTTTATAGCATTGTGCTGGGCAGCTGTTTTAAAACAACCTTTGTACCTTTGTGATGCAAAGGTGGAAAAAGTTTCTCTGGAAGTATCAGGAACTTGCTTTGGGAGTCACCAGAGGACTTTTTATTTCTGCTTGCTATTTTAGACCTGTTAGAAGCTTTGCTGGGCCCTAGGGACACGTTTAGAAATGATAATTTTCATGTGAGTCACTGATAATAAAATTGTTCCTGAAGATCGCCTGAGAATTGTTTTTAAGTAGCTGCTTTCTTAGTGCTGTGATTTTATTTTTACATTGCTTTAAAAGCACTAAATTTAATTGGGATGAAGTTATAAAACTATACTTTGAATAAATTAATTAGGTTCAATATTATATGGGAAATGTAACTCAGGAATGTTAGATTGTAGATAGGTGGAATTCCTGAAAGTGCTTTGTTAAAATTCATTTGTGTTTGTGGTAATTATCTTATAATGTGCCTGCACTCTTAAGTGTCAGCCAGGGAGTTACTTGTCTTTAAAATAGAATTTAAGCATTATAAATAATGAAATACCTCTGAGCGGCTGTTATCTAATGAGTGATTTGGCCAGTGATACCTTTTTCATACTAATACAGGGTCTTATGATGACCTAAGTGGATTATCCGTGACATCATAGTGTTTTCTGTGACCATATGGTTTTGTACTTAAAGTTTCATTGAGCGTCCAGGCTCATTAAGCTGGATTATAAAAAGAGAAAGAATAGATAATTAATTAAAAATGTTGGCAGTCCAATCAGTCATCTTTTCCTTATGAAACTGTGATGGCAAACGGTGAACTTCTTGGCCCGTCTCTCTCACAAGCTATAGTTCCCAGGGCTGAAGAAGGAATGATTGTTGTTATTGTGCAGGTTTTTTCCTTTCATCACTTGGCAAGCCTTCGCCTGACAGCTACATTGAGTATCCCAGTTGCTTCCTGCAGATTTATTTCCTGGTCTCACACAGTTCTGCCCGATAACCCTGCGTGCCCTTGGTTGGAGTGAATGCAGCACTGGCAACAATGGCTACCTAGACATTCCATGCAGATATGGAACACGTTTGACAGCGATTCCTCCTAACCAATTAAAATAACATCTGTGGATGAATAGGTCAATTTTCTTTGTCTGAAGCAACACCCCCCTGCCCCCTGAAAGGAGTTAATAGGTGACTGTGGCCACAGATTAAAGGTTAACCTATAGAGTATATCTTTTAGAAGCGCGTGACCGTGTTTGTATTTTAATAAAAATCTTGAGACAACTATTTCAGTGCAGTTACTGTGTATAATTACACACGGAAACGCGCTGTTACAACAGGCACATCATCGGGCCTTCTTTATAGCACACGGGGCATTCGCCAAATTGGTGCTGCCACTGATGCTAGATAAAAAAAGGTCTTTGCCTGTGACATCTGATCTTTGCCAATATGTCAGTGTGTTACATAGCTAGGAAATGGCTGGAATACTGCCCGTGGTGCTTGTGCTGATGGATCCCAATTGATGTCTGTCAATCAGCTTGTCAGTAAATTAAAAAAGAAGAAATTTCATCAGGAGATAGGTAAATAGGCTTAGTGTCCTGAATATACGTATGTGTGCACGTTTGTATTGTAATTTCCGCAATATAATTATCTCTTTCAAAAAAAAACCCAAAACCCAAACAAACAAGAAAATGAACAAAAAAAAACCCAAACCAAAAACCCCCAAATGGCTACTCCAGTTTACATTAGCGTCATTCAGAATTCAAAGATATTTGGGGAGCATAATGCCCACTGCAAATTCAAACTTCTGTCAGGAGCAACAGAGAAACCAGGATTATCTTTGAAAAAGTTAGAAATGTTACAGGCATACTTTCCTGGCTGATCCAAAGAGTTGTGGTTCTACTTAAATCTCACATACATCTAGGTATTGTATAGCCTTCCCAGTAACATTAACCGACTAATTTTATTTAATATGTCCATTTGATTATTAGTAATTAATAATTAAAAATGTGTTAAGATTGCAGCTTACTGGCAATATAGTCCCTTATGAAGAACAGAAATTTTTCATATTGCTAATAACATGTCCTGCACTTTAAAAATGTAAGCTACTAAACTACACTTGGCTGGAGTTTGGAGGGGATGAAAGAATGAGAAGTGGAAGGGCACAACAGTATGGTTCTACTAATGAACTTCTGGGTTTAATTATTTTATTGTTTAGAGTACCTTGTTTCATTTGAGGGATTATCGTGTGGAAATACTAATATATCTTTTGGATGTTTGATTGGAGTTTTCCATTTTAGTGATGCACTTTTTTCTTTTTCTTTTCCTCCAGTTTTTGACCATTTCTACTAAATTCCTCAATACATTTGAATTTGAGTGATTGTCTTAAGAAAATATTCCATTTTGCAAGGAAGGAATCCCTATTTTAGAATATACATTTGAACAGAAGAATTCAGAATTACAGGGATAGCATTGAGTCAAAAGGGAAAGTTTCCTTACCTTTAAGCTGATGGCCATATTTTTGTAACAGGCATTCACACTCGCTTCTAACATTTGATTCCACAGAATCGTAAGCAGATATTTAATTGTGTGTGTAGGCGTTGCTCGTTGACCTCGGTGGGATCACACAGGGAGCACAGTTAAACAAGCACATAAAAACATTTGCAAAATCAAGGCTTAGTTATGCCTCTGTTTAACAAAAAGTAATTTCACTTGGAAAATTTACTCTGTGAATACCATGTTACAAACAAGTTAGAAACACGAGGCAGTTATAAATGCACTGGAGTAGCAAGAAGCTCCCAGCTTTTCCAACAGTGCAGGAGAATCCACCGCACGCTGCTGGGTGGGTGCTCACCAACGTACGATTGCTATTTATAGACTAATGGCTGTAAAACATTGGCGTAGCAATCTAGATATCTAGTGTGCTTCAAAATGAGAGAGGCAAGAATGTGTATCATCCGGAATGAGAAGAAGAGGGGATGGGGAATAAGTATCTGGCATCAGTGGGAAACTTGTGTTTAATCCCAAGCATCGCCAGAAGAACTGAGCAGACAGTGAAAAGTGGTTGCAGCTGGATCGAGGTTATCCATCGTCCCAAATTCAGTCCTGTTGTAGTGTTACCCATTCTAAGCCAGTGGCAACTCTGAAACGCTGTCCCCACCTTCATTTTACAGACCCTGGGAGATATTCGTAGGATTTAGTTTTGTTAGCATATAAATAAGAAATTAAGAGCATAAAAGAGTTCAGGTCAAGTTGTGTCAGCTTTGGCTGCCATGGACTGCTCAGCCCATCCTGAGGTAACCTTCCGTTCCTCGGATGGTGCCTCCCACTGCGCGCCGTGAGGGGTAACAGGTTGTTTGTGCCACTGAGTCAGCACTGACCCACCTAGTCACACACACGTCCTGGTGCTGCCTTTGGTCCGCAGGACCATGCAGCTGGCTCGCTGCCCTGCTCTGCCCAGCCGCTGTGCTGCTGGTGCGTGAGCGTCTGTCATTCCCAGTACCTGCCCCAGCTTAGGCTGCCCCCCCGATCCCTGCGCTGCTCTCCTTTGCCTCCCCTCTCTCTGTGCTCCTCGCCTCTGTTCAGTGCCACCTCTCTTGCCTCCCTCCTCTCCGTATCCAGCCGGATCCTGCTCTTCCAGCTCTGTGTCCCAGGAATGGGTAAATGACAGCTGTCCCTCTTCTACCACCTGAGTTCTTTCCATTCCCTCCCACCCATCCTTTTCCTGCTCTTCTACTCCGTCTGGAGCGTTGTATCAGCAAACACAGCAGTTGTGTTTTCCGCTGCTGCTCCTTGATCTACGCACAGCTCTGCTGTTATAAATGGCATAACAATCTCTCATAATGAACCTTCCCAAGAAACGATCCGCCACCAAAGACCAGCAATTATTTTAGGCCAAATCATTTTGCACAGGGAGAGCCAGAAGGGCTTAAAACCAAATTATTCAGATAATTTCTACGTCTAGGTAAACTCTGTGAATCATTTGTTAAAGTGATACAAAAATGACTGCACCATAAATGCTGCGGCAAGTTATACCTGAGCATGCGGGGAAGCGCGCAGGAACTGTGGGAGATGAATTCCAGCTGTCAGAAGCAGTGCTGGAGAAGTGGCCAAGATGAAAGTGGCCTGGCCCTGGCGCGGGGGGACGGGGGAGCCCGCTTTGTGCAGAGCAAGTGAAACGGCCGGCTCTGCCGGGGCGGCCGGGCCCGCGGGCACTCACCCTGCAGCGTTCACGGGCACGAAAACCAAGCGGATGAAAAGAGTCGGGTTCTTTTCTTTCTCCCACCCTTCTAAAACTAAATACATTAAGGAAATTATGTAAAACTGGGGTAGAGTTGAAGCCAGTGATGTGTGTTATTGTTTCCCTGTGAAAGGACAGGTTCTTGTCCATGTCTTACATTTAGCATCCCTTTTTGTTCCCAGTAGCATAGGGGCAGCTGTGAACGTTTCGGACCCCGTCAGAGGCAGGAGAATAGAGCTGCAGCGCGGCGGGGGGAGAAGCCAGCATGCTCTGAGTGCTTCTACGTTAACAGGAGGCCTCTTTAAAGGCTTCCTTGAAACTCAATATTGTCTTCCAGGGTTAATCCAGGATAGTAATAATTAATTGTAAATTGAGAAACGGCTCTAATTCTTCAAAACTAGAAAAACCTGATGCACCAAGCCCACTGGCTTAAAGGGCTAGCAGAAAGGAGACAATGTGGCCTCACAAAGTGGGAGGCTTGCAAACTGTTCAGCTTTGGGAAATGAAAGTGGAGTGGGAATGAAATTCACTTTCTCTTTCTTATAAATGTAGTATCAACAAATGTTTTTAAAATGCATTTCTTTGTTGGATTAATGTGATATATCTCTTATATCAAGTAATCTGCGGTGGTGGTCTTTTTGCCTATCTGGACATAGTTTTTCATCAACACAAATCACTGCAATTACATGACCAGGAGAAGAGAGAAGGTTGATCGCCAGTGATAAAGCCCAAGATGGATTAGTGTTGTGTTTCTTATATCTTTGTTTCTTATCTTAAAAAGCCATCCTTAGTTGCTTTTTTTCTGGTCCAACTCTTACACTTTTTTTTTTGTGTGTGCTTGTTTCCTGCTACTTGAGTAAGAACCACTTAAGACATTGGTAGGTTTTCTGAGTGCAAACAGAAGGGCTTTTAAGTTGTGGTTTCATGAACAGCTTTTCACTCATGGAAGTGGCGTCATTTTGAGTAACTAAAGATTTTAGTGTAGTGTGCTATTGAGGTATGTTAAAAACATTTGAAACAGTGCCATTTGAGTGTCTTCACTGGCCATATTCTCTTGGGTTTGCATTGCTGTTGGGATGCTCTGGGAGATATCTAGAAACCATTGGGGAAAAATCGATGAGTTTGATGTTGGATTGTGAAAAAAAAAAAAAAAAAAGGTAACTGCTGTAATGAAGCCAAAAGACTCATAAGTAGTAAGAGTTGAACTCATACTGTTCCTGTAATACTGGGTATGTTTTAGGCTTGCTTATTTTGACTGAAACTTCCACTTGCATTCTTGAAATGTTATGTTATGTAAGCAACTGCCATGTTGTAATCTTTATTTTGTCTGTTTTTAAAGGCATATGATGGATTTGCCAGTTTAGGAATATCACGATTGCTGGAACCTTCTGACATGGTTTTATTAGCGATACCTGACAAACTGACTGTCATGACCTATCTCTATCAAATAAGGGCGCATTTCTGTGGCCAGGAATTAAACGTGGTTCAAATAGAGGAGAACAGTAGTAAAAGCACATACAAAGTGGGTAACTATGAAACGGACACAAACAGTTCTGTCGACCAGGAAAAATTCTACGCGGAGCTGAGCGACCTGAACCGGGAGCCCGAGCTGCACCCGCCGGACAGCGGTTTGGCAGACTTTGCTTCTCAGGATGACTCCGTGTTTGTAAATGACAGTGGTGTTGGGGAATCTGAGAGCGAGCACCAAACTCCTGATGACCATTTAAGCCCAAGCACAGCTTCCCCTTCTTCTCGCAGGACTCGAAGTGACACAGATCCACAGAAATCCCAGCAGAGCTCTGGAAGGACTTCTGCGTCTGAAGAGGTTGGGCGGTGTGGTGGTACAGATGCAGCACAAGCACAGCCTGTGTTGGGGAGGAAGAAATTGCTGATAGCTGATAATTTAGACTTGAGTGACTTGGCACATGTCGGTGATGAAAAAGAGGATGTGTCTCCCACGGCTGCTGGTGAAGATAACGACAAGAAGAGACACCAGAGCTCAGACAGTACCTCTGGTTCCTCAGAGCAAGAAAAGCTGGGACGTATCGGGTCCACGGAGAGCACGAGAGCAGATCCCGGTTCGCCAGTCACAAACCCAAGTTCATCTCCTACTTCTAAGCTTGGATACTCCTTCAAAAAGGATACGGATCTCACAAAGAAACCGCATGCTTCTCTGAGGCAAACAGAATCCGAGTCTGACGGTGATGCCAGAACAGCTTTAAATCATGCGGATCAATCTGCAAAAACAGCCCAGGTAAGAAATTTAACCTGTCTTACACCTGCGAGTCGGGATGGAGTTGCTGTTCGAGTTCTTTCTCCATGTTCATAATTTGCACCGTATCGTCAGTGTAAATGGCGAGATGACCAGGGTATTTTTATTGTTGTGCCATAAATACTTCGAAAAGTAGGTGGTGCTGAAAAAGAGCCGTTACGTGAAAAAATATTTTACAGGCATTGTCCTCCTGTTAATCTTTCTGATCTCTTTGATATTAAAGTTGTATTCTCAGCTGTCTGAAAGAAGGTGGCTCCAAGGGTCTTGCCACTGAGGTGTGGCAACACCTTTCTTCTGAGTATTGCATACTGAAGCAAAAACTGCAAAAAGGCTTATCAATTCATTGATCGATATTCAAAAATTGTAAAGTTTTGAATACTTTAAAATGTACCAAAGAGATTTCAAAATCTTGTCTGAGAAACCACACAGCCTTGTGAAAATAGCCACGATGGTGATGTAGAAACTTCAGAAAATGAAGTTACGCTGTTCATCGACTGGCGTGAAGTACAGTTACTTAACTACAGTATCACTTTCTTTTCTCTAAGGAAACAAAGTGTATGCCTAGCTACCTTGCAGATTTAGTGTGAGGATGAACGCTGAATATTATATAAATGCTGAGTATTATCAATAAAACATATCACAAAAATACATTAAAAATGTTTTCAGCCCTTTTTACAGAATTGCCACAGCAGGCTCATGGTGTTACCTGTGACGGGCTTTCTTGAGTTTGGGCCTTCTCTGGCATTGTGTCGTTAGCTCTGGTGGGAAAGGAATATAGGAGGGTTTGGGGCACTGTGGATCGCTTCACGTATTTTTACATTTTTTCCTGAGTAAGCATCATAAAGGTTTATTTTATTGCAAGAGAAGCAGTCTGTTGATGGGTAATAATCACCAAATATGAGTTCCATAGCCAGCTAATTTCTTTCCTTTAATTGGTGAAGTCTCATGAAGTTTTCTTCATCATCATCTTTGTGTGCCGGGTGAGAAGGGAACGGCTTGGCCCACACACAGTGGTGGAACAGGAGGAGACGGGATGGGATGTCTTCTCTGTGAAGACTTCAATGTGCAAGCGTGTAGTAGGCCAAGAAGAAGGAAGAGATGACCCTGACGAGTTCTCTGCTGTTAAATGTCTGTGCGTTTGCACATGGTGGCAGAACCTCGGATGGGAGCCTCAGTCAGCACCTTGAGTGTGGTTGTTGGCTCGTCCCTCCCTGGGCTCCCACCCTGCCGGCGTGGGGGCACAGCCTGCGTCTGTCCCAGGCTGCGTAGCGCAGAGCCTGGGGCCGCGGTGCCCTGCGTCCTGCCGCGTACGGGGGCTGCGGTGCTGCCTACCCAGCACCCCTCTCCTGGGCCTTCTGCTCCGCTACAGAATCGCTCACAGGTGTGGGGAAGGGACTCCTGTGGCAGTTCATAAATGAAGTAGGATCAGGCATTTTCACAGGTTTTTTTGCCCTGTACCCAGCCTCTTTGTGTTCAGTTTAAGTTATAAATGAGCGATACCCATATAAGTAGCTAACGAAGCATTATATTTGCATACATATTAAAGTAAATAAGTAAACACATAGCACATTTAACATAGCTTCCACAAAGCCAATTATTTTTTTCCCCATTTGCAGTTTAAAGGCATTAAATGTTGATAGAAATTAAGTTTTAAGGGGAGGGGAGAGAACTCTTATTTACATTATAAAGGCCTATGACATTTTTTTCTAATTTTACATTTTGATCATCTTTACTTTTCATTTCTATAGAATGCTGTCACCTCATGAAGCTGTAATCCATGTGACTCCTCACCTTTATTATATAGGAAGGCTCCTGGCTGTTAACTACTGTATAAACATTGAGTACCCTGAGGCTGCCTTGCTGTTAATTATATTTCTTTATTTTTAAGCAACGTATGTTGTCAAGACAGGAAGAACTTAAAGAACGAGCAAGAGTTCTGCTGGAGCAAGCAAGAAGAGATGCAGCTTTAAAGGCAGGGAATAAGCAGCTAACCAATACCATCATCCCAGCCCGCAACAAGCAGCTGAATGACGTAAGAAATATTGGCCAGTATGGCAGTTTACAAAGTTAAAATTTATTGTATGTACATACGCTTTGGGGGGAGCGTGTCCTTGCAGGATTTTCCTTTTCCACGCTGAATTGCTCTGGTGTGTCGCATCCCCTTAGTTCACTCCAGCCTGTTGCTCCTGCGGTTACAGCCAGCAGAAGGATGCCTTGGACTTCCCCGGAGGCAGAGGCCTGGGAGCACCTTCTTTGAGTGGTACTGCACTTTCTAATGGGACGAAAAACAAAAGTTACTTGTTAAATGATAGCAAAGTAATTTATGCTATTTTTGATTACTTCTCTTTTTTCAGTTAATGTAAATGCATTCCCCGTGCCTGTGATGTCAGCTATTTGCTGCCTCATAAGTGTTGTGGCAGTGAATGAAGCTGCTTGTGACAGTCTTGTAAAAGAGTTGATGGAACAATTCCCTTCTATCACTGAACTTGATTATGCTGGTGAGGTGGGAAAGTGGAGCTGGGGAATGAACTTCAGTGTTGAAGCAGCTATGGCTGCACCTCCAGTGGCCTCCGTGGTGACCTGGAAGGATGCATACTCTCTGGAGATGAAAGCTAATTAATTTTTATGCAAACCTTCGCAATGCAGGTTTTGTGATTCCAACTATTGCGCATTAGAGCCTGTACTGGCAACTGAAAATGTAAATGTAACCGAAACATAATGATACAGAGAAAGGCTTGAATCTTTACTGCTTCACGTCTTTCAGAGCCTAGTCCTGAGGGGCAGATTCTGCTTTTTACATAATTGGGATCATACAATCAAAAAAGAAGACAGTGATTTAATGTCTCATTTCATTCTCTTAACTCTCTTGAATTCCTGCTGTACTTCTTTTTTTCTTAACAATTCTTCTCCCCAAACTGACACTTTCTTTCTACAAAATATATTCATATATATGCAGACAAGTCTTATTTTTATAATGATGACATAATAATATATAAGCAATCTTTTTATTACTTTGTATTCAAGTTTTTCCTAGATAAGTCTATTTTAGTATAAATTTCACTTTGGATTTTTTTTTTAATTAGTCTTTCATAAATCAAACAGCATTGGAGGAGGGATAGTATAGGCAACTACTCAGGCAGAAACAACAGTAATTAAAGTTGCCTAACATTTTTTATTACAAGCTCCTATTTTCAAAGGTTTTACAACTTTGCTAGTATTTCATTGTTTGAGCTGAAGTTTTCCCCATCAGCTCTCTGCCTCGGGGTAATATTAAACTGTTTATTTATTTATTTATTGCTTCAGAAAATACTGGTCAGCTGTATCAGGTTGGATAAAGCATGGTTTTATCCATGTTAAAAAATATCTATGGGAAGAAAGTTGCATCCCCTTCTGAAACAGGAAAATCTGTTCAGAACAAAGTTGTGTTAATAGAACAGTCTCGTCAGAGAGCCTTGGAGTTCAGAAAAGTTGGTCAGTGTTGGTACATGTTGTCTGTACGGACGCAACACAGCCAGAGCATCTTTTACCGGCGCTCCCCCAAGGATCTAGGCCCACTGATGCAGGGCATAGTACTGGAAAACAAAACTTGTCTTTTACACTCAAAAGTCTTGCAGATGAAATCTGAGCAGGAGGAAAAGGAGCTGCCCCCATGGCACGCAGAGAGGTGTCGGGGTAGATGGCAATGGGAAGTTAAACTAGAACGAGGACTGTGTCTAGCTGAAGGATAGGAGGTGGGGACAGGGTTTTCAAGATGAGAGTCAGGATTGCGTAGCTCAGGAAGCCAGATCCCCCACAGGCCCTTATATCATTTGTTACAGAGGCTGAAAAATTAATGAGAAGCTGCAGGAAAGAGAAGGGCCGCTCTGCAGAGCCAGAGTTTCTTACTGCCTCCATCAGAAGTTCTTTACGAAGTTGGGAAGGTACCTTCAACCCACTGTACTCAAGGTGGAGGATTCCTTGATTTCTAATTTCCAACCCAGGGTTCTTGGGGGCTGATTTCTGGCAGTTTTGAATGCGCCCAGCTGTAGCCAAGTCAAGGAGAACCATGCTGTGAACAAATGGTCCTGGTCCCCCTGAAACACTGGGCGCTCTGAGCGAGCAGGTAATGGCACTCTTGTCTTGAGTTGGCTGTAACATAAGGATAACAAAAGCTCCTTGGCTCAGAAAGGTGGTATGGAGGTGTAATTTGGAAACTCTTAGATATGGTAGTGAAGAATCCCACAGACACGCTCTGGAAGAAATGAATAATTCTGTGTTCAGAGAAAAGTTTAAGTAGTGTAATTTAAACAAGGTGCAGGGCAGGCGGCAAACGATGAGGGTGCAGCGAGGAACTGAGCAGTTCTTCACCCACTGAACATTGTCAGTCATGGCCGCTGAAGAAGACAAGTATCCTGTAGGGGAAAAAAAGTATGGGCTAAGCAATTAAAAACTGTACAGCCTTGCATTGGTTCCAATTTCGGACAGCTAGTGTAATTTTGACATTTTCTAACTTCTGAGCGCTTGACTTACCAGGCTCAACATGCTCCTAACGCATTTCAGTGGGAAACATGCATTGTGGAAGGGGGATGTCTTTAAGGAGGCTGGTATATAATTCATACTTCATATAAAATATGTGGTTGCTATATAATAATATATATTATATAGTGCTGTATATAACATATGTTATATACATATCCATATATGTGTATGTTCTGAATGAGGATGTATGTATCTAGAGGTCGTTGCTTATTTGATTTTTGGTGAATAGTACAGACTTAGTCCTGTTCAGTGTTTTCTGGTCATTAAGGTTAATTAATAAGAATCTGGACTCCGAGCAGCGCTGTCTATGCCAGCGTGTGGTGATGTGCAGTGGTTAGTTACCCAAACGAGAGTTACGATCCTGGGAATCGGCGTTCAGTAGTGGGAATCGGACTGAGCTTGTTTTGGGGGTGGATTGGGAGGGATTCAAAATAAAACGGTTTAAAATAGGAAGATCTAATTTCAAATAAGAGAACTTCAAATAGGTAGTTCAGGGCCAATACTTCCCAATTCTGGAAGTTTGTGGTTGCACCTTTTTTGCTACCGTCACAACAGCGCTTTGGGCAGCCCAGTCTGTCCGTGCGTGCCCTGCAGACCCGTCAGCCCAGCTGGGCTGGGCACAGTCATTCCTCACTTCTGAGAATCTTGTCCCGTAGGCTTTGCTCTTACTACGTTACCTTTGCCGTATGAGAGCTAGGAGTTGCTGTTTTCTTAGTAATCAAGTGAGTACAATGTTTGTGGGGTTGGATTGCTGCTGGAGGTCAACAAAAGGGAGGAAATTTCCAAGTCTGGTCCCTGGTCACAAATGCAGGGTATGTGCTCGCCTGGTTTGTTTTGGTAAAAGTCTTTTTTTAAAAAAAACCACCACAAAACTGTTCCTGTTTCTCCTCTAAGCACAGGGCAAATACCTTAGACCTTCTTCAGCCTAAGTCTTGCCCTTCCTCTGACAGAACCAATATTGTGATATTTTTTTTCAGTAGTCCTGTACTCCGGGCTTGCTTTTTCTATTCTTTTCTTTTTCTATTCTTTTCTTTTTCTATTCTTTTCTTTTTCTATTCTTTTCTTTTTCTATTCTTTTCTTTTTCTATTCTTTTTCTATTCTTTTCTTTTCCGCTTCCTCTTCACTTCTTCCCCCTTTTTTAACATCTCGATCTCTTTATTGACCACTAACTGGCCTTTCATGGGGTATTGGCTGCTTTCACATGACTTGTCCATTCTCTTGGCTGTTTACCCCTTTTTCTTGAGTCTGCTTTCTTGCTGCAGCGTGCTTCCATCCTCTCATGTTTGTGCTCTGAGGTTAGGCCCATGCCTGTATCCTCACTTGCTTTGCTTTTTTAATTTCTTTTGTAACTCAGAAATTGATGAAGTTGTGCGAGTAGAAGAGTAAGGCACCAAATTTGCTTGTATACCCGTTAACACAGTCTCATTTTCCTCTGAAGCGCCTATTTCTCGTTGCATCCCAAGCTGTATCCTCTTCCCTTTCTTTAGTTTGTGTTTTCTTGTTCTTTCCTCTCTCTCAGGCTTTCAGCTGTGTGCCCTGGCCATTTCAGCCCCGCTTCTTCTCCTGTTTAACTTTTGTTTTCTTAATACTCTCTCCACTTGTTCTTCCCTTAGATATCTTTGCTCTGTGCCTTCGGCTCCATCAGCTTCCATTCCTATTCAGCCCACCTGGTGTAGCCCCGTCACTCTCTGCTGGCTTCCTCTGTTTGTATCACACTAGCTCTGTTTCTTTTCTCCTGTTTCTTCCCTACTTGCAGCATGGTACAGAAGTTTTTTCACTGTTAGGTCTGCTCTTCTGGCACTTCTCAGAAGCCCTCAGTCTGCAAGCTGTACGCGTGCCAGCCTCTATGGAGGTCTGTAAGCCTGTAGGCAAGTATTTGAAGTCTTTAAGAAGAGGCTGTGTTGATCAGAAACTCCTTGAAAACATGCTCGTGGTTTGGGAGGATCATAGATATGGCCTTAAAATTGCTGCAGCCTTTTGGAGACTGGAAGAATTAGTTTTAAGAGCTCTGTGAAGAGAGCTACTGATCCCCTCATATATCCCTTTCTCTATGGTAGATTTATAAACAGCTCAGCCTTTCTGCTTGCTTTCTTGATGTAGGTGTGCATGTAGTGACTCTTTTACGAGATGCTTCTGTCATTTCCAATCTGGTATAGCAGCTGTAATCACTTAGCTTTTAACCAGGAGAGCCTTTTTATTAGCTTACTCATTTTTATTTAACTCACCTTTTCTCATGATGAATATCACAGGGCTGGAAGGGACATATCTGCTCCCACCAGCTGTTGTGAAATAACCTGTAGTGATGGTTGTTAGCAGTAGCAGCCTGGCTGGAATGGGATGCTGGAAAGGCAAGGAGGCTGGAGCTGGTCTGCGCGACCTAACAGGCACAGGGGCAGGCTAGAGGGAGGACCAGGACGAGGGGGAAATCCTCAGGGGGCTGGAAGGGCTCTCCAGCAGGGAGCCCTCGCTTGCAGAACGTGGAGTGGAACTCATAATTCTTGGATCTCAGCATAACTCCGCTGTCAGCAAGTATCTGCGAAGGCCGGTGGCAAAATGTTCATCTTACTCTTCTTTAATGACTGGTCCGCATAAAGAATGGAAATTTACTACAGCTGTCGCTTACTCTGTAAACTCAAATGGCTATGGTTATAGAGTCAGCATGATTACAGAGAATGGAATTATGAGTTAAGAAATGCACAGGCAACTTTAATTAACCTCCTTTGTGTATATGCATTATGATGCAGTCTTTAATTATGTGATCACATACTATTTTCCCCAAAGCAATTGTGTCTCATTTAGCTCAGAGGATTGAGGTGATGTAGAAGGCTGTTTGTCCAGAGGACCTCTGTCCTTTTGGTTGCAGAAACTGGAAGGTGTACAGCAAACGAAGCAGGGATTGCAAGGAGCGAAAGGATGGAGGTCACAGTTAAGGTGCTTGAAAGAATGAAATGTAGTGCTGCCTTTGCCTCAGAGTGCCCGATCAGTGCGAAGTGTTTTGAACCAAACTTGCTCCAGGTGGTCACTAATGGCGTATCCTTCCTCTCTGGATGGCCACCTGAAGCGAAGGTTTGATTTGCAAATGCACCGAGTGTTCAGGTTGGTCAGGGAAGTCATTGGAGCTGTGCTTGAGACAGAACGGGCTGCATAAAGCCAAGTGTACTGAAAACCCCCAGGTGACAGGCTTCCCCGAGCGAGCATCCAGGGTTAGATCCTTTTAGCTGGATCTCTCTCTCTCAGCTCTCATCTGAAGAACGGGGCAATACCACCACCACGGGGTGTGGTGAGAAGGGAGTGTGATTAACGCTTTTGAGGCACTTACATACTGTAGTGACGAGCACTGTAGAAAAGCCCTTGAAGAAATCAATAATTCTGTCTACAGAGCAGGATCTGAATATTGTGGAGTAAAGAACAGTGCTACTTACTCATGGACCTATGTACCGAAGAATGAAAATAACCCAAAGTGTTGGGCACCACTCAGTAGAGCTCGGGACGGAGCAGGATGCAAATTGATATGGTGCCCACTAGTTTTTTTTCTGGTGTCTCCTAAATCATGCATCACATTCTTTTAACTTGCTCTGGCAAAGGAGACGGCTTTAGCAGGGAACGCTGTATACATGGAGTTCACGGTGTACAGCGCTTGTCTGGCAGGGGATGTGGTTTTCTTCCTAACACGGGCCGCAGGTCATTCCTGAGGTTATTTGGGCTTTGCACAAGCTAAGGATTCTGCCTTGGTGAATTTAGGTGCAGGGCTGGGCCACAGATATGGATTTGGCCAAAACATTTTGCATATTTGAGATCTGGGATAGGTTCTGGGGGGCAGGAGTTCGGTACCGTGATGCCCGGGAGGGAATCGCTCTTGTCTTTTGCCTCTTGTGAAATGGGAAAACTTTCTCTTTCTTCACAGTGGTATTTGAGGATGACTACACTCAAAATTGTGGGGGTCTCCATTTGGACAATAAGTATTTAAAGCCAGATTACTATAAAACAAAAGGGTGGTTTTGGAGGGCAATCCTGATGCTGATGCTGCGCTTAAATGCAGCTGTTGCTGGCCTGCTTTCTGTGCAGATAAAGGGCTGGGTTTACTTATCCCTGCGACCATTATTGCATAGTTATTAAAGTTGAATGGCAGTTATAGCTGCCTAAATATTTTTTTAAAAAATAAAAGGTCTGGAAGAGCAGTGGGGACTATATTCAGCTTTTGTAGTAGAATTTGAAAGTACAAAGTATTTCACCGAAAAGCTGTTGCCTCCAAACATCCGAGCGCTGTCTGCGTACAGAGGGCAGCAGGAACAGGCTGTGCATGAGATTGTTTCTTTCAGCTCAGAGTATTGCTTTTTATTACTCCCTTGCTCAAAGGACTTGTTGCAGCTGTATCTAATTCATATTTAATAAGCTCTTTCTACTTCAGGTGTCAATCTGTTGTCCCCACTACTTTTCATTTTCATAAATATTTGAGTGCATAATGGTAACTTTTTTTTGCACACACAGTGGACCGGTGGAAATGGAAGTCTTTTTAGAAAGGCTTCAGAAAGTGACAAAAACATGGTTTTCTATGCTCTTTAATTTTGATTGCATTCATTTGCACAGATATGGTTGCAAGCTGCAATAAAATAAAAATAAAGCATTATATTAAATGCTCAGAAAAAAAGCTTTATTAAATGGCCCTATTTGTTGATCACGAATCTGCTGCCCCTCTGAGCTAATAAGCTCCAAACTGTCCTGCTCTAATACGTGACCAAGAAGTAAACTCTAGCCAACACGAACAGAAGTGGTACAGGAAGCAAATTCACAGTAGGCTGCAAACCCAGGATATTTTAATTTGATTGAAAGATGCCTTAAACTCAAGTTAGCATTGCAAGTATTCTTCCCTCCAGATATTTTAACAAGTTCTTGAAAATGAGTACCGGATAGCTTTATTCAATAAATCTTTTTTCTGTGTGAAACCAGAATCCCTACTTCTGTTCCATTAGGAAAGGCATCTAGCTTTATCAGTGGATTTTTTAATATTTTTTTCCCTGTAGTGTCCTCAGTTGGGAAATAAATGCCTGTGATTGAGTGGTAATGTTCATTCATTTAAGGAAACACTCCCAAGTTATTCCTATCTTGTTTTTCCAAAAAAAAAAAACCAAACCCCAAAGAGAAAATCTGATCTTTATTAATTAAACATCTAACGTGAATTTATTGAGGTGTAGTACTTTGCAGATGGCAGCCTTGGTCTTTTATATTAATTGGAAAATATTGATTGAAAAAAGACTAGTCTGTCATGCTAATAATTGCAACCAGATTTAGATATGATCACTAGATCTTCCTGAGATTACAAAGAAGAAGTTACCATCTAATTGGTAAAAAGATTGAACATTATTTTGGTAATCCCTGAGCTTTGGTAACTTATTCCCTGTTGTTCATTTATATGTCTTGTCTGTATGCCACTATGAAGTGGTTAAATATGGTTTAAGCTGATAAGGCTGTGCTGTATAGTATTTACATTTCATGAGCATTCCAAGTTTTATAGCTCTTTTAACAATATACTTTTCTTTAAATGAAGGTTAGACCTGCTGACTGAACACTTCAAAACCCCAGCTGAACTGATATTTACTTCTTTATAACAACAAGCTAAGGTTGAGATAGCCTGATCTTATTTCCTTGATGGCAATAACAAACAACTTGTTTTATGTAACGCTACTCAATACATGAAAATAAAAATAATCTGTAACTTTCCAAGAAGGTTCTACATCTTTTGACTTCATATTTGATCTGTTTAAGCACTATGAAGTTGTGTTATTTTGCTCTACACAAACACTGTCAGAGACAACTCCCTGACGTAGCTGGGAAAATAAATCAATTAGTGCAAGTAAACTCATTTCTAAGAAGAATTAGTATGCACTGTCAGTTTTGTACCGGGAGGGATTTCACGAATAAAGTGTAACCTTTGCTAATGCAAGACAAATGTTATGCAGTTTGAGTTTTAGATATAAATGCTTGAGATTCTCAGCTGAATTTTATTGCTGTTATTTTGATAAGCTGTATCTGTTTACACCACTTAAGCATCCGGCCTAAATATAAAAATACGTGGCTATGTGTGATGTGGATGTAAATTCAAGGTGCTGCGTAGTCTGCTACAGCTTAAACTGTGCACGCTCTCAGAAAACAGGCTGTCAGTTTATTAACTGAATTTTAAGATCGTCTGAACAACGTTAGTTCAAAAACTTCAGTGTCTTCTATCCATTTATAAATATCAGCAAAAAAAAGAAAAAAGCTGTCGGTGTTTCAGGGCTGTCCCTTTGTGTACGCAGCGAGACCCGGGTTTCTTAGCATCTGGAATGCTCCTTTCCTATGGCTGCTGGCAGCGGCGGGTGTGTTCTGTGTGGATGTTCGGTACACGCTGTTGTGAATCCCAGGATGATATCGGCATTACTTAGAGCTGTATTTCGCATCGCCTATTCTGTTTTTGCTCAGCATGCACAAGGGTAGAGTTAAAATCTTTATTCATTTCATTTAAAAATGTTTCTTTTGTTCTCCTTATCATGTTCTGGCTTTCCCAAGGATATATGCCTTGAACGAAAAGTCACATGTGCATTACTAATTGTGTGCCATTGTATTTACAGTTCCTAGTGGTGGCACTGTGAAGCTACTAATTCTTTTGCTTCACTTGATGTAAAATAATCTGAGTGTCTTTGATAGCAGTGAAACAGTATTAATTGTTTTGTACATTTCTTGGTCACTCTTCTTAGGTGGTCTTCATAATCTATTAGAACTTTCAGCCAGATTTTTGTAATGTCATGCCTCCAGCAGTGATTAAATTGGTAATTAATGAACAGTCCTTGGCAACATAAACCACATCCCGTTAATTTTCCCTTTTGAGTTTTTAGAAGTTGTCGTCTCTGTCAGAAAGCATTGCGCCACCTTGCTACGGCCCCTTGGCATGGAACCACAACGGCTTGATTTTTTGCAGCCATTAGTAGATCAGAGCAGTAATTTCACAGTATTTTGGTCAGGGTAATTATAGTACCAAGTACCGAGTAGAGTTGGGAATTCACACAGAAGTCCAGAAATACCAGGTGAGCTTCCTTGTGTTCACTGGGACGTTATGATTAGTTTAATTGGGCTTTGTTTGATTTCTGCCGCGGAGACTCTTTGTGCCACGGCGCTGCAGCCACTTTCCACTTTAGTGTTTCTGACCTGCATTGACAGGAACTGGTGCAAACATGAACTCTTTGAAGTGGGACTCTTTGGAGAGGGCAGCTGGGAAAGGGGGAGAGCCATGGGCGCAGTTTACTGTAGCAAAGCTGCGCACCGGACCCAGCGCTCTGCGTCTGCAGGCGATGCGCTTCGAGTTCTTTTATATTTTCAGCCGGAGCAGATGACGTTTCTGCTACGTGCGTGCAAATGTTTAGTCAATTCCTGCGTTTCAAAATGCAGTCTTTTTTTTTTTTTTTTTTTAATTGCTAGCTTTTATATAGCACCTGCTGTTCCACCTTCCTTTGAAGATACAGTCGTCTCTCCCACCAGAAATACTGCGACTCGCCCCTTTAGTCCCGCAAACAAATCTGGGCGAATGCATTAATGAGGCTGCAGCTGCACGTAGCAGTTCACATGTCACCAAATCGTAGGTGAAGGCATTCATACTTGAGTGACTGACTATAGGTGTAGCGGCCTTCAGCAGTACATTGTGCACATTAAAGTTTAAATAGTCACTTGCCTGTTGGCTTCTGAATGAAAGGACTGTCACTGGTCACTTCTCCTGAAGCCTTAATGAAACCAAATAGTTTGCTATGAGTTTGGGGCTAACCATTGGGGTGTTTCATGCAGTCTTGTCAGTTGATGTTCATGAATTGACTTGAACGGAGATCAAAGTGTTTCTCAAAATGGAGAAGCGGGGAGAGAGACAGCTCCTTCAATTGCACCACAAGAGCTAATCAAGCCATCAGTTCTTTATGCACTCTGCGTGCCTTTAGAATTTAATACCCAATGGTTTGTCAGGACAAATTGAAATTCGGGGGTCGGGGGGGTGTCCCTCCTCAGCCTGCTGCAAATAAAGCAGACGCTTCACTCTTCTGGAGTCTCATTTTGATAGATTCTATAATTTAGTGTAAAGCTGCGATGTTGATTAAATATTTGTGGTTAGGGGGAAAAAAAGTTAAGGTAAAGGATTTAGTGGGCATTATGCACCTTAACGCTGATTAAAGGTGCAGGCTTAAAGTGAAAGAGAAACTAAACTCCGGCGCGATTTTTTTGTTTGTTTCTTTCTTTCATTGGTTGCTAATGAACTTTTTTTGCTGAAACATTTTAAATTGGATTCAGAAGATAGTTTTTTGAGTGTCAGTTAAAACAAAGTCATGTGAAAATGCCTCTCTCCCTCCCTCCCTCCCTCCCTCCCTCTCTCTCTTTTTAATTGATATGATTTAGGCAGAGGAAAATGGTAAGAGGGGGGGTTTCTATTGCAGAAGCAATTTTTAAGGGATTTAGTCTTATTTAGCCTGAAGGTCTTCGCACTAATGAGAGCACTTAAGTTACGTCCAGGCGTTGATTAGACAGCTCATCTATCAACTGGAGCATGAGAATTTTTATTTTAGGTACCTTTTATACATTATAAATGTATATGCTTTTTTTTAAATTAGTTTAGACTTTATTTTGCACAAAATTTTAATTACCTTCTTTCGCATCCGAGGTGGCTGCAATGCAGCTGGCAGAGCTCAAGCAGTAACAGGGAAATACTCGAGATTTGATGAGAAATAGTATCGACACTGTATCTGTAGAAATTGGCGTGAGGAATGCAAATTGCTACCCAGATACATTCCTTAAACTGCCATGAGCCCCCTTAAAGTCTAAATACATTTATTCAGGGAATGCGGAATTATATATATCTAAAAATGCCCAACCACACACACCCCCAAAAAAACCCTGTGAATGCTCTCTCTACCTGTAGGTTTTTTGGGCCATGTTTAAAACACAATAGCGTCTTAATTATTTTCTGTACCGTTCTGAAAAGTACAGCTTTTGTAACTTTTTGACATTTCAGGTTTAAAAAAAAAAATTAAAATGTTGCCACCAGCTTGCACTATGAGCAGCCTGTAATAACAGTTAAAAAAGCTTTCTGAACTATTTGACAAGATTTCTTAGTGCTGAGGCCATATGCTGTAGCCTTTAAGCTATTTCTTCCTATCAGTTTCATTATCACCTGCCTCTGAGTCTCCAATATCATCAGTAAGCACATGCAGAATCATAATTATGCCATGTACAAGTTCTTTGATAACATGTACAGTTTTCTTCTTAATTCTTTATCAAATGCATTGATCGTGGCATGTGTGCATTGATCCAGGTCCACCATCTGGCTGTGTGTGATAAGCACAGTGGCATCTTTGCATTTCCACTGTCATTCATTGCGCTACAATTTGGCTGCAGGGGAGTAGTGGCTGGGATTAGCCCTGTTCTGCTACTTACTTGCATTTTAAGTTGACACCTCTACAGCGGCTCAGACCACATTACAAACTGAAACACATACGCACGACTTAGTGATGTGACACTCCTCAATAAGCTTACTCCACTAGCTACTCAACAATCTGTAATTGGATTTGTAGGAATAACAGCAAAAGATTTCTTAAGAATTGCTGGGGACAGAAGGTGAAGTTTTCTCATTATTGGCAAAAGGCTAGGTATAGATCCTAGGCGATTGGTATTTTCCATTAAAAAAAGCTGCCAGCAGTTTGCAGGACATTTTCAAAAAAACCCCAGCAAAATAGGATCCGGGGAGTTGCAGGGTTTGCACTTTTTCTTCCCATTCTCATCACACACGAGCGGATTGGGATCCCGCCACCCTCCCCGGAAAATTAGGAGGAAGGGGGGACACCCCCCACTTTGGGAGGCACCCTGCAGGCTGCGCGGCTTTGTTCGGCTGGGAGTGCACCAGGAGCATTCCTCGGGAGGGCACGTCCTCCGGCCTCCGGCCTTGGCGCGGGGCTGCCCCCCCCCAGGAGAAGCTTCCCAGGGTGGCAGGCTGGAAGATGCTGCTCTCCGGCTTACGCATCCCACACACTTGCCAAAAGTCTTTGTTTCATAACACCACTTTTTGTTGGGTGGTTTTTTGAGTTTGTTGTTTTTTGTTGGTTTGTTTTTTTTAAAAAAAAAAATTATAAAGTCAAGTTTACACAAGAGAAAATCCCTAAAGTGGAGCTCGGTGAGTGTTGACTCCTACAGTGAGTAAGCAGCATCCTGAGCTGCGGGCTGTGAGCGTGCTGCGGAAAGGCGCAGCAAACGCCACCGTCGGAGTACGGGTCCGGGAGCGGGCGTTGCGCCCTTGCTGGGCGATGGCACGATTTCAGGATATTTCTCAGCCTGCACGCTTGGGACCCTGTTTGTGGGTGATGCCAACAGCATCGCAGTCGTGGTGACAGGCGTAACAGGCTCCTGGATCCCGGTGCCTGCGGTGGTGGCTGACCTTAATTACACTTCCCAGATGGGGGAGAGCACAAACTTGCCTAAGCAGAGAAAATTCCAGGGAAGAAGTTAGCGGAGGGCTTTGTGGCTGCTCTGGTTCAGGTCGGCTTTCTGGATGCTCTTTCCTGGGAGGCGGCTGGGCAGGCAGGCGGCCCTGGTGTCACTTTGCCGGGAGAGCCCCCTGTGCTGGGGCGGGCGAGGAGAGGGGGAAAACAGGGAGTGTTTGGTGTTAGGCATCGCAGCGTACCCTTAAAACTTGCCATAGAGCCCAGTGTGGTGTGAAAGCGAAATGCATGCCTTGATCGACGTGCAGATGCGCAGCTCCTAAAGGGTTAAATGGGTTAAATCTTATTTATCTGAATAGAACGGCAGGGCTGTTTTGCAGAATGCTCCAGCACAAATACCTATGGTTCACTTTGACGTTACAATTTTTTTGTTGGTTTCTTTACTTTAAATACTTGAACTGTTAGACCTTTTACTTTTTTCTCTGAGAAAGATGTATTTGTACCAGATTAGAAAAGCTAAACTGTTTCTTTACATTGAATAATCAGCCTGTCATGACAAATCTATCTCCTTCTGCATGAGTAGGTGCCAGTTTGACTAGCTTCTTTTAGGCTCACACTGGGTTTTAAGCTGGATCCATGTGCATGACTGGCAGTGCATTTGTTGGGCCAGATCTAAGGAGCCAGGGAGCGTTCAGCTCCTTTTTGCCTACAAAAGAGCAGCCAGACAACCAGCAAGAGGCCTTGGATGTAGCACAAGGTGATACTTACTTAGTCAGCCATTCCTTTTTTCAAATACATATATTTTTTTTTTCATTCAGTAAACGAAGAGTTTCTCAATTTCTCAATGATGTGAGCAATTAAATTATGAATGGGTTGTTTTTCTACAGCCAGAATCCTTCACACCAGAAATACTGTACCAAGTGAATTGTAGGTTTTGCAAACAACATAGAAGACGTTAAGAAAAAAAATGAAAAATGGCTGGCTAGCGTTTCTTTAAAAACACCTCCTCGGTTTAAGACGTTTTCCAGTTTACAGCCAAGCAACCCCATTTTGCTGTGGATTTGGGGGCTTTTCTTTTTTCTTAAAGGGCAGAGCTTTGTTAAGACATTATTTGTGATTCTTCCCATTTTAGACTTTGGACTACTTCTGTTTTCCTTCTGTCTGGTCTCATTAGCCCACCAGTGCCACAGATTGCGAGCCAGCAGCTGCTTTTTTATGACAGGTGATTTGATACTTTCTGTGCCATGCGTTCAGGGGGAAAAAATCTTTTCGAGCTGCACACAGCTTATGGCAGTAAGGGAGCTGGTGTGGACGCCGGGCAGAAGGCAGCAAATCTCTCAGATGTTTGTGTCTCTGTGCTGCCCACTCCCTACGATCTGACTAGCCACAGACAGCCAAAGCCGATGCACTTTTGTTTGGCGAGTGTTCCCTGCTTAGCAATTCATATTTCGCTCGCTACCTGTGTGTTTTGAGCTGTTCTGAAACGGTGGTAGAGACCAAACATAACTGTGGTCCCCAGGGTGATCAAAGGTTTAATCTGACCAGATGGAACAAACTTGAGAAAGATTTTGACTTTCCACTCTGTTTTGCAACAAGAAAGGCTGATTTTTTTTCTCCCGTCCTTTCTTTGTTAGAAAAGGCAGAGATCAGGCCATCCCCAGAGAAATGAGCAGGTGTGGCCATTTACAAGCATGTCTGGTTATATTATAAACCAACATAAGAAAAGTTTGAAATGGTTTGAAAAGATCTGCTAAACAGTTTTAATGTTTCATCCCAAATCCTATTTACTCAAACAAGAGCCGATCAAGGTCACAGTAAAATCCAGCCTGCCCAAACCTTTAAAGCTCGTGTAATTTTTTCTTATTTATTTATTTTTTTATTCTGTCTTCTCTACTAACTGAATAGGTACATTTTAGTAATCCTTGCCTCTGGACAAGCGCAGAAGTCTTTTTCTTTCTGAATGGCTAATAACAGAGCCGTTCTTCCCGTCTAATGATGAAAGAGGTGGCAGTCAAGTTCTTTCTCTTAGATGTACTGCGCACTCGGGGCAAACCATGGACAATTTTGAAACCTACAGCTACAGGAATCGCTCCCCCTCATAGGTACAGTTCGGGTTTAATTTCGTTGCCGAGGAGTATCACTAATTTACCACTCCCCGCACCCCCCAGTCTATGGACACGGTAAAGAATTTTCTTTTAAAACATCAAATAAATGCAGCTCACAGGATTACATATATTTACTTATTTATTTATTTTTTCCTAGGGAGAGGCTAATACGTTATCAGACTTCTGGTGTAAACTCAGTTTGGATCCTCCCAAAATTCTGCCAAAGGACAACTGAAAATCCCAGGCAGAGTTGGTTTTTGTTTTCTTGAAAATGCAAAACACTGCAGAGTTTTTCGTGATTTAAGGAGCTGGGTCTCATGGGGGTGGTTGCTTGTTGTTTTGGGGTGGCTTTTCCCCTGCAGGACCCCACCTCTCTCCATATTTTCTGCACTGGCCAGCTCTCGGCCTCTGCAGCCGCCGAGCCACGTCGCTGGCCGGGCAATGGTCTCGGAAACTGCCCCGCCAGCGTTTCACATTCAAATTCACCTTCCCAAATCCACGGCATCATTTTTGGCCAAAGCAGTGTCAGTCATTGCCGTCTGCGGCGAGTACAAAAGGGACCCCCTAATGGCAGCCATTTTTATTTGTTTCTTAAGATCCAAAGGCTGCTGAAAGAACAATTGGATAAAGTTGAGGATTGGAGAAGCTTGATTTTCTTGTTCCAGTGAAATGAAACTCCCGTCCTTTTTTTCTTCCCCTTCTCCTTAAAAGCCGGAGTCTGCTAGGGGGTTGTAGCTGTGTCAAAGCCGTTGGGATGCCACTGCTGATCACTTTAATTACTAGGACTAAGGAGGATAAAATTAAAAGTAGCACCATTGAAGCAGTGGAAGAAAGCTTGCCGAGATGTCGGTGAACTGTGAAATATAAAAATTGCATACCAATACATTTTTATAGGAGGGAAACAAGGAATTACATTACTTATTCTTGAGGAGTTTGTCCTTAAATGGTGAAGTTTTCCTCACTGTGCATCTGCGTGGCAGATCTTTAGACCATTACAAAGTAATTGGGGGAAAATAACAGAGCAAACTTTAATGTCTCTTTGGTGTGTCAGCTTCATGTCAGAGGGTGGAAGATTTTACTGAGTTTTCTCTTCCACTGTACAGGAAAGGAAAAAAAAAATCACTCTGTGTGTGTTTGCATGGCCCTGTCTTGGTGCAGAGCTTCTCTTCGTGTGTCTTTTTAAAGAAAAATATCTGTGTTCATGCCTCCCTACCTCTCCCAGGCTCTTTCTAAAATCTGGGGGATTGATTTGCTGTTTAATAATCATTCCGTACCTCAAAACTGAATCTACTTCCTTGTCCTGCTCTCAGTTCCATTGCTCCTTCCACCAGTGTTCCCTCACCAGGCGCAGTCACCCAGGGCTCAGATACCTGAACTGAATTTAAGCAAGAGCTGGGCTGGTTTTCTCTTATCCTCTGGTGATGATGGGCTTAATCAGCACAAACACAAACCACAATAATCTGTGTTTGCTTGGAGATCCCCGGGATGGTAATGACTATGCTAATAATTCAGGATACAAGTTCTCTCTCAGGAGGGGGGGGAGAGCAGAGGGGGACCCAGCCTGCTCAGTTTAGGGCTTTATTTTTGTCACGACCACGTAGCTGGCCTGATTTTAATCCAGCGTGCTGTAGTAGCTTCAATTGTTTGACGTTACACCACATGGGAATCTTAAGTACAAGGTTTGCATGGTTTGCTTAAAAGTCACTTAAACCAAAACCGCGAGTTCCTGTGTCCCAGGAATTACGAAGAGCAGAGATTTGAGCAGTTTTATTCCATGTAAAATTCAATGTAATTAATGTTACAGAATACTGTGGGTCGAAAGAAAGTGGGTTGCTGTGTCAGTTGGCTGGCTAGAAATTAAATTAAATTGATCTATTATGGTGCATAGGAGCAGGGGGGGAAGGTTTCCAGTTGCCTTTCTAATGTGTGCTTTACCAAATAAGTTTTTGATGGGATGTTGCTGTGCGCCTGGTGGGGGGCTGCAGGGTGGGTGCAGGCAGCCGGTGGGCCATGCTGCCTCGGGGGGGCCCGGGGGAGGTAAACCCAGGCGATCTGATAGGGACCGGGGCGCTGTCACTCAGGGGCAAGATACTGCGCTGTGTCCATATACTTTGTTTACCGTAGGGTTTTATGAGTTGTAACCTGCCCATGCAAGCTGTTAATGAGGCTAAATCTTGCTGCTTGAGGATTGAATTACAGCACACCTCTGGGCTAATGGGTATAAACAGAAAGTCCCATTAGGGCTGCGTTCTGATTCAGTCATTTGCATTTTTTCTATTGTGCCGAGAACAATGCTGAGTAAATAGCTACAAACAAACAATTTACATGGAAATGGATAAAATGTACCTAATTAGTATTTTGCCCTTGTTTTATTAATGATTGCTTAAACTAAATAGCACTTAGCAGCAGCTCTCAGCAGCATCTGCAGGTGTGGGATGCTGGGTTTCGGGGCTGGTGGGAAGCCAGCCAGGAGGCTGCTCCCGAAATTGGGCACTTTGGTGTTATATTCCACTTAGTCCGGGTCAACCGCCTGTACCTGGGCTCTAGCCCAGTCATGGTGTCGGTGACACAAACTTACCGGTACATTTGACATGAAGCCAGGCGCTGGTTTTGTGGTGCTGATGGGCATTTCTGATGCGGCAGGAGGGAGAAAAGAACCCGAGCTTTGGAAAAAATCTGGGGTTTAAGGTGAAAACCGAAACGGTTTCACTTAAGGTTTAACAGATTCTTACAGATGTGTTTGAACACATCTTTTTATTAATATTTTTTTAGTAGGGTGGGTTAGACTTTTCCAAAATGTCATGCTGCAGAACTTTGCTCATATATGTAACTGAAGTATTATCGTCCTCCGAAGGTGGTTACAAGCTTTGGTGGGACAGCGCTAGCTGGGATGGCTCCAGTGTGGTCTCTTTAATTACTGACCAAAGCCCCGCTAGTAGGATGTTTTGAAGTGGCACAAAGTCTTTTCTGCTCTGGCATCTATTGTTCTTTCATTAATTTTCATTAGTTTATTTTATATTAAAAAAAAAAAAAGATGTCTTCATTGAAGTTGAAGGATTAGATTCCTTTCCATGCCTCAGATTTGATGTCACTTTGCACTTTGAAGTCAGCTTGGTGATTGGAGTAACCGAGAGCAACATCTGGCTTCTCATTCCAGTTCTGTGACAGAGTATTCCTCGAACGAGTAATTCAATTTAGTAAAACCGTTTTTATAGCTCCAGTAAAACTTCTTATAGTTACTACTTTGAGACAAAAGTGTCTTAGAATTTTCAGCAAGGTACATTTATAGAACATAATTTATAAATGCTTAAAATTGCAAAGAATTAGGTTTCCAGTGCATTAATAATTTGGGGAATGCTTTAAAAAAAATATCTTGATTCATGGATGTCTTTAAAAATTGTGGTGTGACACCCAACTGATATCGAGCATCCTATTTATAATGTGGGCCAAGCACCATGCTGTAAACCAGTTACTATCATGATGATCAGATTGAGAATGAAATTGCATTTCTGTCAATTACTGAGTTGGCAACTGTTCAATATATCTTAGCAGCAAGATGAAGAGCGGCGTCGGCAGCTGAGAGAGAGAGCTCGTCAGCTAATAGCAGAAGCTCGATCTGGAGTGAAGATGTCAGAACTTCCTAGCTACAGTGAAATGGCTGCAGAAAAGTTGAAAGAAAGGTCAAAGGCATCTGGAGGTGAGCTGAGGAACCTTGTATCTTATTCCTATGGCAACCTAGAAACCAGAGACTTTTTTGGGTATCACTTTTATTTACACTTCAAGTTGTTGTTGTTCATCAGGTGCACATATCAAAAGACCTGGCCATAGATACGTTTCAGAAATCAGCGTTGTGTCACTTAATTTCCAGCAATTAACAGGAAAGCATATGTGTGATTGAAAGAAAAAGATGGGATATGAACAAGTCGCTCGTATTGGCTCTTTATTGACAGATTTGACGTTACCTACAGTTTTTTAAAATTTTATGATTGTTGGTTAAAATCTCCTCAATATCTAGATTTTACATAGGAGCGTGAACATAATTTTGGGGAAAAACGACATTATAAATACTTAATTTTGTATTAAATGTGTTCAAAAGACTGCTTGGGTAGAGAATTTTAAAGGCAGCCCATGGGAGGTGGGGAAACAACCTTTTGATTTTAAATGGTGGTCTTTTGACATACCACTTGCCTTTACAGGTTTTGAGTTGTAATATTGCTATAATGTTATTAAACTGACTTTGAAATGTCATTAAAATTCATACACCTGCCAGTGCTACGAGCTGGAGTAATGTAGTGTCACTCAAACTCAAATGGGTGCTGAGCACCCGTTTCAGTACAGGCTTCTTGCTCTTTTAGTGTCTCCTATATATTCTAAGGGGAAATTGTATTTCTCATACAACCATGTAATTGTAAGCCAAAGTGTCGGAAAAATGCAGCTTTACGTTCACAATGCATGTAGATTCAACAATATTTTTTTTCTTCTCTACTACATGCATTTTCTACGCATATATATTTAAATACAGTCTTAGCACACCCGAAATGCTACACTCCTGTTCCCTTTAACACCAAAGAGAAAAGCACTTAGTTGTATGTCTCCCTTTGGGTCTGGCCTTCAGTTTTCCTCTCTTTGCCCAGAAAACTAGGCTTGGCAACATAACTGCTCCATGACAGATGAGAAAATCACATCCTCGGTGGGGAGGGAGTAAGACGGGCTGAGCAAAACAGCACTGTACTCGTGTATTAAGTAGACTATGGTGTTCCTCATCCCTCTTCGCAATGTGTGACTCCCCATCCTACGCTGTTTCATTTCTTCCTCCTTGCTGTTTTATTGTGCCTGTGCAGAGCTGTTCCTGCCGTCTCTCCCCTCCAAGCAGGCAATGCTGTCTGGGCATATCCCCGTTGCTCCTTTGCGTAGTAGCTACCCTGCTTTGTCGCAGTGTCTCGCTTGTAGCGTGGCTAAATACCCCAGTGTTCAGCTTTCTGGGATGTGGCCCTCCCTGCTCATGTTTTCCTCTGAACTTTGCCATTGCTCTTCCTGCCCTTCCTTCAGTTTATAAAACAGCCTCAGAGGTAACGGTGCATGGTGCATATATATTTAAAAAAAATAAAAATACATATGTATAAATTGCATATGCACTCAGAGTTTGTGTTACTAAAGGAGGAGACAGTATCAGTAATTACAAACAAGTTGTCATAAAGTTGTCACCACTATACCTGTTGGATTTTATCCAGTATAACAATTTCACTGCTTTCTACTTCTCAATGTGCTTGGAGTTATCTCCTTGGTTTACATTTCCTACCTTGATTTTTCTTTATTCATACAGTAGTTCAGGCAAGCTATCTGAGCTTCTCTTGGACTTCCAGATTTCATTCCCTGCCTTCTTTTATTCCTCTTTGCTCTTTTTATGTCAATGTACATTTTTTTAGCACTTCTTTCTACTTACTCTCAAATAACTTTCTTGATGGCACATCTTCCACATACGTCTACCACACGGCTGGCAATGTCAGGTGCCACACTAGATCTCCACTCAAGAAATTAATTCATCTAAAATGAAGCCGGTTCTGTGAAACGGCACCAACGCTTTATAAATCAATTACAATTATTTCTGAGTTTAATATCTTTCTTTTTTTTTTTATTTCCACCAAAAATTAGGTTTTAATAGACAGTCTCCTTATTACAACTTATTACAACTGTATGCTGGATATTGCCCGGACTGCATTCACATGTGGAAGGTTTTTTCTGTGTATAGTCCTGTATTCCCAGTACAATACCCAAGACAAGCTTATGGTAATATCTTATGTCTTCCAAGCTCTCTTGTCCATTATGCTGCATTAATCTTTTCTTCTGCATTGGTTGCTACATTTTAATTTGCAAAAAGGGAATGTAAAAAAAAATAATTTTCCCCTCTCTCAAGTCACTTACTCCAGAAAAAAAGTGACAATTCAGCTTTGGGATTTGGGGATTTTTAAAGACAGACTTCTTGCTTGCTATTGTAGGTGAAGACGTGCTAACTCTCCTTGTTTCTGTATGCTTATTAAGAGTTTCATGCTTTGGCATGGTGCTACATCCTCTGTTAAAAGGCTTTATTTAATCATGGTCTGAAAAACTCATGCCTATGGCAAGTTGAAACTTTATAAGCAGCATCCTTTGCTACAAAATCCAGTCTTTTTCATAGGTTATTTGGCATGTGAGACAGAAAATACTTCTTCCTGCCAACTGCCAGAGGGTTTGGGATGGCAGCTTCAAATTTATTAGATGTCCTGCTAGCTTCAGGCTGATAAGCGGATGCCTTGAGATGGGTCCAGGGACAGTATCAAGATAGGAATCCAAATATCCTCCCTCTTCCCAGCAGCGACGGGACAAAGGAATTGACGTCTTATCTCTGTATTGTCCCCGTGCAGTGGGACACCCAATCTACCCTTTTGGGATTCGGGTAGGCTGTTTTCTTTGCTCTCTGGCACATCTCCATCCTTTCTTTGAGACAGTGTCTTTGTGAGGATGCAGATCAGATCCAGAGGTGGTGAGTAGGCAGCTACGGGAGGAAACAACGGAGAGGACAGGGGGTAAGACAAGGGTAGTGTGAAGAGGCTTTGGTGAACAAAGCACCAAAACTGTGCAAAACTGGAAGGGGAGAAGAGAATGAACACGTGAAGAGTGCAGGAAAGAGATGTTAGAGGAGCAGGGAGGGAAAAACACAGGAGAAGCAGCATCCAAATGTATTATAAGAGAAAAAAGAGTCTTCAGAAATTTTGGAATTAATAACAAAAGCTGGAAAGGTGTACTGCAGTTACAAAACTTGCCAAGGAGAGCCAGCTGGCATGGCATTGCACTTGCGTGCTTGAAGTTTTCAGGGTACGTTACGGATTTTACTTCTGAGGCAATGATTTGGAGGGAACGTACATGGTAGCTCAGGCTTACTCATCGTGCTTAGTCTCCAACTCATAAAACAGTGTTAAGCCCCCTATTTAATGTTTTTAACAGGCAGTATTTCTATCTGTTGGCAGTTACTGCTGTACTTTCTTGTCCTGACATCTGATTTCGTGTACACTGAACCAGTATTTCAACTCCACATTTCTTCCATTCCCCACCTTGGCTTCCTTTACTACTGTTCAGATGCTCCTGTCACATCCTGTAGCCTTAAAGTGAACTCTCTACCTGAAAGTAAACAAACTAAATATCTGAATATCCACAGGTTTGAAGGATTTCCCAGGTGGCCCTGGAGGCTGGAGGCATCTTCCCTCAAGAGCAAGTGCTGTGCCTACAGCTCCAGCGGCAGCTTGCACACACTCCTGCCGCTAACGTGATCCAGCCTCCATCAGTGCTTTCACCTCTCTATGAAAATTGTTCCTTTTTAATTTCATCTAGAAACTGATAAAGTCTGCTGCACCTCCTTCACATGTGGACAGGCTTAAACTGAGTCAAGAGAATATCAGTTTAACCACAAATTGAGCCTGAGCTTAGTCTGGATAGTAAGATGTATGAGCTAAAAAATGCCTCTGGATCTTTTTTCCATCAATATTCTGGCATTTCCATTTGGTTCCTAAAGATTCTTATTTCTTCAGCCCGGACTTCAATCCAGGCTGTGCAGGGTAATGGTCAGTGCTGTTCAGTTGTTGACTTAATCATTTTGTCTTTAGTTTTGTTCGTTTCTTCACAGCACAGTAAAGTTTTGCTGTCTTTGTAGGATCCATGTTTGCATACTGCTCAAGGAAGTGGTTCTTCAGTACTCTGCTGAATACGTGCCCTGGTTCTAGACCAAGTGTTTTAAGTTTTTCACACTAGTAATTTGTTCTTTTCATAAAAGATATGTTATCTCTTCGTCATGTTGCTCCTTTTATCTTTTATAATTGCAAAATCTTGCTGTAACATGCTCCCTAAACACATTTCCCTTTTTAATACACTGGAAGAACATTGGACTGGAAAAAAACCGTAAGAGTAGTTTAAAAGAAGGAATCTGTAGATCTTGAAAGATAGTTGAAAATTTCTGAAATCACTTCAAATGAATGCTTTTAATTGAAAAATATTTATTTATTTATTTATTTATTTATTAATAAAGTGTAAATGTCCTTACAGTCACATTCAGTCAAAGCCTGCCAACTTTAAATTAAATACTAGGTCAGGTCATTATCTGACACTAGGAGCTGGTGTCTTCGACATTCCCATCTCTTTTGTTACCTAAAATGGTGGTGTCAAAGACAGTGCCTCTGATCTCATCGCACTATATTAAATTAAAGAAAATCAAATAATCTAATATAGGCATTGCCTTAGTATGCAGCAGTCTTAAACCCTATCATCTTGTTTAGATTGTTTTGACACATCCAGAATCCTGCTGGGTGACGGGTAGTCGTGAGCTGACCTTGCGGGCTGACTTCTCTGGGTGCTTTGGAAAGTCATTGCCTGCCTCCAGGCTCGCCGGGGGTTTGGTTTCACTCCACCGTAGCGGTGTCCCTCTTTCTTTCTCTTCCACCGCTTCCAAATGTCCACGGCCCTTTGCTGCTTGTAGCCCGGTCGTGCTTTCCATGTCAGCTGTCACCTCCAGCTCCCGCGTGCGTTTGAGAGTCCCGTGGCCTGAGTGCCACTGAGTTTCTCTGATACCGTCAGGAAGGATTTAAAATCATGTGAGAAGTCTGGCTCATAATTAGAAAAAGTAGCAGTGCTTTGAAGAAAATTCAAAACTTGAGAGTTGTTGCTGTGGCTGCTTTGCCGTTCTCTGTTTTTTCTTCCTCTGCTTCTTACCCCATCCCTTCAGTCCACTTCGTGATGGTCACGCTGTGCCCGTCTCCTTTGCCCCCCTGCCTCCGCACTGCCTGGAGCGACCGGCGTGCAGACCCCGGTGCCGAGGGGCTGGGGGTGTAGGGCAGGAGCCTTACCCCGGGGGGCAGAGGTCTGCGAAAGCCATGGGCAGTTACGGAGGGGCTGCGGAAGCGGCTGGTTGGAAAAGACTGGTGGGCACGTAGAGCAACAGGGTCCTCACATGGGAATTACAGGGACTGGGGAGATAAAGAGGTAAAGAAAAGAAACGATTTAGGACCTTCACGTCAGCAGTGTGGGCCTGGAGTGCAAACTTCAGGTCTGGGGCTGAGGTCTGGCATGGTTTGGAGGCAGATGCTGATCAGCACCGGCCCGGCGCCAAACATCCCCAGGCTCCTGGGACCTGGTGCTGTGCGTGGGGTCCTTTCTGTTCACCTGGCATGTGAACGTACTGAGGTCCTGTCATGCTAATTAGTATTTTTTCCTATTGTGATGTGTTTTAAAGTTCCTTTAGTTGACTCTATGTGTCTTTTTTTCTTCAGACACGCTCCAGCCTTCTCTTTTTGTCATTTTTACACGCATGCATGCATATGTAGGAAAAAAATACGCGTATAAGTCTGAACAAGTGTAGATAGCATTTGATATGAGACTTAAAAGTGAGTGAATACAATGCAACTACATGCTTTGAAAGTACTAATCTAGCTTTTATGGACGTTAATTTCATTATATATTTGTATTGAAAATGCGAGTCAGGGTTTTATTTCTGGGATCTGCTTCACAATTCAGCACTTGCTATTTGATCTTCCTCAGGTTACCTACTCTTTCTGCGCCATAATTTACCTACATGATCATCATAATTGTAATTATAATAATCGCCTACTTCATAAAACATTATGGGGCTCATTTACAAGTGATATTCATAAGCTGCTCTGAGAAACTCGGTAGAAAGATCCCATAAAAAATATAAAGTATAATTATAATTATTATTTTATTCAAAATGTATGGAGCTTACAAACAACACTGATTCAGAGTGGTGCAGCTAGGCAGCAACCTGAGAGCGTGCTGCTGCTGCGCCCAAGGCCGGCGGTGGCCTGGGTGGTGGCCTGGGTGGTGGCTTTCCTGCTTGTACCAGAAGTGGTGGGAGACACCGACACCCGGCCAAGCTAGAGCCATCCCCACGCTGGGGTGCTGTGCGAAGTAAGGAGCAGCAAGGCTCCCGAGCTGGGAGCTTGGTGCCGGGGCCGCTGCCTTTCCTGGCCAGGAGACCGGGTCCCACTGCTGGCCAGATCCATCCAGACCTGCCGTGTGCCAGCCTCGGCGCCTGTTCTGCTTTGTAGGGAACAGGGAGCCTCGGGGAAATTATTTTGACTGGAGTTACAAGGAAAAGCACATATGCTTTTCTGAATTAGCCAGATTCAGCGCAGAGAAGAGCCACTGCTGAGGCCAGACTCTACCTTTATTGTAGCAGGAGTTTCCAGCAGAGCCCCCTGTGTGTATATTGAATTGCATCGGTTTAAAGATAAATCCATGAGTGGACAGAGTGAAATCTCCTTCCAGACTTATTTAATGATTTGCATTTTTATCATAACTCAGCTTGTTCTCTAAAGCATTCTTTTTTTTTTTTAGTGATGTGGTGCATGGACATAAGAAAATACTAACCTTAACGCTGTATGTTCCTACAGATGAGGATGAGGATGATGATAATATTGAGATAGATACTAACGAGGAGGTTCCTGAATGCTCTGTTACTGGAGGTGGAGATGAGCTTACTAACCTAGAAAATGACCTTGATTCAACGGGTAATTTAAATAATGGCTATTTTGTGTATTTTGCATGACTAACACTCCGTCATCATATAAGTACTGATGTGCTGCTTCTCTCTATCATAGCTTTATTCCTTTGTGCCTTCTCAGGTCTTTTAAACCCTAGTGCTTATTCTTTTTGAGTATTTTGCATTCACGTTCAGCTGAAATTTTAAATCAGCGACAAAATCATCATTTCCAACAATGGCAGAATTAAATGTCTTTTGCTTGTTTGATGGGGAAGGGGACCCCTGGCCAGGTTTGTAAAGCAAAGCCACCTGAAATCACCTTGCCTGAACTGCCACAGCAAAGCAGGGTGGGCAGAGGAGTGAGCAGTCACGTTGGTGAGTCTGGCTGCCACTCTCTGCACTGACATCCCGGCCCAGCTGCTCAGGGAAGGGGAGCAAATGTGGCTACGTGTCCGTGTGGACCGGGCATCCCTCCGCTCCTCCCCAAGGACCAGTTCTTGAATCTATACTTTGTTGCTCTGGTGGGGAGACAGAATTACAAATCTGAACAGAATTAGTCCTATTTTCTTTACAATGTTCAGATAATAGGGTTTTTTAATAACACATTTTAAAAGCGTTCGTTATTCTTGTAGGCGTGCTCGCATAATCATATTGCGTGCAGGTCAGGTAATAAGTCATAGTAGTGGTATTTCCCCTTTCAAAAATAATCAAGCAAAACTGGAGATCAGGTGATAAATATGATGATAAATATGTGAGGATCTTACAAGAGATGCGTATTTTAAAAGCAGCTAGATCTTCGAAGGCGCAGAGGTCGCTGCCTATCAGGAAGGGGCTCAGCTGCTCGCAGGGACCTGCCGAAGGAGCTCGTTCCCTGTCCGAGCCTGCCTGTCCCCAGCAGCCGGGGGGGGCACGGGGGGCTCTGTCCTGTGCTGTGCTGCTCTGCCGGGGCATTTCTGCTTGCCACAAGTTAGCCCAAGCCCGGAGAAGTGTGGCAAACACAGGACAGCATGGGGGGAAAAGGCAGTACAGGAGGGAACGAGGGCACTGCTGACAGCATCCTCTGGCTTGGTTCTGCCCGTACTAGCTGGACCCAAGTGCGTAGCCCATCGTATGTTAAGTCAGACCACTTCACTTAGTGTTTGCTCTTTATATATTAAACCGGCAATGATGCGCATATAGCACTTTCTTTCTAGTCTTTTTTGAATGCAAAAGATTTGAGTCATGTCCTTAATTATTTTTTTTTGAGGATTTCCAAACACGTAAGAAAACATATTTAGTGTTTCCAGCATTTGAATTAAGCTGATTTAGAGCAAAATTCTGTCAAATACTTTTCCAATAAATACTGGTTCATTTTAGGGGAAATAGAAAATGAGTAAATGAATATTCCTGTCACACAGCCACAGCGACTTACCAACACCTATGTTGGTGGCCCTTCTTTCCTGAGGGATACCTTCCCAGGGATACACATCCACTACCCAACGCTGCATCTCCACCATGGGAGGACATTCCGGAAAAAAACGGGGACATCATTTTGCAGTTCAGTCTGCTGGGTAGACAGAGGTGCAGAGGAGTAAGGAAGACGATGGGCAATAATACAGAAGGCAGTCAAATGCTGTGATAGAAATCAGCGTACATAGATTTTGGTGGAATTGTGCCAACTCATAGCAAGTTCTAGTGCAGGCTGAACCTCCTGGGGGCACTTAAACGCAACACTGTAAAGGGGCATTTCACATTTGGGATTGGTTTTGACCACCTTAATTAATGTGTCCCCTGCTGAATCTTAGTCCTTTCCATCTCTCTTCAAGAAGAGAAAACTTTAAAAAAAAAATATTTTACTGCCAGTTGTTGGTTTCAAATATTGCAGCTGTCTGTGTATGTCAGCACTGCTACCGTACACTGCTGTGAATGTGTCTGATAAAATGTGAACCTCTTATGTCATAGTTATTACATGATGTTTATGTATAAACCCACGAGAATGTGCATGTACTTACATGTGAGCCTCAATTCAGGACACCCTGGCTGGGTGTGCCCGAGGAAAGGGAAACTGTCCTTCGTCACAGCCCGACCCAGCCCGTCACCGCGGGAGGCAGGCAGCGCTGGGCTGCCAGCATGCCAAAACATTTTGGCTAATATGAACTGGAGTGCTCCAAACCCTGGAAGGAGCTGGGAGGCAAAACAGTCACGGCTCCACTTCCCAGCCCAGTTACAGCCACCAGCCCGCAGCGAGCGCTCGGGCTGCACCTGTAGGAAAACATCCCCAGTGCCCTTTCCGCTGCGCCTGACCTGAGGCCCGGGTGTACGTGCATCGTACATGCAGGTGATGCTGCATTCGCTCCAGTACAGGGGCCGTTTCTCGTGTCGTGCTGCATGTAGAGTCTGTCGGGGGCTTCTGCGCCAGCGTTACCCGCGTTCCTACCCAGGGTAGCTCCGTAGGTCTGCGCTGCGGTTTGTTATTAACACCTTTCTCCTTACTGTGTGTGTATGTGTAGGTAACTCTGTGTGTAGGTGTGTTACAAATTCTTATAGTCAACGATGACATACAGAATGAATGTTATTGGGAGGTAAAATCCTCAGCTATTATTTCTTTGGGCTCTGATCCAAGTTGCTAAAACTGATGAAAAAGATTTTGGGGCTTTGGCAGACTTTGAATCTGTCCCTTCGATGCCATTACGAAGCATTTTACAGCTCCCCCAGCTTCAACATATTCTATAAATCATAGTAAAATATTACCAGAAAGCTGTCTCTTTTGATACTGAAATGTTAACATCGAGAAGCTGTGCCAAGGAGCCTCATAATGAATTAGTAGTTCATAAACTTAAGGGGCTATCAGTCTGTAGAATATGGGATAAATTGTTATATGTCATCTTAAAATGAATGGCTCTTTAAGTGTGTTTTTATACCATTGTGTTGGTACTTATAGGATGGGAGTAACTTAGAGCAAACTGTCTACTTTCTGTGTTTTTCACCCGCTCTCTTCAAGCGTGTTTACTTCTTCATTTAAGTGCTACATGGATATTTTTTTTTTGTGAGAAAACTTAGGAATTATCTCTGCACGTTACACAAATGTATGCCAGTCCAAATTGGAAAAAAAAAAAAAAAAATTTCCTTCTATTTTGCTATCATTTCAAACTAAAAAAGTAAAAAGTGAATTAAATCTACCTTTTAAATTGCTACATTGTTGTAGCGACTCTGCATTTAAATGCATCTCACTCTGTTGTATGTGGTATTTGCATATTTAGCAGAACAAAACAGTAAGTTGGTGGATTTGAAGCTGAAGAAGCTCCTAGAAGCTCAGCCACAGGTGGCAAATTCACTCTCCAGTGCTGCTCAGAAAGCTGTAACTGATAGCTCAGAGCAAGACATTAAGGTAAGTTTTGATTAACGCTTTTGTCTCAGTACCTGTGTGTTCTGATTTCGGGTTTGTACTTTGTGAGGAGGAAAATGATTTCTTATCATACCCTTCACAGTGAGAAACGCAAAACCTTCATGGCAGTGCAGTTGCGTAGTTTGCAAAGCACCGGGGCTTTTCCTGGTGATTAATCAACACGTTCTCTTTTTTGTTTGGGTTTTTTTTTCTTTTTTTAAGTTTTGTTTTGATCTTGATGCTTGTCGTCATTGGCGTAACACTAACGGACAGGAGAAGCGCCCCTCGACCCTGGCTGCCCAGGCTGTCGGTACACCGGAGGCGCAGCGCGGGCTCCGTCCTGCTGCGGGGCAGGCAGCCAGGCGCTCCCCGGCTGAGCGGGAGCGGGACCGGGCTGGCAGCGATCCGCTGCCCTCCCAAGCCTGACCCTCTGGGTTTTCTCCCTCAAAACCGAGCTGTGGTACACTTTAAAAGCGTACCTACTTGAGTGCTTGTCAACGAGCGCTTCTGAGAAAGAGGCACACACATGCGGCGTCTGTGGTCATTTTGCCTGTTCTCAGCGTTCACCACTTCAGCAGAAAGCGCTCACCAATCAATTTTCCATTTCGTTTTCTTAATTAGACCCCTTGTGCTCTTACTATTATTTTTTTTTTTAAATAGTCCCTGTATGTCATTAATATCCCTATGGCTCTGGGGCACTTCCAGTTGGGTATAACTTTTCACCCACCTGCAGTCTGGGGGGAAAGCGCTGCTGACTGAAAGGATTTCCTTCCCCAGATACAGAGATGCTTTGAAGTCCCAAAACAATGACTTTCATTGCTTTTCCCTTACACTGTCGGTTCCTATAAATTGGTGATGAAAGTGTGTGGCAGCAGCAGAGGACTTTCGGTCTCTATCTTTGAACAAAAGGAAGCCTGGATCAAGTCTGATTTTTGCGTTCAATTTAGCTTTCTGCAGTGGATTTAATGCAAAATGAAGCTGGCCCAAGAATAATACAATGGATTGAAAAGGCTAACTGAATTAGTGGGCTTAGAGGAATACATTTGTAAAGTGGCAGAAGTCCCCAGTCATAAAAAGGTTTCTTAAAATGGGATTTACTGGCTAATCACACTGATATTTTAGCATGTTGCCAGGCCTAAAAAATTAGTCATGTTTGTTTATTTTGGTAAAGACTCTGGTTTAGGCTGTCAGATGGTTATTGCGCTAATAACAGGAAACCACCTTTTATTTAACCAGAATCATAACCGTCTGATCAGTGCCGCTGGAAAGTCATCTGAGGGTACGAGCGATACTTTTTTAAGCTTAATTCGACCAACGACACACAGGTCACCTCTTAGGGTGATTTGGTGTCACCTAGCCTGACGAAAATGGTAGAAAAGCATCTGTGAAGGAGTGGATTTTTCTTTTTTCCCCCCCCATAAGGTGCTCCCACAGAAGGTGCAACGTAACAGTTTATCTCTGTGTGTGCCTTTCTAAGGAAGAGTTGGAAAGCGGCATTATAAGGAATATATGGTGTCCATCTGTTCTCATGGAGCTCTTGGCATTGAGGTGGATTTGTTTTTTAATAAAATGCAGTTTACACGTTTCTAAATGAGGCATTCTGTGTTTGTGGAAAAGGATAAACTGTTACCTTCCCTTGGGGATTGTGTATCCCCGGCCTCCTTGAGGCTAGAGAATGGGCCATTGGAGAACTCCCTCATTACCGATTGTCTCAATGCAGAGGAAGGGCAAAGTCTTGGTAGCTTTTGATAACCAGTTTCAGCATTCAGCAGGCTTAGCTATTAGTCATGCATCTTAGCCTTTCCCTATTTACTTTCAAAACACTTAATAAAAATAATAAAAGATTAGGTATAAAATGAAATATTTGTTTGGTACACAGCACCTCGGTATCTGCAGCTTCCACACACCGCGGTGGTTCAGTCTTCTGGGATATTTTGTGTTGATAGAATCATTTGAATTTGTTACCAGTATTAACATAGGAAGCCCTGGAAAAGATAATTGTAGTTTCCTTAGCGGTAAAGGGCTTACTTACAAATCTGGCTTTGGAAAGTTATAGCTGATGAAATGCAGTTCAGTGGGGTAGTATTATAATCCTACCTTTTAGCCTTCATCCAGCATTAGTGGTTTATCTCAATGGGCATAAAATTAGAAACTAGTTCTTCTTGTCATACAAGTCTGTGGGACTACGGAAAACGCCAGATTTCTGTGCTGGGCAGGGAGGCAGGCGGGAGGCAGTGTGCTTTTAAAACGATACGGGTCGTGTTCAGGGGTAGAGACGCCGCTACTTGGCAGCAGCAGACGCGGCGCTTGGCAAATCAAAGTTGCAAAGGAGTGATTTTGCCTTTAAAACCGGCATCGCTGGCAAATGCCGGCCACAATTAATGGGGCTGGCTGTTAAGTAAGTAGAGGGAGTCCTACAGGAGGGTGCCCACATAGCCAAAAGCCAGTCGTTGCCACCACGCATTAAAACAAAAAGGAGGAGGGAAAAAAAAAAAAAAAGAAAAAAAAAAAGGGAAAAGTTAATCACTCTTCTCCTTTTTTTTCCCCAGCTGATACTTTCATCCTATATAAACTGCAGCCCAAGTTGCGAAATCCTCTCTGCAAAAGCTGTGTCCTATCCCCTCACTGAAACGTACCTTTTGCATTCCTGTCCTCCCGTTTGTAAACAAAAGAAACCGTTGTGTGTCTGGTTTTTTTCCTGGCAGAATGGAACAGAGGAACACCGTGCTGAGCGATTACAAATAGCAGCAGAACGGTTTAGAAATCCCGTTGTGTTCAGCAAGGACTCTACCGTCAGAAAAACTCAGCTCCAGTCTTTCAGTCAATACGTGGAGAGCAGACCAGGTAGGCGAAAATATAAAACCTGTTTTCCCATCTTGTGATTTAATAATATTTAACAATAAATATATGAAAACCCGATAATGTTAAGTCCACATTTCAATACATAAATATCAAGCTTTATAATAATTTTACATGTCTTTCCCCTTTTTTCAAGAGATGAAAAGGCAGAGATCAATACAGGAAGATACAAAGAGAGGAAATGAGGAGAAGGCTGCGATAACTGAGACTCAGAGGAAGCCATCAGAAGATGAAGTGCTTAATGTATATTAATTTTTTGTCTGGTTTCATGATTGCTGATAATTCCAAACTGTATGTGGAAATAGTGCCTTTATTTGTTAAAATGAGATGTTAGGTTTTTTTAGATGTCAATCTCCAGTGCATTCAAAGCAGAGTGAGAGGGGTGCACTGTTGAATTAGTCTGCAGTGTGGTGATAATTGTCAGATAAAAAAAATGAATTTTTCAGAGTTCCACAGCCCCAGCTTCCCTGAGACATTTCCATCAGGGCACTTCCCATAAAGAGATTCCAGTATTGATCTACCGGGAGGATTTTAATTATTACAATAGCAGATACCGCAGAGCTGCAGTTAGAGGGAAGAGTCACATGAGACCTGCTAGAATTTCTCAGCCAACCCATTTTGTTGGCTTGGGTTAATGGGTGTTCAACCTTTCCATTATCCAGATCAGCCGTGAATTACTAGCTGAATGATGTTTGCATTAATATAATATATATGGTAATTTCTTCACTTAATTAACGGGGAGGTTCAGCTCAGTAGGGGTATGGGCTGATCATGTGTAAAATTGATTTGTGAGGGAAATATTTGATAGACCGCAGGGAGAAAGCTGGTTTTGATGGACAGCTGCGGGACAGAAGCAGGAAGAACAAGTTTTAACCTGAATTTTTTTTGTCTGAAGAAACAACACAGCCTTTGATGGTGGTCGTTTGTGGCTCTCCACAATTTATCTAAACACGTTGGTCGTTTTTGCTGAAGCAATCTAGAGCTGAGTAGTTATTTTGTACCGCTATCGTATCTACACCAAAACACGGAACTTTTTACAAGCCAGAGTTATTTTTAGCCTGGTTGTACTTTTGCAGAGCTGAAAAGGTCTGGCACAGTAAGTTCACATTATATATGCAGATGATACACGTGAACTCTTGGGATATTTCAGCCTGACACAGCATTTCTTTTCATCTTCTAATAACAATTGTTAACAATTATGCATGCTGACATTAGGGAAGTTTCCATACTATTTTCAGTTCATTACAGTTGATGAAAGGCAATATATGGCACATCACTTCGAGTCCCCAGACTGATTGATGGTTAGGGTTTTTTTCTTCAGGGACTGCTCTCAGGGAGTTTTGTTATTGTGGTGGTGGTTGTTTTTCTGGCTGGATGACAGGTAGAAAAAGGGTTTCCATTCGAGCTGATACTGTTGGCTGTTGTGTAGGAGGAGGAGGGCCAAATTAATGGGGGCACAATCTGCTTAAATTCAGATACCCCCAGTTTCAAGGTTCTGTGCTCGTTGCTGGCACTGGCAGCTCGGCCATGCCGTTAGCCGTCGTTCCCAACGTGCCCTGTTTTGCAGTCGTACACTGATGTGGTTATGATACCTGTTGCCTGAATATGAAGCTGAATTGATGATTTGGGACATATTTACAGAAACATTCAATGAAAGTATGTGAGACCCTTACACAGCCTCTAGCAGGGAAACAAGCCTCATTAAAAAAAAACAAGAACCCTGTATATTTTTCTGTTCCCAAAGGACAGTGATTTTAGCTGCATCCTTTTCAGAGTGCTGATGAAACATGAAATCATTTTGCCAGGGTTTGTGGTTGGTTTTTTTTTTCCCAATGTAAACCATTCACCAAGGCTCTGGGGCAGGTGGAGGAGGAAGAAGTGGATGGAGTTACTCAGCAGGAGTAATGTTTTTTTCTAACTTATACAAACCCATGCTTCAGGAATGACATTCCAGCGTTGCATACAGCCCATGATAACTCAGCACAGCCAAAACACTGTGTGAAAGGCACTGAGCCACCTGAGAATAGCGGGAAGGTACTCGGTGGCTGTTCCTGGGCCCCTAGAGAGACAGCCAAACCACCTGGGAAACGTTTGGAGAGCTGTGTGGCCATCCGTGGGGCAATGCTGAGAAGTTACAGGGGACGAGAGGCACTGGCTTGATTGTTAGTGCTCCCACAGGTTTCTTGGCGAGGTTCAATACGATTTATCAGCTCGGTATCCCAGGGCTGCCTCCTGGGCAGGCAGCAGCCGGCACAGGGGCAGGACAGCTCGAGTTAGTCCCTGTACTGCTGAGCATCTGCCCGGTGCCGTTTGTCACCGCTTCTCAGGTGAAGAATCACAGTTAGAGTAATTAAAGTTATTTTTGCAGATCACCGCGTGGCAGGGCAATTGCCTGCATCAGAGAAAGCCCAAAGAGGCATCTCAGCCCAGGCTGGCGAGCCCTGGCGTTACAGTTGACCCAGGAGAGCTGAACAAGGCAGGGAGCTTGTGGTTTTAATCCTAAAAGCCCACTTTTTAATTGTCATTAAGAGACACTCGTGCTAGTTCTTCTATCCCCTAAAGTTAGCTTTTTAAAATTGAGTAAGACCTGAATGGAGTAGAAATGGCATGTTAAATAGTGCTTTATTTGGATTACGTTTCCTTTCATTATGCTTTGTTACAGCAGCTTTTATGTACTTAGAAATAAATTAGAGGAATTTCAAAAAGCCAGCCAGGTAGTAAAAAACTGCAAAATCAAATGTTCCCTAAAGAAAAAACCAGGGCGTTTTAATAAACAAATAAGGACATTTGGCAAAATTGTAGAGTTTGTGAAATGTAAGTGTTAGCTTTTTGGTAGCGAGCATGATATTTGGTTGTTTAGGTAAGTGCCTTACTAAGTGTTTGTGGAAAGGAAAAATGCAACTTACAAGTGATGTTTTTTCTTCTTGTTTGTTCTCTTTAACAGAAAGGGTTCAAAGACACCAGTCAGTATGTTGTAGGAGAATTGGCAGCACTAGAGAATGAGCAAAAGCAAATTGACACCCGTGCCGCGCTGGTGGAGAAGCGCCTTCGCTATCTCATGGACACAGGTACGGTGCCCAATTACACTGTAAACAGTTTTGGCAAATTGAGCGTTCACAAACTCTTATAGAGTTTTGGAAGTGTGAATCTTTGAAGCCTGAATGTTCAGCAAAACTGCCTTGAAAATAAAAAGGCTGCGATTTGCAGCCACCTCTCTGGGCCCTGGTGATAAGAGTGCCTTCATGGGAAGTGATAACTTGCCCTGATACCGTGTGAGCCAGCACTATTGAACAGTGTGCTCATCCATGCAGAGTTGGAATACACATCTGTGCCTCATTGATATGCCACTGCTTTAAAAAAAAAGGGGGGGGGGGGGCAGAGAAAAAAAAAGTAAGATCTTCACTGTTCTACTGATTCAGTGGGAAAAAAAAGATTTGGCCAGCTAAAGCCATGTACTGCATGAAACAGAGCACGGTACATGGGGGAAAGCTCCATTGACTAGATCACTGAAATTTGAGAATACTATCTGGTTACTGATGCTCCACAATTATTTTATTTATTTATTTATTTATTTTCAGGAGAGTGGGTTGTGAAAGTCTGTAATACTTGGTGGTGTAGGTGCAGTTGAAAGGACTGAAGTGTACGGGCGATTTTTTGTTAAAAGCACGATGGTTTTGACTTCCATGCTGAATGTTAGGTGGCGGTTCAGTGCTGATGGTCGTCAGAGATGGAGAGGCTTAACCATGTCAGTTGGAAATGAATGGTGCTTTGGTATTTCAAAAATAAATAATATTGTAGGTCCAAAAAGCATTCTTCTTGTCCCTTGGGGAAAAAAGTTAGTCGGTCCAAATTACTTTGTGGATAAATTGGCTTTATAAGGTATGTGTGTATTTGATGTTATAAACTTGAAGTCTGTCTTTAACTGAAATAGCAGATTTAAAAGTAGATTTGAACCCAGTGTTATGTTTTGAAACACAGATGAATAGACTTTAGTTAAAGTTCAGCACTTTGAAGTGAGCTTGCCGCATGCATCCAAATATTAGGGTATTTTTAAAAAATGTATTTACTTTCTCATGTGCTCAGGTGGTTTGACTTTTTTTAATGGTTTTACAAAAACATGTGACTCGGAAACTATTTCCGTCATGGATGAATGCTTGTTTAGCAGAACTTTTACCTGTTACAGTCTTTTGAAGTACTTTTTCAAATGCATTATGTGACCCTTAGTTATTTAACTAGAGAAAATGTGTGTATATTATCCTGCGCTTTCTTGTGTGCTTTGTTGTATTTGTGAAAAGTATGTTCCGCACAAAAGAGCGAGCGCAGTGTTTCACGAGTCTTATATGACCCCTGAACACCGCCTCTAGATACGTATGGAGTCACCAGCATAGCGCTTGGGGATTTTGAAAATTCTAATAAACCTGTCATCATTTGATTTATGCCATTTATTCCATTTTAAGAGAGATTTGTTATCTTTCTTATGTTTCTAATTTCTTGTATTTTGAAGTATGGCAAAAGTTTCTGTATTCTTCGTGTCATCACACAATGAGATGATGTTTCTTTTACGTATCCTGCATGAAATGGGGAGTCTAGCACACAGCTAGAGCGGCTTATACAGCGTGGCTGTAAGGATTGTAAGAGGAATACTAATGCAGACCCGTCACTGCTTCTACTGTGGATGAGGGGACAAGTGGTGCAGCCACAATGAAAGAGTTACTTTTACATTCTTGACCGTTTACCGAGCATTTGGGATTTAAATTAAAACAAATGATTTAACAAGTCCTTCATAAAGATCCTCTTTAAGTTCTCAGCTTAAAAACATGATTTAGGAGAAAACATGTGAAAAGTGGAGTTTCTTACCTGTAGTTAACCTGGAAAGCCGGGATTCTCAAACTTCTCTAACTATGGTTCACATCTTAAGAGGCAGCCTATCTTGTGTGCCACTTCCCCTGCCAATCAGTATCCCATTTGTCATCAGACAGCATCCCTGTGGCAGTGGCTGCGATTGCTTGCGTGGAGATGCAGTATTAGAAGGGTTGTGGTTTGTTGTTTGGATTTTGGTTTGTTTTGTTGGAGGTTTTTTAGTAGTCCTTGATGTGATATATTAGTGGGGGAAATCTGAACGTCTTTCTTGGCTGTGCCTTTAAACCGCTGTTGTGTCAGCAGTTTCTGTGCCCCATGCATGGTCCCATTCCACCAGACCCTCATCTGCCTGGCTTTCCTGCTGGCTCTTCTCCTGCCGGCTCCTTACTCCCTCTCCTATACCCACTGCAGCTGCTTTAGAGGAGCTGCTGCATCACATCTTACCAGCGTCTCTCTTTGTCAGGATGGCACTTGGTTTTATTCCCTGCCTCTCTTCAGAAATTAATTCCCAATACAGACAAATAAGCAGTGTGTGCCTCCGTCTCCGTCCCAGTTTCTTCTGTAAGGATCTGGGCTGCTTTGCCGCGAGTCTCTGACTGTCTGAGAGAGAAATCTGGAAACAAAACAGGTGAGTCAACACCGTACAACCTGCCAGCTTACCACAGACAGCCAAGTGGTCTGCAAAGCCACGTCTGAAGGAAGAAAGTAACCACAGCCTGATAGCTAAAAATGCCCTGAAGGGCTGTTGATGATGATGTCAGGGCTCTGCGAATACTCGCCTAGGTGTTGGTCCGTACCAGAAAATGAGAGATGAGCTGCCCACTCTCAGACCTGTGCTGAAAAGTCCTTTGATACTTGGTTTCTCTGAAGACGCAGGCTCTAGGGGCCAGGAGGTCATGCGGGCAGGCATAGCTGAAAGGTCCTGCAAACACAACATGAAGGGCAAGAACCACAAATGAATTGGTTTTATAATTAACGTTCTCTTTTAAGCACATCTCTTTCTTAATTTTGTACTGCGTGGGATTGTCGTACTGGAGAGCCTCGGGCAGGTGGGAGTCTCTGCTGACCTTACTCCTCGGCAGCCGAAGCAGGGTGCCGCGCTCGTACAGCCACGTGGGGCCGGGCCTGCGCTGAACTGTCCTAACGAGCGTCTGCAGGATGGCTGTCCCCATCCGCGTAGGAGCACATTTTGTGTTGGGATTTCCAGCTTTGTTTCCATGTGTGCCAAACCCGTACGAGATAAGTGAAACAGCTGGGAGACACATGTGGTCACGCAGTCATTGCCTTGACATGAAATGCAAGCGCGGAGCAGAGCACGCTGCACTCGTCTCGGCTGTGTCTGCTGGGGCCCGACCCGGCGTGGCCTGCGCCGCCGTGCTTGGCCCTGGTCTGTATCAGACCTTGACGAGGAAGAAAGCGCTCACTCCTCCTTCTCATCCTTCTCCAGCACAAAACTGGGGGTGGATTTTTTCCAGTGGGGAGAGTCTTTGCCACCTGGCAGCTCTTCATCCTCTGAGTTGGAGAGCCCTTTTTGTTGCTTAGCCAGGAGGGATTGTTTCAGGCTGCAGCTTGAGTATCTGTCCAGGCTACAGTCACTTCAGGCGAAGGACCATGTCTCCTGCTGCCGTGTACCAGGGCATGCAGACAGGTGGGCATTTCCTTCCTGCAGGCTGGTGGTAAGGCCAGGGAGATCCAGTGGCTAAGCACCGGGCGACGCAGGCACCAGTAAATGTGGAAGCGCTCATGGCTTTCACGGAACAGGAATAGCGCTGAGTGGGCGATGTATGCTCTCTGTTAGACCCCAGCTCGTGACACTGTTTGACTCCGTTAGACACGCTGCTGACTCTTCAGTGAAAGTCCCTGGTGCTTAGGGTTGCAAACAGAAGTTTGGAGAAGCTGCCCTGGCTTTCCTAGGGCTTCCGTGGCCGTGGGTGGCTGCAAGGAGCCAGGCTTGGGCTTTCCCTGCCCGAGTCCCTTCCCGGCACAGACCGGGAGGCACGGAGTCCCTGGTCCCTGGGACGCAGCCTGGGATGCAGAGGTGTCCCTTCCCCTGCTGCCCTGGCATCTTCTGCCCTGCATTAGGAAAAGGGTGCCTGATGGAAGTGGGCTGTGGGAGGGGAGCCCAGGTTGTGTCTCGTCGCCCTCCAGCCTGCGGGCAGCCCCTTGAGGGGGGGAGGGGAGCCTCTGGCCCTGGGCCAGGCGGGAGCTGAGATTTTCAACGTTCATCAGCCAGGGAAAGGGTCTGGAACTGGCTGAAGCTCTGCATTTCCAGTGCCAGCTGCTCGTGATTTGACTAGAAACACTTCTCTAAGATGTGTGAAAAAATAGAAGTTATTAAAATCCCTGGGTTGCTGACTTCCATTTGAATCTGAGTAGTAACACTTAATATCCAGTAATTTATGTCACTGGTGGCGTCACCTCAGCCCTTGGTCTTTGCACTCAAAATGAAAACGTAATCACACCATGTTCTTGTAGTTTAGTGGTACGTTGCAAAACTGTGAGGAGAGTCAGTGCTCCGGCGCCCTGGGCTCCGACGGCGCGTCTGCCATCGCTGGCAGGGTGTGAGAGCCACCCCTGGAGAAGGGGCTTCGCAGCACCCACTGTACAAAATACACCATCTCAAAACAGCCTGTGGGTGCCAGGGTTTAGAGAAAACAGGGTGCAGAGGTTCAAGTAAGAGGAATGAGCTGTACGATGGACTATAAAAAATCACATAATCTAATATCATCGATCTCCCATCTTCTGCTGCTGTAATGGCCCGACACTGACCGGTGACGGGAAAGATTAGCTTGCTTTCTCCAGGGCTGTACTTGCCCGTGTTGTGCCTGACCTGTTATGGGTGAAATAGTTTTGTCTGTACTTCCAACAGTGTCTTCCTCCATTGCAAATTCTTCTGTCATTGTGTTGTAAGGTGTCTATCATCTTGATATCCAAGTGCCAAATTAAAATGCAGAATTATCACATAATGCAATTAAATTAAAAACAAAGAAGCCTAGTTTACAAATCTCTAATCTAAATTTAGCTCTTTTTCAGTTACTATTTCACTAATTGCAAAACCAACTATTTGGGGAAAAAAAATAAAAATTGCAGCTATCAGATATTTTGTTATCTGACCACAGGGTATGAAGTGTTTTTAATTGTTTTTCTGATTAACTGCAAGCTCCCAAATTCAAGTAGAAGCATATTTGTATTTTCCATATGAGATCCTGTACCTTACCAATGGATGAGCACGTTTGTGGTACTGTATAAGGATTAATGAAATAAATAAAAAAACAACCAAAAACCTCTGCTGCTGCTGATTGACCACTGATGGTAAATGTAATTGAATTAGCAGTGCACTAAAATAAATGTAGACAAAATAAATATAGACAAGAAAATCTGGTGAAAGCTTCTGTAATGTTTTAGATTAATAGGCATACAGAATTCTTCACATTTTTTATTACGTTGTCCCTAGATGAATTCAAAGTAATTGGGGTGGTTAATTTTATTTACACAGAGCCGTTCACAGCGCATTAAATAATAGAGATAATTGAACAAGAATTGTCAAGTGTGTACTGATATCAGACATATTACAGAAGGGAATGTGCATAAAACTTCATTTCTATGCAGCCATTGTTTATGGTAATTAAGTACACAGATTTATCCCTTGGTTGCCTTCCAAGCTTATGGCAACTGCTATTGTTGTGCTCCATTAATATGTAATCAGGAAATAGTTTAATTTTCTAATCTGCAGTTTGAGAATTCACTTTCTAACAACTCTTAATTACTGCATTGCCCTAATGATGCTCATGGTTAGGAAAACTGAACCAATAAACTCCATGGAAGAAGCCAGAGGGGATTATACTTCCAGAGGTGGTGCTTACTTAATAAACTTGTTATGCCTTCACCAGAGGGAGCTCAGTGTCCTTCAAAAGCAACTAATTTTATATTTCAGAGTTGTACGTACCCACGGTGCGAAGAGTTAACGTACGGTGTGCGGCAGGGGTGGCTGTAAATTTGATTCACTAGAGAACCAGATAAGCGATGCTATCACCGTTTTGGTATTTTTCCCACTGTATACTAATTGTGGAGTTTAATTGCACAGGAAATAATGCAGG